>NC_051395.1:31595658-31610658 GCF_015228065.2 Penaeus monodon | reverse complement strand
CACCATCCTTATCCCAATTCTTCCCCATCCCTTCCCCTCCACATCCTCCCCATCCCCACCGACCCCACCCATGCCTTCCCCATTAATCACATGAGATTATCTGAAAGCCACAGCACCCTTCTTTGAAAAAAAAATATATATATAAATAAACAATAGAGAAAAAAACTAAATGAACAAAAAACTAAATAAACAAGAAATAAACCAACAAAAACTAAATGAACAAGAAATAAACCAAAAATAAACAAAATAATGAAAACAAACAAAAAATAAACAAGACTATGAGAAAGAAGCCCCGGCGCGCCATTTCTTCTTCAACGCATTAATTCTCTTGTAAACAGACACTGAAACGCACTCCTTCAGCGAGCCAAGGAAGTCCACTCAAGCAGCGAGATTAATTACAAGATGCCGAAAAGACGAGGGAACAGAACGGAAGACAGACAGATAAACATTGACATAGGCTAACAGATAGATAGTTATTCAGATAAATAAGCGGAGAAATTGGATAGAGAGACAGACAAACATAAAAATAGGCCAACAGATAGATAAATAGGCGGAGTAATTGGATAGACAAATAGATGGATGAATTTACAGGCAGGAAGATGGATAAATACCATACACGAGGTAGGAAGGTGTCTGAAAAAATAGGTTGACACAGATACACAGACAAATATTCAGCAGGAGGGTGCTATGCTAGCCGACAAAGAGGCAGACAAACAAACAAGCAGATACTTGCTAGAGAAGTACTAGTGCCGTGAGGTGGGAGGGTGCCTGGTAGATAGACAGACTGATAGACATGCAGAGAATGAAATCGACGGACCCACACACACTCAGACACTCGCCAGGGAAGTGCCAGTACCGCCAGCTCAGTGCGATTGACAGACAGACAGTTGAGCCAAGTGAGAGACAGGCAGACCCACTCGCCGAAGTATATATTCTAATGTATCGTAAAACCGAGCCGAAATAAATACATTCAACAATAATAGACAAAATTTACATCAATAAGGCATCGGTTAACGCAATGGGGAATATAGATAAGAAAATATGCCTAGAATATGGCAATATTTCACAGCCGTACCCACATGGGCATAGAACGTTTGAGAAAAAATTAATTTCAGAAAAAAATATGCACTATGAAAAAACCCACATAATGAAAGATTAAGTAATATGCACAAAATTAAAAAAAAAAAAAAAACATGCCTAAGAAGTTACTCTCGCAAATTAAAGAATCTACCACGAGGAGGAAATTCAAAGAAACATGGTGGATAACAGAGAACAAAATGCACTAGCATGAACACTTGTTCAGATGTTTGAGAAAAAAACTACACTTGTTGGAAACACAATGGCATGCACACATGGGAAGGAAAAAGAAGGAAAAGAATTACCCATGGCATATTTACAGTTTTGATTTTGGAGAGGGTGCTGGTTGGAGTCATCGGTTGTGTCACAAGCTTGAAAGAAGTGATATCCCACCGCTGCCACCATTTGTCAGGTACTTGTAAATCACAGGGTCTGCTTGCGTGTATTTATTGACAGAAGGTTCTTGGTAGTGTAGCGTAAACGGTTGGAATGGCCGGCTTGTGCAGAAGAAACCCCGAGCAGCGGTTAGCCCAGAATGACAGAGGCCCTGGCGGGTGGCCCCAGGAAGAGTCAGTGTCCGAGCAGGGCCGTGACTCAGGACAGAGTGGGTGTACGGGCAACGGTAGTGGGCAAAGGTCATGAGAGATGTGGGCGTGGCTTAGGTCAGCACGGCGGCGATGCCATTGGCACGCCACCTTAATCAGTCACCCCTGCTAGCTGGAGGGCATGATATTGAAGGCTTCTGACCACTCAGAGAGAGAGAGGGGGGGGGAGGAAGCGAAAAAAAGATAGAGAGAGAGAAAAGGAGAGAGGGAGGGATGGAAAGAGAGAGAGAGAGAGAATAATAATGACTAATGCTTCAACAGAGAGAGAGAGAGAAAGAAGAAGAGAGAGAGGGAGGGAGGGAGAGACAAAGACAGAGAGAGAGAGAGAAAGAAAGAATAATAATGACTAAAACCTTAACACGAATAAAAGCCCTTTAGCTCATTCACTTTATTGTTTCTATTTCTTCATTTAAACGAATTGACGCCGGATATCACCTGATGTAGTGTCTGTCGATCTGCTTTGATTAAGGGATCGCGGGAAGGATTATCAAGGGTGAAATTAGCCTTGTTTGGTGTCATTTGCGTCTCAGTGAGTTGAAGAAGACAATCTGGAGGGAAATTATCGATGGTGTTGAGATTAGATAATTTTGCGTGTGTATTTTTCGTATTATATGTGTTTTTGTGTGTCGGGTCTGTGTGTTTATCTTTGTGTGTGTGTGTGTGTGTGTGTCGGGTCTGTGTGTTTATCTTTGTGTGTGTGTGTGTGTGTGTGTGTCGGGTCTGTGTGTTTATCTTTGTGTGTGTGTGTGTGTGTGTGTCTGTCTGTGTTTGTGCTTTGCGTGCCGTGTGTGTGTGTGTGTGTGTGTGTGTGTGTGTGTGTGTGTGTGTGTGTGTGCCTGTGCATTGTGTATATTGCCGTGTGTATTTTGTGTACTGGTGTGGGATGTATGTTCTTTGCGCACTTGCAATTTAGTAAATAATGGCTACTTTTGAATGCAAGAATAATACACCGATTTCAAAAATAGTATAAAAGCTCCTTAACAATTTTTTTCAACACATTACAGTATAGAGAAAAAACGAAGGCTTTCAGTACACATCAATATGTGTGTGTGTGTGTGTGTGTGTGTGTGTGTGTGTGTGTGTGTGTGTGTGTGTGTGTGTGTGTGTGTGTGTGTGTGTGTGTGTGTGTGTGTGTGTGTGTGTGTGTGTGTGTGTGTGTGTTTATATATATATATATATATATATATATATATATATATATATATATATTATTGTTTGATAATAAAAAAGAAAGAAAACGTTATAGATTTCCCTCAGGAAATACAAGAAATATATCATTAAAGTAGGCCGAGGGGAGACCGAGGAAAAAGGGAAGGGGGAAAGTGGGGATGGAAGAGAAGAGGGGTGGATAAGTTTAGGGGAAATTGAGGAAGACGTAGGAGAGGGGAGGTGGAAACAGAGGAGGACGGAGGAGAGGAGAGGTGGTAACAGAGGAAGACGGAGGAGAGGGGAGATGGAAACAGAAGAGGGCGCAGGAGAAGGGAGATGGAAACAGAGGAGGACGGAGGAGAGGGGAGACGGAAACAGAAGAGGACGTAGGAGAAGGGAGATGGAAACAGAGGAGGACGGAGGAGAGGGGACGTGGAAACAGAGGATGAAGAATGAGGAAGTGCGTATTCGTATGCGCATATGACGTATTTTGGATGTATACACACATGCACTCCATATCATTTCTCATATTCTAATCATTCCACCCTCTATTTTAGAAAAAATCACAAAACGAATAAAAACAAAAATAAATATAAAAACGTCATGTATTTAAGAAGGTTTACGAAGCTACCACGGAGAAATTGAACCGAAATAGCTGCAGCGATGGTATTCCGCGGGAAACGATGATTTATGTAGATATGTAGTATTACGCTCGCTGGCGTTTAATTACTCGGGATTCGTGTTGCAAAATACCGGACAAGGCTAGTCGTTTTTCCAAGCTGTAAAATGTGTAATAATTTCTCTTTGTTTGCAGGTATGCGGTGATTATACATGTGTGTGTGTGTGTGTGTGTGTGTGTGTGTGTGTGTGTGTATATTTACACTTATATATAAGTCTATTATATTATCATCTTATTATTATCGATATATGTATATTGTTACAATATAATATCGATGATAGATAGAAGATGATAATATAGATAGATAGATAGATGTTTGGTGTGAGAATTATGTATGGTAAATGATAGATACGATGTGTTGAGTGAGAATTTATTATATGTTATATATATATATATATATATATATATATATATATATATATATATGTGTGTGTGTGTGTGTGTGTGTGTGTGTGTGTGTGTGTGTGTGTGTGGTGTGTGTGTGTGTGTGTGTGTGTGTGTGTGTGTGTGTGTGTGTGTGTGTGTGTTGTATATGTATATTATATATATATATATATATATATATATATATATATATATATATATATATATATAGAGTGTGTATGTATATATATATATATATATATATATATATATAATACGGGGTATAGTATATATATATATATATATATATATATATATAATGTATATATTTCTTCTCATCTCTCTTCTCTCTCTCTCTTCTCTCTCTCTCTCTCTCTCTCTCTCTCTCTCTCTCTCTCTCTCTCTCTCTCTCTCTCTCTCTCTCTCTCTCTCTCTCTCTCTCTCTCTCTCTTTCTCTCTCTCTCTATCTCTATCTATCTATTTGTCTGTCTCTCTCTCTTCTTTCCCTTTCTCTCTATTCCTCTCCCTCTCCCTCTCCCTCTTCCCCTTCCCTCCCTCTTCCCCTCGCCCTCCCTCTTCCGCTTCCCCTCCCTCTTCCCCCTTTCCCCCTCCCTCCCTCTCTTCCTCTTTCCCTTGTCCTCTGTTCTTGTTTATCAGCCCATAAATTTCAGGCTAATCACAGGGATCGCGCCCAAAACGAAAGGCCAGGAGAGGGCGCCACTACACACATTTCCCTCGCCATGATCTCGTGTGGATGAATGATTTAACTAACCGTGAGAACAGCTGAGTGACCATCACAAGAAATAACCAACCATTACAGGCACCAATTAAGGAGTTTAAGTAGCAGCTAATCGTTACGCCAATTAATATTTAAAGTAAATATTCATCAGATTAGATGACGATTAACTAATCCCTAAATTCAGTTAACTAACTATTAGAGTGACTAACAGACCATAAGATTTACTAACTACCATCTAAAACAGTCCATTAGAATAGTTAAACAGACGTTACAATCTTTAGCTAACCAATAAGCCACTTAAACACCACTCAGCAGGAGCATAGCCAGGATTTTAAGAATAGAACAACCAACCACCTGTTGTGGAAGACGGGTTAGGCTCCTCTTTCGCCCCTTTCTCCCTTGTCCCTGCCTCTCCCCTTTCTCGTTCTTCCTTCCCCCTCCCCCCTCCCTTGCCCCTACCTTTCCCATTCTTTCGGGTATATGACGCTTCTGTCTTTGCGTTTTATAACTGACTTGTATATGTGAATAGTTAGTTTTCCAACATTCTTGTCTAAACAATTTAAATATTTTTTTAAGAATGTGTAGCCCCCCTCCCCCTCCGGCTATAACCTTACGTAGTGTTTATTTTTCATTTAAATAAGTAACACGAGTATGTGTCATAACAAAGTTTCACAGTGTATGAGAAATATTTTTGACTATTAAATATAAACTTCTAGACAGACTAAACTGTGGAGTGGCTTAAAAAGGGGAAAATGTTGAATATTAACATGTACATGACTATTGCTGTCACCAGGCTTGTGTTTGATTACTTCGTTTTTTTAGAATAATAACAAGACTGGGGAATTGATGCTGTATGTTCTTTGCATTTTTTTTTTTCCGATGTACCTTTTTTGTCATCTTTAATTATGACCATAAGTTTTAGGGTAGTTTTCTCTTTTCAGCTTTACCGGTGGATTTCCTTGTGGTTTAGTAAGTTTCATTAGAGATTAGATGATTTCCTTCACCCCCACCACCCCACCTCCCACCTATCTTCATTTCTCAGGAGCGGCAAACCTAAAATTCGAATTCACAAGCAAAAAGCAAGAGAGAAAAATAATATATTGATAACACAATTCCATGGTGTGGTTTCCCTTAGTTACCTGTTTTGTTTAGAAGTGGCCTTTGAGTTTTGTTTACTTTCCCACCTCGAGTCGCCAGAAACCCACAATGTTTACCAAGATACAGAGTGTTGCCTCGAAACCGCTTCACTTTCCAGCAACCAGAGAGGAGAAGAAGAAAATAATAATAATAATGATAAAAAAAAATATATATATATATATGTGTGTGTGTGTGTGTGTGTGTGTGTGTGTGTGTGTGTGTGTGTGTGTGTGTGTGTGTGTGTGCGTGTGTGTGTGTGTGTCGGTGTCGGTGTGTGTGTGTGTGTGTGTAAATATATACAACTTTTGTGACTGGCAAGAAAACTCGCAGATATTAAAATATATACTTTACGGCTCTCTCACACCGCGTAGGCAGAATGCCGGCTTGGCTCTCCGCCTCCGGCCCCAAGTAACGTCTCATGTAGAGAACGCTGAGCCGATGAAATTGGGGGATTTTGAATTCATCAGCCTTTGTTTTTGCCTGTTCTTGTTTGGAGGGATGAGGGGGGGTCGTTCTTTGTTGTGTTTGTGTCTACTCTTCTCCCCCTCTCCCTTCCTCCCTCCCTCCCACCTCTTTCCCCCTAACTGCCTTCAACTCCCTATTTTGTTATGATGTTATGCTGTGAACAACTGAGCATCCGGGTCGGTCATGAAATGCAGAACTCATTGTCACTGTGTCACGGCATTGTGTCATCTCATGACGCTCTAGGATGTCAAACCAACATTGTCTCCCTCTGCATTCTTTTTGTTTATTGTTTTTTACTTTTTTTCTTTTTTTTTACAGTCTCCTTTACGCTGGGACGTCAGCGTCTCTTGTACCATCGTAAGCAGATTTTAATGGAGGAGGAAGGAATCGCGTCCTAATCGGTCTTGCCTTAACGTAAACAAGTGTAATGCGGTGATCAGACTCTCATTTCGGGGCGGGGAGGAAGGGAGGCAGACTCTAAGTTGATTTTCCTCTTTTATCTATTTCGGTTCGTTTTTCTGTTTGTTGCTGTTTTTTGCTTGATTCTTCTATGTTTGACTGATTATTTAAAGCATTTTCTCCATCCTTCGATTTCCTCATAATTTCTCCACTATTTCACCTCGCTGCCGTTTCATATATTCTTCGTCTTCGTGTTCTGTGTTAGATCTATTTTATTATATTTGTCTTCATATAATACATCACTCACTACTACAACACATCCCACACAAACCACATAAACAACAAGCAACACGCTTTTTTTTTCACTTTTTCCCACTCCATCACATATAATATTATGTATGTATGTATGTATGTATATAATACACATACACACAGACAAACACATTCACACACAAACACACATAAACAAACAAGCAAACACACGCTTTTTTTTCCACTTTTTCCTCAGTCTCCATCACATATTGGAAAGACTCCCTTTTAGCTGTTTTTCTATGTCATACTTCTTTTGCTTTATCGATCGGTATTTCTTATCATCAATTAAAAAGATACACCTCTTATCTGTTTAATTATTTGTTTGTTTTTTTATCTACCAACGACAGATAAAATATTTTCTGATTTACCGAATATCTACAGCACTTTTATCATTCTTTTTTTCTCAAATATTTGCTTTATTTTTTATCATTACAATGTAAAAGATTCTCTGTTGATCTTACTTGTATACTTGTATTCTTTCTTGGCTTTTTTATCTATCTTCAACATCTTGCCATTTACCGTCTACCTGATAAATAGATCCTCAGTTCTATTGTTAAACCTGTTCTTATCCTTTTCTTTTATTTTTTATCTACCGATTTTTTTTCCATCAACCAGGTAAAAGATTCTCTGTTCTACTATTCTACCTGTTTCCTTTTTTCATATTTATCAACCAATTTGTTTACACTTTTCCCATACACTGGTAAAAGATCCCGTTATTCTGGCGTTATACTTATTCTCACTATTTTCTTACACTTTTCATCTACCGATTGCTATTTTTTATCCATCTACCATCTGCCGGTAAAATATTCTCACGACTTCTCGAAATACGGAGGACCACGACCTCGACGATGCTCACCAGCCTGTTCTTCCTTCCGAGTTCCTCTGCTTCGCCATCTCGCATTTCATATATGCTACCTCTGCTCCTTCCTCCTTCCTTCCTCTTCCCTCATGCCCTCAACCTGCCTTTTCTCCCATTCCACTTATTTTCCTCCTTCTCCTCCTATTCTTATTCCTCCCCCTCCTCATCCTCTCTTTTCTCTCATTCCCCTAATTCTTCTTCACCTCCTCCTGATCCTCCTCCTCCTCCTCTTCCCCTTCCTCTTCCTCTTCCTCCTTCCTCCTCCTTCTCCTTCTCCTTCTCCTCCTCCTCCTCCTCCTCCTCCTCCTCCTCCTCCTCCTCCTCCTCCTCCTCCTCCCCCTCCCCCTTCGCACTCCTCCACCACCAACTCCCCTACAGCCCCCCCCCCCCCCGCCCATCTCGCCCACCCAGACCCAAGAGTTCCTCCCTTAGGAGCGCTGCGTCCCTGAAGCCCCGAGCGCGGCCGGGAAGCAGCAGGAGACACAATGGCCGGTCCGTTCTTTGAGTTGATTTTCGGAAGCTATTTTGAGCATCCTGTCATTTTTGCCCCCCTTTTTCGTCTGTAGGAAGGGGGAAGGATAAAGGAAGGGGGGAAGGGAGAGGAGAGGGTGAGGGGGCGACAGAGGGGAAGATGGGTTACTGTCCCGTGGCTTCCTTTGACGCTTGTTTGTTCGTTTTATTTACCTGGCCTTTCTGTTTAGAACGGAAGTATTGCCTGAGAACGCTACTATTATTATTAATATTAGTATTTGCATTATCATTATAATAGTAGTAGTGGTTGTGGTAGTAGAGGCTTATTAGTATCACCTTCATCATCATCATCACCACACCACCACCACACCACACACCACCACCACCACCACCACCACATCACCTCATCATCATCATCATCTCATCATCACACATCCACCCATCCATCACACCACCACCACCACCACCACCACCACCATCACCTCATCATCATCATCATCGTCATCATCACATCATCTTCCTCTTCCTCTTCATCATCACCATCATCTTCCTCTTCCTCTCCCTCTCCCTCTTCATCATCATCATCACCATCATCATCGCCATCGCCATCGTCACCATCATCATTATCATCATTATCATCATTATCATCATCATCATCATCATCATCATCATCATCATCATCATCACCACCATCACCATCTTCATCATCATCATCACCACCACCACTATCATCACATATCACCATCATCTACATCTTCCTCTTTCTCTTTCTCTTCCTCACCGTCGTCTTCGTTTTCGTTATCGTTATCGTTATCGTCATCATCGTCAATGTCATCATCATCATCATCGTCATCATCATCATCATCATCACCATCATCATTATCATCATCATCTTCATCATCATCACCATGATATTATCATCAACACCTTCATCATCACATCTTCCTCTTCCACATCATCACCATCACCACCATCATCATCATCATCATCATCATCATCATCATCATCATCATCATTATCATTATCATCATCATCGTTACCATTTTCCTATAATTATCATTATTATTTTTGTTGTTATCATTACAATTGCAACAACATCACAGCTATGTTCCAATAATTAACATTATGACTAGTAGTAGTAATAGTAGTAGTAGTATCATTAATACTAGACCACCAGTATTATCAGTGATATGTTTTTGTGGTTATGATTATTGCTGTTACTGTCACGTGATTTTTTTCGCAGTCAGTCAATCATATTTCAATAAAGAATGTATGTATGGAAATTTATGAAAAAAATTCTCTATAAATTTAGAATGTAAGAACCTAGGAAAATATAAGTGAATAATTGAAAAAAAATAGAGAGAGATAGAAAGAACTGGTCGTTTCGATATAGAAACCTAACATTTATGTTTGCGTAAAAATAGTGCTGCATTATGTCAGAGAATGTATCTTCTTTTAATATTAGTCTGTATTTCTCTGTTGAATATTTAATACGGAACTATTTTCGATATTAAAACAAAGAATAGGTCTATTTTAAGCATCAGGGTTTAAGTTTATGTGTCAATATCATATAAAAAGAATTATGTATACGAATATTTGTTGTTAATATCATAGCATAAAAGTAAAAGATAAAAAAAAAGAAAATGAAAAATAAGAAAATGTGTATATATGCATTCATAATCTAGTTTATGTACCGAAACGGAAAATACAACAAAGTTATTAGCATGCGAACCAAGAGTGTCGCAAATGATAAGAGAAAATTTAATTGTCTTCTTGGAAACAGTTTTAGCAGTGTTAAAGAAGGCAAGATACCTTTTTTTCATTTTTTTTCCCATGCCGTACCCAAAGTACGCTTATACAATTCGAAAGGCTTAAACAAACCCTAAGAAAAGAAAAACTTGGGGTAATCCAATAGTAACATAGGACCTATTTATATTATTTATTTAAGCCGGGTAAGTATAATAGTGGAGTTGGCATAGCTCAGCGGTAGAGCACTGGCTTTGTAATCGCAAGGTCAAAGGGTCACGCCCGTCGGAGTCCCTCACAACCGACTCAGCTGTGAATGAGTGGGTCCCGCACCCACTCACTCACAAATGAGTCGGTCGGCATTGGCAGAATGAAATTGGCCATCATGTTGCACTATCCCGCGCGTTTCTTTACGGACATGTCTCCTACGCCTGCTTGGATATGGGGCTTTCTTCGCCTTTTTGAAATGTGATAATAGTACTAAAAAAACATATGTGTATATATTTTTTTTCAACAGCCATTCATTCCACTGCAGGACATAGGCCTCTCTCATTCACTATTGAGAGAACCACAGTACCATCCTTGCCTGATTGGATGCCCTTCCTAATTAATCGCGGTTAGGCGCGCTAACATTTGTGTCACTTCCCCTATGACACCTGCGTTTGACTTCTCAAGGTGCTATGTCGTTTTCTCGCCGTGAGATCGGGCTCGAGCCAGTAGTCGGAGTGCAGGCATTTATACGACTGCCGTGGCGGGGAATTGAACTTGGAACTACGAGGATTAGAATCCAGTGATCTAACCATTGGACCATCGCGGCAGTCTTTTTTTTCAACAGCCATTTATTCCACTACAGAACATAGGCCTTTCTCAGCCCACTATTGAGAGGTTATTTGGCAGTGCCACCCTTTCCTGATTGGATGCCCTTCATAATCAATAGCAGTTCGGCGTGCTAACACTTGTGCCACGGCGGCGACGTCCCCTACGACACCTGTGCTCGGCCTCTTAAGGTGATATGTCGTTTTCTCGCCGTGAGATCGGGCTCGAGCCAATACTCGGAGCGCAAGCATTTTTACGACTGCCGCGGCGTGGAATTGAACTCGGGACCACAAGGGCCGGAGTCCAGTGTTCTTTTTTTTTTACCAGCCATTTATTCCACTGCAAGACACAGGCCTCTCTCAGTTCACTATTGAGAGGTTATTTGGCAGTCTCACCCTTGCCTGATTGAAGCACTTCCTAATCGATTCGGCGACTTATATATATATATATATATATATATATATATATATATATATACATATATATACATATATATATATATATATATATATATATATATATATATATATATATATACATATACATATACATATACATATGTCATCATCATCAGCCTAAATTTCGTTATTTCGTCACGTCATCTTGTCATTGGTCTGGCCCGTGGCCTCTATCTATGGCCTAGGCTGTTACTTTCTTTGTCTACCTGTTGTCCTGTCTCCGACATATATGACCTGCCCATTGCCTTTTTTTTTTTTTTTTTTTTTTTTTTTTTTTTTTTTTTTTTTTTTTTTTTTTTTATGATGATGATCCCATGTATATCTTCCACTTTTGTCTGTTCCCTGATCCACGTCACCCTCTTCCGATCTCTTAGGCTAGTTCCCATCATCAACCTCTCCATCCCTCTCTGGGTACTTATTAGATTTCTCTCCAGTAATTTGGTTGTAGTCCATGTTTCTGATCCACAGGTCATAACTGGGAGAATGCATTGGTTAAAGACTTTTCGTTTTAAACATAATGGCAAGGAGCTTTTTAGTATACTACTGTGTCAGCCGAAGGCGCTCCAGCCTAGGCTGATGCGTCCCTTAATTTCCTCTTTGCTAGATGTCTGTACGAATTGCCCTAAGTATATATATTTGTCCACTACCTCTAGTGCTTCGCCTTGTACATGTTAATTGTTCGAAATTAACTCTACTGTTGAACATGATCTTGTTTTTTTTCTTGTTCATCCTAAGTCCGACTTTCAGACTTTCTCTATTCAGATCGTTTATTAGTTGCTGTATTTCATTTGCAGATTCACTGAAGAGAACAATATCATCTGCGAATCTTAGATTGTTGAGTATTTGTCTCCTATTTTGATACCATTTCCACTCCATTCTAGCTTCTTGAATATTTCCTCAAGACAAGCTGTAAACAGCTTTGATGAGATAGTATCTCCCTGTCTAGCACCCTTTTTAATTGGTATTTTATCGGTTTCTATGTGGAGCTTGATGGTTAATGTCCCATCTTCGTATATATCTTCCAATATTTTACAATATACATGCTCTAATCCCTCTCTTCAAATAGCTTCTAGTACTGCTGGTATTTGTCAAATGTCAAATGCCTTTTCGTAATCGATGAACGCCATACACGAGTTTCCTATATTCGTTTATTTTTTCTCTTATTTGGGTGAGCGTGTGTGGATGTGGTCTGTTGAGAATGGACAACAGAAGCCTGCCTGTTCTCTAGGCTGTTTAGAATCCAGACTGTCAGAGATGCGAGTTGTGATGACTTTTGTAAACAATTTGTAAGTAACTGAAAGGGTTATGGGTCGGTAGTTTTTTAGATCCTTTCTATCCCCTTTTTATGTATCAAAATAATTGTTGCATTTTTTCCAGGCTTTTGGAGTTTTTTTTTTCGTTGAGAAGGCATTTGTTTAAAAGATTGGCTAGTTTCACTGTTGAAATTTCTCCTGCATCTATTATAAAGTCTATACTAATTCCATCTTCACCTGGTGTTTTCCCTCTCTTCATGCCTTTAAGTACTCTTTTTATTAATTCTATTGTGATGTTAGATACGTCTCTAGTCACCGCATCCGCTTCTATCCGTGGCTGTTCATTTGAGTTGTATAGATCTGTAAGTCTTCAACTACTCTTATATTTCATTCTTGTTAATGTCACTTCTCCTGATTTCTTTATTGCATACATTTGATTTCTCTTCATGTTGGTACCTGAGATCACTGTTTCATTTATTATTTGAGTATTAAATTTCCGTACATCTTCTATCTTCTTTTTTTTTTATTCTTTGTTAGTTCAGTTAATTCTATTTTGTTCCTGTTTGATGATGACTCTACGTTTTTGCATAAGCAGTTTAGTTTCTATGAGAACTTACTGGAGCAGCTTCCTTTATTATGTCATTGAACTGTTTAAGTTGGTCGATGTTGAGATCTTCGTCGCTGAGAAGTGAATATCTGTTTTGGATGTTAAGGTTAAATTCTGTCGCTCTGGTCTTCAAGTTAGCTAAATTGGTTGCGTTTTTCGTGTGAGTTTGTTCCTTTCCCCTCTGAGGTGTAATTTAATTTGGTCTCTGACCGTTCGATGATCGCTCCCAACATTTACTTTTTTCGTTTTTGATGTCAGATGGCGACTTCCATGTCTACTTCCGCTCAAGTTTTTTTCGAAGAATGTATTCATGATATTGAGTGACCGAGCCTCAAAAAAAATGATTAGCATTTGCCCCTCTCATTCCTAGTGCCTATTCCATGATTCCCTACTACGGTTTCTCCTTCTGTCTTTTTACCTATTTTGGCATAAAAATCCCCCATTAAGAAATAGACTTTTACTCTCTTGCTGGCTAAATGAATATTTTCATAGAAGCTCTTTATTTCTTCATCACTGTGGCTGCAGGTTGGAGCATAGACTTGAACAATCTTTTAGTTGTCCCTATTGTTTGTTTTTATTTTTACTGAAGCCACTCTTTCGCTTATACTATAGAATTACACGATATTCTTTTCTAAGCGTTTGTGGACTAAAAAACCTACCCCTAATTCCTGCTTGCTATCCTGGGGTTTACCTCTCCAATAGGGCACGTGTTCATCATTTAGTATCTTCTGTTCTTCGCCTAGTTTTCTAACTCATAGAGAATTCCTCAAGTAATGCTAGTAAGTCGGATTCAGTTCTCATTGCCCTTGTATTATATGTGCAAAGGTTCATCAACGTGGGGCGGCTTGTTTTTAACCGGTGATTTTTAGCACCCTCTGCTCCGGAGCGATCCTGATCGCCGCCGTAACCAGGGGCTCCTTCGCCTCCGGGGAATGAGGGCCGTTGCTCTGTTTGCGGAGTCATGTTTTTTTTTATTATTATTATTATTGAGAGGTAGACAGCCGAGTTACCTCCCACCTGCTGGCTTAGCTGTATCTTGGTGGGAAGGGGAGTAGTTTAGCCGGGATGCCACTGATAAGCCCCTCCAGCAGGGTTGGCCCTGTCTAGTGTGGACTTAAGGAGCCGCAACGCACGGCCTGCTCACTACACCAGCGCACACTCCCGTGAGCATGGCCTTGAGTATCAGATGTGTATGTGTGTGATTATCTTTTATACACTGATTTTATTTATGCGCATGTTCGCCCACTGCAGACAAATGCCCTAAGTACTACACATATGTTCATTTTCGTTCACATGTACATGCATTCACACATCTTTACATATGCTCGTATGCATATGATATGCATACATACTCCTTCATTATACAAAACTACACACATGTACATGCATACACAATATAGACATATGCGCACACCATATGCGTATACATATGTGCGTATGAGTACACATTAATGCGCACCCACATATATATGTATATACCTCTACATGCACATATATATACACATACACATGCATACACACATACACATACACACATATACATACACATACACATACATATACATATATATATACACACACATACCCATATACACACATACATATATATACATATACACACACACATATATATATATATATATATATATATATATATATATATATATAATATATAGATATATAATATATGTATAGTAGATATATATATATATAGTATATATATATGTAATATATAATATATAAAATATAAAATATATATATATATATATATATATATATATATAATATATATATATATATACACACATACATATACACACACATACACACACATATACATACACACATATATGCACATACATACA
>NC_051395.1:31580658-31590658 GCF_015228065.2 Penaeus monodon | reverse complement strand
GCTGCGAGGTGCCTCCTTGACTTCAGATTCGTCTAGACCTCCTCGTAGTCCTGGCCCAGGCCTAACTCGGGCGGCGTCCTTGTCCCTACATATGTCCCTCCACAGATCTCGTCCAGGTCCTTCTCGTCTCCACACTTCTCTGTAATCTCATCTGGATCTACGGGCGTCGGGGCAGGGGCAGCATCTCAGGGCAGCTGATACCTGCGTTACGAGTTGACCGGATCTGCAGGCATCCGCCAGGCGTCGCCTATGCACAGCATCCTGGGGCGACGGGTACCTGCTGCAATTTTGTGCTTGGTGGTTCTTGATCTACAGGGGAGTCCGGCAGGCACCTTGTTTCTACATTTTGGACGGCTTAACCACCTGCTCGATGGCATTCTGGCCGCAGGCCTATGGCTATCTTCATATGATATCCTTCTCACAGCATCCTAATGGTCCCCTTCGGTGCCGTTCGGTCCGACTGCAATATATATCGGGGAACCAGATCATACATGTAAGGGCCAGAGTAAGAGAAAAAGAAAGGCAACAGAGAAGAAGGGGTGTTAAGTCCCACTAGCCATTTTTTTTTTTTTTTATTGCGGTTTTTAATGTTAGTTTTAAAATTATTTTCGTCTTTTTTTGTGTGTGTGTGTTTTATTTCACAAGATAAAGAAGAAAATAAAAGAGGGAGATGTCAGTAGTGATCCGCATGGACGCTGGCTTGAACCTACCAACCGTCTCTGATAGAATATGAGAGTAGAATAAGGGAAACGGCAATGGTAATCAGCGAGGATTTTTACTTGAACCACTGTCCGTCGACACAGTGAAGAAATAAATGTAATTTGTTACATCATGTACGAGTCACGACTGACAAAATTGCGGGCTAAAGAGATACATCAAAATCTTTACCGCCGGCACTAATATACAACCCAATCCTATTAATGAAAAGGTTCAGTGTCTTTTGTCCTGCGTGTGTGAGTGAGGTGAATTGTGTGTGTGTATGCGTGTGTGAGTGAGGTGAATTGTGTGTGTGTATGCGTTGTGAGTACAGCTAGCGTGAATGAAGGGAAAGCGAGAGTGACCTCACCACAAGAATGAATCACAAACACGAATATTACATTCACTATACAAACTAAAGTAATTTGGCAATGCTAGCTATTTAAAATTATTTCAACTACCACATTGAATTCAAACATATAATGATATGCGACAGAAGTACGCATGAAATGAATTGTGGACATGAAAAAAATTTTCAAGCTATTTAACAAGCAAATCTTCTCGGGTCAGCAAAATCTGAACTGCGAGGTACTGTCCTAGCTAGGCATGTTAGACCTTCATTACCGGGGAATCCTGTTTCCAAATGCCGTTATGACTGAAGGCGACTCGAGCAAGGGAAATCTATTATAGATAACCTGCTCTCTTCTGTGTATCCTGTGATGGGTGCTTGCCTAAAGGATAATAAATTTTCACAAATCACCAGAAACGCTTGGTTTATACCCAAAAACATGGGCCCCCAGCGACTTCAAATGGTGAGATAGGTGTGTTTAATAAGTGAATAATGATTCTAGCTTAAACCCTAGTCCTACATTAATTAACGGACGTAACCGACTCCTATAGAACGTGTCACCAAAGCAATGTAACAATGCTAAGTTAATCCCCAAGGCGTCAACAAAACAACAACCAAATTACAGGAAACCAAGCGGTCATTTGACCTTCCCACGTCGCACCGACAAGGGAAAAGAGAAAGCGAGGCCATGTCAAGAAGGGAAAACAACCTTTTCTAATCTAAAGTGAACCGCAAGCGAAAAGAAACAGG
The DNA here is from genome assembly GCF_015228065.2 of Penaeus monodon. Classification (NCBI taxonomy): domain Eukaryota; kingdom Metazoa; phylum Arthropoda; class Malacostraca; order Decapoda; family Penaeidae; genus Penaeus; species Penaeus monodon. The sequence continues at coordinate 31,588,863 of NC_051395.1, read as the reverse complement.
GACGTTCCCAGCGTCGGGGCGAATGGATGAACTAATAAATAATTTCGTGATAAGATAAACTCACGAACGCATTAAGAATTCGTTTGCAGATGAAACAACATAGATCCTCCAATACACGAGAAAATAATTAATTACTCTCTACTAACGAACGATATTCATGTGTATTGATCACATACTCATCACACTACATGCGAATATGAGTGAAGAAGGTGTGAGAACGTGCCATTTGCTGTCATTAGCACCTTATAACCCAACAAAAAAAAAACAACGGCTTAACACATGTATGGGAGAAGGGAAAAGAAATAAGAAAAGGGGGCCCAAACGTGTACTTACATGTTTTTTTTTTCTTAGCCATGTTTTTGAAGCGGTCGAGCGGAATTTTCTTCAAGGTTTGCGTTCAATGCTGCGAGCCGAAGGACACAGCACCACCCTGACACCAGATATAACTGTATAGAACCCAATTACATTTGGGTTGCAGGGGGATTATACTTGTTAAAAGGCGTGACTCTTTTTTTCTGAGAGTTGACACACGAGTAAAAACACACGAGCATGTTAGTTTTTAGGGGGAAACGCGGTATAGTTTGCGGCCCCGCTAACCCTGAAGAAAGGGGGAACCCCGGGCCCTTTCCGCGTCGGGGCTTGACACGAACTCTCTGAGGGAGGTACCTCGGGGGGATGGGGGGGAGCGAGGGAGGTCACCCGGGCCGCAGCCACACGTAAATTCCTCTCTCTCTTCTCTTTTTTTTCCCCTCTCTCTCTCTCTCACTCCTTCTCTCTCTCTCTCCTCTCTTCTCTCTCTCTTTCTTTCCTCTCTCTTCTCTCTCTCTCCCCTCTTCTCACTCCCTCTTCTCTTTTCTCACTCTCTCCTCTCTCCCCTCTCTCCTCTCTCTCTTCTCTCTCTTTCCCCTGGGGTGTTTTGGTGGTGTGTGTGTGTGTTTTTTTTTTGTGTTGTGTTTTTGTTTCCCTCTCTCTCTCTCCTCTTTCTCCTTACCTCTCTCTCTCTCTCTCTTCTTTTTCTTCCTTTTTCTTCTTCTTTTTTCCCCCTCTCTCTCCTCTTCTCTCTCTCTCTCTCTTCTTTTTTTCTTTTCTTTTCTTCTTTTCCCTCTTCTCTCCTTTTCACTCTCTCTTTCTCTACTCCCCCCTCCTCTCTCTCTCTTTTCTCTTCTCCTCTCTCTCTCTCTTCTCTCTCTCTCCCCCTCTCTCTCTCTCTCTTCTCCCCCCCTTTTTCTCTCCTCTCTCATGCCATGTTCCGCCCACTGCAGCAAATCCCAAATACTAACTATTTTCTTTTCTTCCAGTCTGCAACACTCTTTACATATCTCCATGCTATAAATTGCATACATACTCCTTATTTAAAAAACTAACACTTAACATCAAAAACAGTTGACAATCGCACACCATATGCGTATACAATGTCTATGAGTACACAAATGCCCCCACATATAATGTAAACCCCTCTACACCAATTACCAACAAACATACACACAAACATACCCAAATACACTCACATACTATAATTAATCACAACATCCCCATATACACAACATATTTTAATATACACATTACATCTTTTATATTATTAATTTTATAATTATATATTTATTTATATATAATATTTTTATTTTAATATGTAATTTAAATGTAAAATTAGTTATATTATTATTTATTATATTTTATATATATATTTATATACTCAAACCACCCAACCCCACTATACATCACCATTATCACCTACAAAATCATAATATATAAAAATTATTATATATTATATATTTTTTATATATAATTTATATTATTATTATTTTTTTTATATTATATATTTTATATATAATTTTTCTGAATTTTTAATACAACTACCGTGAGGTGAGGATGATTTAACGATTTTGAAAGTTTACCAATGTGATAAATTATGGGATTGCAAAAATTTCATCACTTCTCGGAAATTTATATTATTTTTTTATTTTAATTTTTTATATTATATATTTTTTTTTTTGCTATGTTTTTTTGCAAAAACCTATATATCTCAAGATTGTTTTTTTGATTTTTTGTCTAGTTAAAAATTAATATGTAAAGTTCTACATTTTCGTTTGTTATTTTTTCTCTCCACCTTTATTCTCTCTCTCTCTCTCTCTCTCTCTCTCTCTCTCTCCTCTCTCTCTCTCCTCTCCCTCCCTCCTCTCTCTCTCTTTTCCCCTCTCGTCTCTTTCTCGTACTCCTCACTCACTCACTTATTCCTCCTCACATCATCTTTTTATCTGTTTATTTTATGTCATCCATCCATCTATCTATCCATTCATCCCCCTCTCCTCTCTCGCTCTTCACCCTACTCCCCCCCCAGAAAGCGTGTGGGGGGATTAAAACAGTCACAGGGAAAGGTTTCTTTGAGTGAAAAACTGGGTATGTGTCAGATTGAATGATGATAAACTTTTTGGATTCATTCTCTCTCTCTCTCTCTCTCTCTTTTTTTCCCTCTCTCTCTCTCCTCCCTCTCTCCCTCTCTTTTCCCTCTTCCTCTCCTCCCCCTCTCCCTCTTTCCCCTCCCTCCCCCTCCCCCTCCCCCTCCCCCCCCCCTCCCTCACCCTCCTTCTTCCCCCTTCTCCCTCTTCCTTTTTTTCTTCCTCCCCCTTTTCCCCTCTCCCTCCCCCATTTTCTTTTCATTCATATCCATCATCTAATAAAAAACCAAACAGATTTTATTAAAAGTTGAAATGCTTTTGAAACAGGGGGCGGGGAAACATTATTGATAATCTTAACTTTTTTGTGTGTGTGACATTTATTTTGTTGTAACTTGTACGTGGATAAAATAAAAATGAGTGTTGCGGGTATGGTAGAATTAAAATTTTAAATGGTATGTATATTCCGGCATTACGCGAATAGCAGAGAAAGAGACAGGGGGCAGGCAGGCGGGCGGCGGCAGGCAGGCGGGCCACAGACAGGCAGAGAGCGGATAGAAAAACGACAGGCAATTCAGATAGCTAAAAAGAGACGAATACAAACGCCCAAAATATGCAGACCCTCCCCCGAAATGACGTACCGAAACCACTCTCCCGTGAGGGCCATGACCATGCACACGGTTTTTTCCAGTAAATCTGCCTCTGAAAACCCCGCCAGTGACTAGCAGGGCCGGAAAAGACAACATTTGCGACTCTTTAAGCAAAAACCGTTTTTTTAAATTCACTTGAGGAAATCGCAACATGGAGAGCGAAACAAAGTTCCTTTTTTGTTTGGGTTTTCGTCTTAGCTGAATCTTCTAAGGTAAGGAGAAAGGGGAAGAAAGAAGATGGGAAAAAACGAGGTAAGCAGTAAAAAAAAATAATAATAAATAAAAATTAAAATGTAATTATAATAATAATAATTACGTTCCTATTGAATTAGTGTTTTTGTCTACCCTTTGGTTTTCGGTTTTTTCACTTTTTTTTTATATTATGAACTCTAGAAAAACCAATATATTTTCAACTCTCATCGATACTACTCATTTTAAATTTTTGGTGTTTGTTGTGTGTGTGTGTGTGTGGATTGCTGTGTGTGTGTGTGTGTGTGTGTGTGTGTGTGTGTGGTGTGTGTGGTGTGGGTGTGTGTGTGGTTGTCTGTGTGTGTTTTCTATATTATATATATATATATATATATCTAATATATTATATATATAATTTATTTTATATATATAATAATATTATACACACCACACGCACACCACACACCGCACCACACCCCCATACACACCACACACCACACACACACACACCACATTATATTATATTTATTATATATATATATATTATATTATATAATATTATATATTTTAATATATTATACATACATATATATTTTGCTATATATTTAATTATACTTTATATATAATATTATATATATTATTATTTATATATTTATATATATATATTACTAATAATTTTATGTATATATATTTATTATATACATTTATATTAATTATATATCTATAAAAAATTGCTGTAGTATGTATTACTATTATGTGCGTATATATATATATTATATATATATATATATATTATTATTTATATATATAATATAATAAAATTTATTTAAAATTATAATATTTATTATATTATATATTTTTAAATATATATACATTTATAATTATAATTAATTTTTATTTTTATTATATTATTTTATTATATTTATATATATATATATAAAGCATTATGTGTGGGTGTGGTGTTTGTGTAAAAAAATAATAATATATATAATTTATTTTATTATATTTTTATTTTTTTATGTGTTGGGGTGTGTGTTTTTGGTGTGTGTGTGTGTTGTTTTAAATTTTTTTCCTATATTTTTTATCCTATATCTTTTTTTCCCCCCAAAAAATAAAAAAAATAATATTTCCCCCCTTTTTTATTTTTAATATATATTTTTTTTTTTTATATTTTTTATTTTTTTTTATTTTTTATTTTTTTTTTATACGCACACACACACACACCCCCCCCCACCCACCACCCCCCCCCCCCACACACCCACACACACACACCCCCCCCCACCCCCCAAAACCACCACACACAACCCCCCCACCCCCACACCCACACCCACCACCACCCCCCACCACCCACCACCCCCACGCCCACCCCACACACCCCCCCCACACCCAACCCCCCCACCCCCACCCCACCCCACACACACAAACCCACCCAACACACCCCCACCACACCCCCCCACCCACACACACCCCACACTTTATATATATTATATATATATTTATTATTTTAGTTGGTTGTGTGTGTGTGTGTTTTGTGTTTATTATATTTTATATTTAAATTTTATTTTAATATTTTATTATTCTTTATTTCCCCCCTATTTTCTTATATTTTTTTCTTAATTATATTTATTGTTGTTTTATTTATTTTTTATATTTTTTCGGTGTGTGTTTTGGGTGTTGTGTGTGTGTGTGTGTGTGTGTGGGTGGGGTGTGTTGTGTGTGGTGGGGGTTGTGGTGTGTGGTGTGTGTGGTGTGTTGTGTGTGTTGGGGTTTTAAAAAAAAAAAATTAATATATTTTATTATCCTTATTTTTTTAATATATATTATATAATACATATAAAATTAATTATTATAATACTTTTATATATTTTTATAATTTAATTTATTTTTATATTAAATCTAATATGTATTTTATTTTTTTGTCAATATTTTACACCCACCCACACCACACACACCACCCACCACAAAACCCCAAAACCACACCCACACCACACACCACATATATATATAATATTTTTTACCCTTATTAAATTATATTTTATAATTATATTTATATTTTTTTTTTTTTTTTTTTTTTTCCCCCCCCCCACCACCCTTTTTTTTTTTTTTCATTTTTTTTTTTCTTCTATTATTTTTCAATTTTTTTATTATTTATACTTATATTTTCGTATACTTTTTTTCTTTTCCTTATTATTTTTTTTATTCTTTTTATCTTTTTTTTTTAATTTTATATTTTTTATTATATATAATTTTTTCCATTTAATGTCCTATTCTCACTCTTTTTTTTTATTTTTTTTTTTGTTTTTAAAAAATTTTCCCGTTATTTTTTTTATTTTAATTTTTAATATAATTAATATATATATTATATTAAAGTATATATATAAATATAATTTCGCAAGGAAAGAAAAGGGGGTCATCGGGGCGGGGGAGGAACGAGATAAAAAAATTCGTGTAAATAATCTGAACGCTTAAATTCGTTGCAGATGAAAAAATCCCCGGGAAAATGCGATATGAGTGAGGATAGTATGAAACGTGCCATTTGCTGTCATTCCCCTTTTAAAACCAACAAAAAAAAACGGCTTAACACATGTAGGGAAAGGGGAAAAGAAATAAAAAAGGGGGGGCCCAAACGTGTACTTAATTTTTTTTTTTTTTCTTACCATGTCTTGAAGGGGTCGACGGTTTTCTTAAAAAGGTTTGCTTCATGCTGCGAGCCGAAGGACCACCCCACCCAACCAATAAACATGTATAGACCCAATTCATTGCTTGCGGGTATTGATACTTTTTAAGGGGTTCTCTTTATTTCTGAGAGTTACAAAACGCAGTATAAAACACACGAACATGTCTAGTTATGGGGAAACGCGGTATACGTTCGGGGCCAGCAAACCCTGAAGAAGGGGGCAAAGCGGCCCTTACCGCTCGGGTGCTTGACACAACTTTCTGGGGCCTGGGTCTCCTGGGGGCGGGGGGGACGGGGTGGGTCCCCGGGCCCCGCATGCCACACTGTCCCTCTCTCTCTTTCTTCTTTTCTTCTTTTTTCCTCTCGCTGTCACCCCCAGACACAATTTAAAAAAGCATTGATAAAAAGGTCACTTTGGGGTCCCCTTTCTTTTACATTTAAAATTAAAAACAAATAACAAAATTTAAACGAACGAACCTCTTTGATCATCGGACTTCTGAGGGATCGGTTGTTGTCGTGTTTCTTTGTTACTTTCTTTTTATCATTGCAGGAAATGTAGGCCTAACTATTCACAGCGAGCGGACCTCAGTTATCATCCAAACCACAGTTATAAAAGCGAATTTGTTCTCTCAGGTTATTATTTTTTCTCATTTTTTATCAATGAATGCTTCATCTAACATTATATAAAATTATATATATATATATATATTTTAAAAAATATAATATATATTAATATATATATATTGTGGTGTGTGTGTGTGTGTGTGTGTGTGTGTGTGTGGAAATGGGTGTGTGGTCTATGTGGGGTTTGTCATGTGTGTTGTGTTGTGTGTGTGTGTGTGTGTGTTGTGGTGTGTATGTGTGTGTGGCTATGTGTGTGTGTGTGTGGTGTGTGTGTGTGTGGTATGTGTATGTGTATGTTATTGTATGTGTATATATATATATTATAATATATATAAAATATATATAATTATATAATTATATTAATGTTGTGTGGTTTGGGGTTTTGTGTGTGTGTTGAAAATTATGTATGTTGTATGTTGTATGTTGTATGTATTTATTATTTATTATTATATATATAATATTTATAATATTAATTAAATATTTTTAATATTTTTTTTAAAAAATTTATCTATGTATATTATATCACAATCACACCACACACACCACACACACCACACCCCCACAACCCCACACACCCACCACACACCACACACCAATATAATATATATATTAATATTATATATATATATATATATATATATTTATATATTTATATTTTATTATATATTTAAATTTGTGTAGAATACTACATACAAACCAAACACCCACACACCCACACACAACCCCCCCCCACAACACACCCACACACACACACCCACACACCACACACACCACCCACACCACACACACACCACCCACAACACACCACACACCACAACACCACACACGCACCACCACCACACCACACCCAACACACCCCCACACCCACACACACACACACAACCACACCACACACAATATAATATAAAATTTTATATATTTAAAAATTATATATATTTTATATAGTTGTGGTGTGTGTTGTGTGGGTGGGGTGTTTTTTATGTGTTGTTTGTGGTGTGTGGTGTATAAAACAAATATATTTATTAATATATATATATTATATAATATATATTATATATAATTATATATATATATATGGGGGTGTGTTTTGTATGTTGTATGTATGTATTGTATGTTGTTGTTAAAATTTTTAAATTATATAATATATATATAAACCCCCACACACAACACACACACAAACCACACACACACAACCCAACCCCCACACCCACCCACAAAACACCTTATATTTTTATATTTATATATATTATATATATATATTATTTTTATATTTTTTTTTATATATTAATATATATTATAATACATTTTTAAAGATGAACATAACCGCGGTGGCCGAGCGGTTAGACTCGGCTCAAGCTGTCTCGACGGCGTCTGATTCGAGGGTTCGAGTCCCCGGCCGGCGCGTTGTTTCCTTGGGGAAGAATTCACCTCGATTGCCCACCTACCATGGGGGGCCAAGCCAGCCCAGTCGTGCTGGTCCCAAAACCCCGGTAAAAAAGAGATTTACCTAAAAGGGGACAACACACACCACACTACACACACCATACACACAAAACCCCACACCATACACACACACATAACACACACACACACACACACGCACACAAACCCCAAAACACAAACCAACAAAAAAAACCCCACCCCCACACACACACACACACACACACAACAC
>NC_051395.1:31564340-31569122 GCF_015228065.2 Penaeus monodon | reverse complement strand
GAGGAAAAATATTTGCATATCATTGATGCTACAAAACTGATGCCACTCCTGATAGCTAATCAACATGGTTGTTTTTGAGATACAGTCTGCTTTATGACCTTGTAAAATATAGTAATAAGGGCACCCATGAAAGGAACCTACTGATCTGACATGTAGTAACACAAATGCACTTGATCCATTCATAAAGGAACTGAGGTTTCATAAGTTATTTTTGATTTCTTAGTACAAAGGTTTCATGCAGCCACAGCTATGATCTTATATTCTCTATGGAAACATCTGGAGAAAACCAAAGCCAAAGAAGAGAAAGTTTGCACATAATGTGGGATGAGTAAATGAAGAATGGCAATCTTCTCTTCTATAACTCAAATAAGAAAGCAAATCACCTCCGCATCTGCTAGCCGCGTAGAGAGACCAACCACAAACACGAGGTTCTTCTGCACCACACGGACATTGGCGAGGTGTTTTCGGTTCTCCGTCACCTTTTGCTTACGTTGCGCATCCTTTTGACGCTTCTCCTGCCTTATTCGCTGCAGCCTGAAAGAAAGTGATGCAAGTTATACTTACTTGATTTTGGCAGCATGTTATTTTGCTTTAAGAATTTTATATATCATACAAAAAAGGTACAACCCAGTTTTTTCCTTTGATCACTCAGGTACTTCTAAAGGATTAAAATAGTTAGATACCACTAATCTATATAAACCTTTTTTCTTTTTTTTTTGACGGTTCTCAGACTAGCAATATATGGGGCAGTGTTGGCCTACTAATTGATATGAAAATAAAATCATGAGCAAGCAAGAAAAGAAAGGAAAAAGAAAGAAAAAATATAATAATAATAATAATAATAATATGCTAAGTAATATGACTCCCAAATACAACTCTTTAAAAACTGCATTACTATCACATCATAAACACACTTCAATATTTTGAAACAAATAAACAAATTAAATACCAAGATTAACAAACATAAAAAAGAATTATAAGATACACACTCTTCATGCGATAAGGGCTTGAAGTCTGCAGGGTTTTCAGGGTAGGCCTTCCGACAGGCAGGACAGAGACCATTCTCATCTGTCCGGATCCGATGCCAACAGAACCGACATATTTGGTACCCGCACGTACACGGGAAGAAGTTTAGGTCATCCATCTCCAACGGCTCCATACACAGTGGGCACTCCACCATATCCTCACTTAAGTTTAGCACCGACATTTTTTAAAGTTGATCCTATATCCGATAGTGGATCACCTGAAACAGAAACAAACGAATAAAATAGCTTAGCAGTCATAAGATGGCCTTAAGATTAACATTTTATTATTGAAAACAAATAACACTATCAAAATGTGAGTAAAATAATTCCACTGTATATGTGTATATATATATATATATATATATATATATATATATATATAGATTTATATATATATATATATATATATATATATATATATATATTTATTTTGACAAAATAGTTCTTTGTATATATAATTTCATTAGACCATAAAATCAGATCAGGAAATCTTTTATATATTGTGAAGTTAAAACTTACTACCAAATGATCTTCAATTATGCACAATTATAAGATACGTATCTAATAATCAAAATCATTAAATAAAATAATAATTTTCTTGTACAAAAGCATCAGTAACAGAAAACTTTTATATTATCCCTAATATATTTCAAAATGCAAAATATTGTAAGATGCCCCCAAACAAATGCTACACAAGTAATACAAATATCAAATATATCAAGTAAAAATACTTTAAAAGACCATATAATTCATACCTGTTAATGTTACAACACTCCTTTATATTATTAATATCCAGTTTCTCCAGCACTTTCAGAAAATGTAAGTATTTACTTTAGATGTTAAATCCTAGTCTGACCTACATTTGACCAAGTTACCTATGTCATCCAAAACATGTACACCATAACAAGGAATGTGCCAAATGGAACAAGGTAATCATCATGAAATAAGGAAGTGTTATGGTAAATCAAAATCCGATATCTTGAACAGCTGAATAAAATAACGATAATAGAAATCATCTGATAAGTTCTATTTACCATGAAAAATCAAAGACACAAAGATAAACAAAGCTTATGAAAAGCACAAAATAGATATTTTTTACAAATGAAGGGGTATAGCCCCGTTCTACTTGATAAAATTTACTCCTTTCTTATAATACAAAATCAATACAACACATACAACTGGATATCATCTAAGATCTATGATATTCCCAATAAATAAATAATCTGCTTGTTATTATTTTTGTGTAAAGTAATTACTGATTCCCTCCTGACTACAAGTGATGACTTATTGTTAACTTTTGGTCAACATAAACAAATGACTCATTAAAACTACTGCAATAATTCTCTTCATGATCAGAAGATGAACAAACAAATCTAATCTGGTTTACGTAAATAAACATGAAGTAATGCCTTTCCTATCTCTCTCTCTCTCTCTCTCTCTCATTTTTTTTTTTCTAGAACTCAAAAGTGAAGTACTATTTCAGTAACTGAACTTCTCAGACTACTAAACCTGCTAACTATGCAACACTATTATCACTGTTCTTCAATATAACCAAATATACAGAGAATTTTCTTTGTCTGCATATGTTTCTATGCATGTATGTCTGTATTTATATCTATATCTCCATGTGTGTCTATGATCTTTTGTATATGCACTGCTACAGTTTCCTTTGTCTTTTGTTTCTCGAGTGTGTTCCATACAGCATACCTATACACTCATGTGTATTTGTCTACACCTTGTATTTCTTTGTGTTTGAGTGTCTTTTTTGGGTTATTTTACATCATGAATTTAGGACTGTGTTGGTGTGTGCAGTTAAAAGTGCAGTATGTGGGCGTGTGCATTTCATTAAGTCAATGTGTGGATGTGTACATTTGTGTCTCAGTGTGTGGGTTATGGATCTATACTTGTATTTGGGTATGTGTATTCATATTTTGTGTGTGTGTATATATATGTTGTTATGTTTGTATATGTTTGCAAGTTTTTGGGTACATGTGTATTTGTAATTACACTTAAGATTATGCACATTTTTTTTTACTTTTGATGGTACTTATGTTTGCAAGTGAGTATAAGCTCATATGTATTTGTTAATGTATACACACATCTAATTATGTCTGTGTGCGACACAAGATAGTTAAGGAAATATATGTATCACAAATGACGTTTTTATCAGTGATTCCAACATTCAACAATTTCTTTGTTTACTACCATCATAGGTAAATAACAAATCTAAAATCCCTATTCACACTTAAACTTCCACTTGTGACTGAAAAAAAAAAAAAAAAAAAGTTAAAAAGGAACACTATACAACATAAACAAACAGTACATTTTTTGTTAAAAGAACAGCTTTGTCTCAATTCCATATCCATTCCTACCAAATCAGCACAAAACTCTAGTTCATAAGACCCTAAGATGGTCTGGTTTGGATAATTTTTTTATTCTGATTCGGTTTTGTGCTCGGGTTCATTGTAAACAAAATTAACAGCTGATTCTCGACCAACCAGCTTTCACCACAACAAAAGGTAATTAATCATACATACTAAACATTCAGGCGTTTTCACCACCTTGCGTCACGTCATACCCATCTATCTCGCCCAAATACATCAAACTTGATGAACCGAGGCCTAATTCAGAGCATAGGCAAATAAAAGGGGGATATACGAGTCGTACATTTTTGTTTCTTCCTTCCTTTAGGAGTGACCTTCAACTGCCGTAATTGGGGCTCGAACGTCTCTCCTCTCCCAATTAACCTTTCGAGACCTATTCCAAAATTATGCCATGATCAACTGGGCCAATCGGGCTTATGATCTCCTTCATGACGTCTTTCTATTGCATGAAAATTTACATTGATGTCAACCGGACTTTAACTGGGAAAAGGGGAGACAACTCAAGACATATCGACATATTTGCTCTTATTTATGCCTCGATGTGCGTCCCAGGCTCTTTATTCCCCATCTCTATGATAGATGAGAGATCAAACTACCTTCTTAACAGGTTTAAAAGCCCGAGGAACCCATCAAAGAATGAAACTTACAACTAAAATAAGGACTGAAGTTGGTGGCAAAGTTGAGGTTGAGGAAACACGGGTTCTGCGCATGCGTCGGAACAGCGGTCCCGGATGTAACAAATGACGAGCGATGACAGATTAAAAACCGACACTTTTTAACGGTTATACGGGGGGTTTCGGGGTTTAAAAAGGGATTTGGGGTAAACTGTGAAGGGTTTGGGGAGGTTTTGAAGGGTCTGGGAAGTTGTGTGTCTGGGTTAGGTGGACTTCCTGGATCTTTGGGGATTAGGATGATGCGTAGGTCAAGTTGGGATTCTAGGTATTCCTGTCGCTTCTTGAAGTCGAAAGAATTTCAAAAATCATTTAGCTAATTTTTTTTCAGGGAAAAATACTATCGAGCATAGCGCCTATTTTATACAAATCAGCATAATAAGACGCAAAATTCATACATGACACACTTTTGTAATTTCTTGGGAAAATTTTGCACGGATGAGTCATCCCGAATCTGATCCCACTAAAAAGAAGATTAGATTCTTTAAGTTGCATTTAGTCTTCTAAAATAGGGTTTTGCGCTTGGCTTTTTTTATTAGTGGCCTGTTGTGAGGAAGTGGAATATTTGACTCAGTCGTCTATTGCCATTGACAAACTTAGGAGAAGGAGAGAGATTATCAGATTCCGAATCTCTTTAGAAAGAAGATTATATTCCTTAAAGAGCTTTTGATCTCTTTAAAGAATATTTTACGCTAAGCTTTT
>NC_051395.1:31524340-31546840 GCF_015228065.2 Penaeus monodon | reverse complement strand
AATCCATAACTTTATAATATAGAAAGAAGAAAGGAAACAAAATACAGAATGATATACAAATTTAAGAACAAAGAGCTTTAAAAAGGCAAACAACCACATTAATGTTAATAATAATGATAAAGAAACATTTCAACCCTGAACTTTGTCACCCTGACTTTATGAAAAAGAGCAGAGGCCATGTGTGTGTGGGGGGGAGGGAGGGTGGTATACAAGATAACATATGTGCTCCCATGCAAACATGCCTGCTGAAGATAAGATAAGGGAACTCCAGCTGAGACACTATTTACGTCATTAATACTCAGACCGGGATGTTATTTATCAATCACATACCTTTTCTGATATTATCGTTGCTATTCACGATGTCATGAACAATTAAATACAGGAACACAGTCATATACACAAGTATATATTCTAAGATAACATTATACACAACCCCATGTTATATATACAAAAGCTAAAATCAATAACAAAAATATAGCATTGAAAAACGTACACCTAACATGACAAAGCAACTAAAACTTACTCTCTTTTGCATAAAAGCAACTACTAGAATGTGTGTTTTGTATTTCTAATAACAAGGTGATCATGATACCCTTCATTGTTATTTGTACTTGGTTAGCTTTGTATTTGTCTTTCTTGGCTCAATTCTCCCTAGTTTCCTGAAACATCAGTCATTTAATGTGTCTGAACACATAATAAAGGATTGCCAAAGGTCCTGAAATAGTCTAGTAGCACACCTTTGGTCCTTCTTATTAGAGAACTTGTTGCTAGGTATCTTATACATTTTAGAATTTCAGAAGATGTTTTCTAGATTTTCACATATGTATTCAATCTCCCACAAAGACCCACAAAGTAGTGTATTTGTTTACTCTCTTTTCGGTCGGACTAGATTTTATGTTATTTACAGCGTGAAGTCTAAGTGGAGGACTTTGAGTTTGTAAGGATTCTCCTCTTTACATTCCTTCTAGTTTCGCGTCCTCTGCCTCCTCCTACCCTCCCTCTCTCATGATTCGTGTCATGCAAACTACCTTGCTATACACCTTATGCAATTATTCATCTACGCAATCCAAATTTTCCACGATAATAAAACGAAATAAAGTTTGTTTAAGCCAACTCTATCGAAGACTTCTCATTGTTTATCTTTCTTTTTCCTTCCTCACCTGTACCCTGGGGTCGAGTTGCTCCTCCTCGACGGCTGCCATGGCGCTGGGGAGTAGCCTCGCGGATCACCTTTTACGACGAGTTCATGGCAGCGAGAGCAGGAGCAAAAGCAGGAAAAGCGAGACCAACTGTCGCGTTTCTTTCTTTTTCTCTCTCTCTCTCTCTCTATCTCTCTCTCTCTCTCTCCTTATCAATGGCAATAGACGACTGAGTCAAATATTCAACTTCCTCACAACAGTCCACTAAATTACAAAAGCTTAGCGTAAAATATTCTTTAAAGAGATCAAAAGCTCTTTAAGGAATATAATCTTCTTTCTAAAGAGATTCGGAATCTGATAATCTCTCTCCTTCTCCTAAGTTTGTCAATGGCAATAGACGACTGAGTCAAATATTCCACTTCCTCACAACAGGCCACTAATAAAAAAAGCCAAGCGCAAAACCCTATTTTAGAAGACTAAATGCAACTTAAAGAATCTAATCTTCTTTTTAGTGGGATCAGATTCGGGATGACTCATCCGTGCAAAATTTTCCCAAGAAATTACAAAAGTGTGTCATGTATGAATTTTGCGTCTTATTATGCTGATTTGTATAAAATAGGCGCTATGCTCGATAGTATTTTTCCCTGAAAAAAAATTAGCTAAATGATTTTTGAAATTCTTTCGACTTCAAGAAGCGACAGGAATACCTAGAATCCCAACTTGACCTACGCATCATCCTAATCCCCAAAGATCCAGGAAGTCCACCTAACCCAGACACACAACTTCCCAGACCCTTCAAAACCTCCCCAAACCCTTCACAGTTTACCCCAAATCCCTTTTTAAACCCCGAAACCCCCCGTATAACCCGTTAAAAAGTGTCGGTTTTTAATCTGTCATCGCTCGTCATTTGTTACATCCGGGACCCGCTGTTCCGACGCATGCGCAGAACCCGTGTTTCCTCAACCTCAACTTTGCCACCAACTTCAGTCCTTATTTTAGTTGTAAGTTTCATTCTTTTGATGGGTTCCTCGGGCTTTTAAACCTGTTAAGAAGGTAGTTTGATCTCTCATCTATCATAGAGATGGGGAATAAAGAGCCTGGGACGCACATCGAGGCATAAATAAGAGCAAATATGTCGATATGTCTTGAGTTGTCTCCCCTTTTCCCAGTTAAAGTCCGGTTGACATCAATGTAAATTTTCATGCAATAGAAAGACGTCATGAAGGAGATCATAAGCCCGATTGGCCCAGTTGATCATGGCATAATTTTTGGAATAGGTCTCGAAAGGTTAATTGGGAGAGGAGAGACGTTCGAGCCCCAATTACGGCAGTTGAAGGTCACTCCTAAAGGGAAGGAAAGAAACAAAAATGTACGACTCGTATATCCCCCTTTTATTTGCCTATGCTCTGAATTAGGCCTCGGTTCACTCAAGTTTGATGTATTTGGGGCGAGATAGATGGGTATGACGTGACGCAAGGTGGTGAAAACGCCTGAATGTTTAGTATGTATGTATTAATTACCTTTTGTTGTGGTGAAAGCTGGTTGGTCGAGAATCAGCTGTTAATTTTGTTTACAATGAACCCGAGCACAAAACCGAATCAGAATAAAAAAATTATCCAAACCAGACCATCTTAGGGTCTTATGAACTAGAGTTTTGTGCTGATTTGGTAGGAATGGATATGGAATTGAGACAAAGCTGTTCTTTTAACAAAAAATGTACATGTTTGTTTATGTTGTATAGTGTTCCTTTTTAACTTTTTTTTTTTTTTTTTTTCAGTCACAAGTGGAAGTTTAAGTGTGAATAGGGATTTTAGATTTGTTATTTACCTATGATGGTAGTAAACAAAGAAATTGTTGAATGTTGGAAATCACTGATAAAAACGTCATTTGTGATACATATATTTCCTTAACTATCTTGTGTCGCACACAGACATAATTAGATGTGTGTATACATTAACAAATACATATGAGCTTATACTCACTTGCAAACATAAGTACCATCAAAAGTAAAAAAAAATGTGCATAATCTTAAGTGTAATTACAAATACACATGTACCCAAAAACTTGCAAACATATACAAACATAACAACATATATATACACACACACAAAATATGAATACACATACCCAAATACAAGTATAGATCCATAACCCACACACTGAGACACAAATGTACACATCCACACATTGACTTAATGAAATGCACACGCCCACATACTGCACTTTTAACTGCACACACCAACACAGTCCTAAATTCATGATGTAAAATAACCCAAAAAAGACACTCAAACACAAAGAAATACAAGGTGTAGACAAATACACATGAGTGTATAGGTATGCTGTATGGAACACACTCGAGAAACAAAAGACAAAGGAAACTGTAGCTGTGCATATACAAAAGATCATAGACACACATGGAGATATAGATATAAATACAGACATACATGCATAGAAACATATGCAGACAAAGAAAATTCTCTGTATATTTGGTTATATTGAAGAACAGTGATAATAGTGTTGCATAGTTAGCAGGTTTAGTAGTCTGAGAAGTTCAGTTACTGAAATAGTACTTCACTTTTGAGTTCTAGAAAAAAAAAAATGAGAGAGAGAGAGAGAGATAGGAAAGGCATTACTTCATGTTTATTTACGTAAACCAGATTAGATTTGTTTGTTCATCTTCTGATCATGAAGAGAATTATTGGAGTAGTTTTAATGAGTCATTTGTTTATGTTGACCAAAAGTTAACAATAAGTCATCACTTGTAGTCAGGAGGGAATCAGTAATTACTTTACACAAAAATAATAACAAGCAGATTATTTATTTATTGGGAATATCATAGATCTTAGATGATATCCAGTTGTATGTGTTGTATTGATTTAGTATTATAAGAAAGGAGTAAATTTTATCAAGTAGAACGGGGCTATACCCCTTCATTTGTAAAAAATATCTATTTTGTGCTTTTCATAAGCTTTGTTTATCTTTGTGTCTTTGATTTTTCATGGTAAATAGAACTTATCAGATGATTTCTATTATCGTTATTTTATTCAGCTGTTCAAGATATCGGATTTTGATTTACCATAACACTTCCTTATTTCATGATGATTACCTTGTTCCATTTGGCACATTCCTTGTTATGGTGTACATGTTTTGGATGACATAGGTAACTTGGTCAAATGTAGGTCAGACTAGGATTTAACATCTAAAGTAAATACTTACATTTTCTGAAAGTGCTGGAGAAACTGGATATTAATAATATAAAAGGAGTGTTGTAACATTAACAGGTATGAATTATATGGTCTTTTAAAAGTATTTTTACTTGATATATTTGATATTTGTATTACTTGTGTAGCATTTGTTTAGGGGCATCTTACAATATTTTGCATTTTGTATATATTAGGGATAATATAAAAGTTTTCTGTTACTGATGCTTTTGTACAAGAAAATTATTATTTTATTTAATGATTTTGATTATTAGATACGTTATCTTATAATTGTGCATAATTGAAGATCATTTGGTAGTAAGTTTAACTTCACAATATATAAAAGATTTTCCTGATCTGATTTTATGGTCTAATGAAATTATATATACAAAGAACTATTTTGTCAAAATATATATATATATATATATATATATATATATATATATATATATATATATATATATATACACATATACAGTGGAATTATTTTACTCACATTTTGATAGTGTTATTTGTTTTCAATAATAAAATGTTAATCTTAAGGCCATCTTATGACTGCTAAGCTATTTTATTCGTTTGTTTCTGTTTCAGGTGATCCACTATCGGATATAGGATCAACTTTAAAAAATGTCGGTGCTAAACTTAAGTGAGGATATGGTGGAGTGCCCACTGTGTATGGAGCCGTTGGAGATGGATGACCTAAACTTCTTCCCGTGTACGTGCGGGTACCAAATATGTCGGTTCTGTTGGCATCGGATCCGGACAGATGAGAATGGTCTCTGTCCTGCCTGTCGGAAGGCCTACCCTGAAAACCCTGCAGACTTCAAGCCCTTATCGCATGAAGAGTGTGTATCTTATAATTCTTTTTTATGTTTGTTAATCTTGGTATTTAATTTGTTTATTTGTTTCAAAATATTGAAGTGTGTTTATGATGTGATAGTAATGCAGTTTTTAAAGAGTTGTATTTGGGAGTCATATTACTTAGCATATTATTATTATTATTATTATTATATTTTTTCTTTCTTTTTCCTTTCTTTTCTTGCTTGCTCATGATTTTATTTTCATATCAATTAGTAGGCCAACACTGCCCATATATTGCTAGTCTGAGAACTGTCAAAAAAAGAAGAAAAAAGGTTTATATAGATTAGTGGTATCTAACTATTTTAATCCTTTAGAAGTACCTGAGTGATCAAAGGAAAAAACTGGGTTGTACCTTTTTTGTATGATATATAAAATTCTTAAAGCAAAATAACATGCTGCCAAAATCAAGTAAGTATAACTTGCATCACTTTCTTTCAGGCTGCAGCGAATAAGGCAGGAGAAGCGTCAAAAGGATGCGCAACGTAAGCAAAAGGTGACGGAGAACCGAAAACACCTCGCCAATGTCCGTGTGGTGCAGAAGAACCTCGTGTTTGTGGTTGGTCTCTCTACGCGGCTAGCAGATGCGGAGGTGATTTGCTTTCTTATTTGAGTATAGAAGAGAAATGCATTCTTCATTTACTCATCCCACATTATATGCAGAACTTTCTCTCTTTGGCTTGTTTTCCTCCAGAAATGTTTCCATAGAGAATATAAGATCTAGCTGTGGCTGCATTAAACCTTTGTACTAAAAATCTAAAATAACTTATGAAACCTCAGTTCCTTTAGAATGATCAAGTGCATTTGTGTTACTCTACAGTCAGATCAGAGGTTCCTTTTCATGGGTGCCTTATTACTATATTTTACAAGGTCATAAAGCAGACTGTATCTCAAAAACAACCATGTTGATTAGCTATCAGGAGTGGCATCAGTTTTGTAGCATCAATGATATGCAAATATTTTTCCTCATGGGATAAACACTCGCACCTGCAAAGTCACAGTTTGTGTACATTATCCAAAACAAGGATATGTTCTCATGGACTGTTTGCCAAGCAGGTCTGATTCCAAGAAATCAGAGTAAGCTATAAAAAAAAAAAAAAAAAAAAATTGCACAGCTATAAGAATAGCACAGAAACTTAACCCATTCCTGACGGGTGGTTCGTAACGAACATGCCATGGCATCGCGGGATATCTCTTGGGCATGTATAGTTATATGCTGGTGGATGTATGTAGATGCCATGACTTATTTTTTGTTGCAAATCACGGCAAAATATTATTTTTCTGCCACTGAAGTGTTGATTAAGATTCGTTTTTAACACTTTCTCATTTTTTTACTATGCAAAAAAAAAAATGCAACAAACGACCATTTCATCTCCATGATGCCACAACACTGCTTATTTATTCCGACTCTACGACTGTATAATGATACAACTAGGAGTCCGATATAAAACAAAATCACCCTTCAGTCTCGATTTATCAGGATTCTGGCAATAGGACTTTAGAAAGATGAAAAGTGAAAGTACAACATATATGCGTAGTATTTACAAAGAAACTGCATGGTATGCTGGTATTTGGCAATGAGTGGTCGCGCATGCTAGGCGACGATATAAGCCCCCGGCAGCGGGGCCCGGGCCACTATGAATACTACCCATCGGGAAAGGGTTAATGAACATATAGAAGAACAATGTTTTAACAACTATACCCATCATTTCCCGCATGAAAAACAGGTTATCAATCTGTTTGCATCAGATACAGTAAATAATCCAGAGAAAAGGACATCCAGTACTTGGAAATCTTTGTAAGTGGAATTTAAAAAAAAAAATCTTTTACCAATATCCTCACTCATTTCCATGAGTTGATGAGTTGATAGTCATGGCTGCTGCAGACCTATATATATATATATATGGTTTTCCAGAATAGATTTGCTCAGCCCTTCCCTCCACAGACGACCCTCAACCGAGTGGTGAAGAAGAGTGATGAGCCACTGATTCCTCTTTCTGCCCAAACTCTATCATCCACTCTCCACTTCACTCAAAACTAGTATTTCTATGTATAATATGCAATATTTATCAGTTCAGTAAACATGTATGGGTATTTTACAACCTGCCTTTTGTAGATGGTAGCTTTTTATATGCAATTTTCATCCTCCCCTCCACCTCCACGCAAAACAAGTTCCCGATTCTCTACTAATCTGTATTGTCTTTTTTTGTCAATAAATTTATTTATCTATTTGTTGATATCTGTTACTCAGTCGGCCAGTTATTATTTATTTACATTAATATTTTGTACGTGTGTGTGTGTGCGTGTGTGTGTGTGTGTGTTTGTGTGTGTGTGTGTGTGAGTTGTGTGTGTGTATATTATATTAAATATATATATATATATAATCATATATCTATCTATATAGGATACTATAATACGATATATTATATATATATATATATACATAATATATACATATAGTTATATATAATATGTACATATATAGATACATATCTATAGATTATAGTTACATATATATATACATATATATTATTAATAATATAATATTATATAATAATATTATATATAATATATAAATATTATATTTATAAATAAAGTTCTATAAGAAATAATAAAAATAATATAGTATATAATATAGAAATAATAATATTATATAAATAAGATATATATAGATTTTTTAAAATATATATATAAATGATTATTTTAATATAAAATATAAGGAAATAGTATAATAAAATTATATATATATGTTTTAATAATATAATATAAATTATATTAAAATATAGATATATTATATATATATATAGATATATATATATAAATTATATTAAAAAATATAATTTTATTATATATATATAATATTATATAGAATATTTATATAGTATATATATATTATATATAATATAATTTAGATGGATATATATATAATTTTAGTATATTTTATATAATATATAATATTATAGATATATATTAATATTTTTATATATATATATTATATAAAATAATATATGTATATATAGTATTTTATTTTTATATATAACATATATATATAATATATATATATAATATAATAAAATTACTATATTTATATTTTATATAATATATATATAATATATAAATTATATATGATATATATTATTATATTATATTATATATATTTAAAATTAGTAAAAAAAAAAAAAAAAAAAAATTTTTTTTTTTTTTTTTTTTTTTTTTTTTTTTTTTTTTTTTTTTTTTTTTTTTTTTTTTTTTAAATATAAAAAATATATAAAAAAAAAAAAAAAAAAAAAAAAAAAAAAAAAAAAAAAAAAAAAAAAAAAAAAAAAAAAAAAAAAAAAAAAAAAAAAAAAATTTTTTTTTTTTTTTTTTTTTTTTTTTTTTTTTTTTTTTTTTTTTTTTTTTTTTTTTTTTTTTTTTTTTTTTTTTTTTTTTTTTTTTTTTTTTTTTTTTTTTTATTTATAATTATTTATATATATATATATTTTATTATATTAATTATATTTTATTATATTATATTATATTTATTTATAATAATATATAATATATATTATTTTAAAATATAATTAAAATAAAATATGTATTATTATAAGATATTAATAAAATAAATTTTAAAATTTTTAATATTATTTTATTTTTTATAATATTTATTTTAAAATTTTAAAATTAAAATTATTATTTTATATAAAAATTTATAAAATTAAATTGTATATTATATATTAATTTTTTTTATATATATATAATATTAAAAAATTATTTTATTAAATATTTAAAATTTATTAATCTATTTTATTTTAATTATATTATATATATTGTTAAAATATTATATTATATATTATATTAAAATTATTTTTTATTTTTAAATAATTTATATAAATAAAATATATATTATAATATTAATATATATTATCTATTTTTTTAAAATTTAAAATTTTAATTATTTATTATTTATATATAAAATAATATATATATATAAAAATTTTAAATTTAAAAAATTTTTAAATTAATTTTTATATATTTATATTTTAAAAATTTAATAATATATTTATAAATTTATATAAATATATTATATTATATTAAAAATAATATTTTTATATATATTTAT
Organism: Penaeus monodon; assembly: GCF_015228065.2. Taxonomy (NCBI): domain Eukaryota; kingdom Metazoa; phylum Arthropoda; class Malacostraca; order Decapoda; family Penaeidae; genus Penaeus; species Penaeus monodon. The sequence goes on along the minus strand of NC_051395.1, from coordinate 31,537,541 downwards.
TAAAATTTAAATTTTATTTTCCATATATATAATATTATTATTTATTATAATTTTTATTTATATTTTATAATTTAAAATTTATATTTTATTAATATAAAAAATTTATTGTTTATTTTAAAAATTTATATTATATTATTATAAAAAATATTTTATTTTTTTTTTAAATTATTTTATTTATAATTTATATTTTTAATATTATATATATTTTATTATTAAAATATTTTATAATATTTATTATTTATATATATAATAATATAGGATATAAAATAATATAAATTATATTATAATATAAATATTCATTTTTAATATATTTTATAAAAATGATATTTTATAATGTATAAATAAAAAATATATATATATTTTATAATTTTTTAAATATATAATATATATTAAAAAGATAATATATAGTATATAGATATATATTTATATAAATATTTATATATTTAATTTTAAAAAAATATAATAATATATATATATTAATATATTATATATATTATAGATTTATAATATTTAAATATATATTTTTTTTTTATAAATTAAAAAATTATATAATATTTATATATAAAAAATATTTATTAAAAAAATTATATAATTATTTAATATATATTTTTTTAATAAAAATTTTATTTATTATATTAAAATAAAAAATTTTTTTTTAAAAAAAATATATAAAAATTTTAAAAATATATATAAAAAATTAAATATATATATTTAAAAAATTTAAAAATTTTGTATAAGTATAAATAAAAAAATTAAAATTAAAAATTAAATATTTTTTTTTAAAAAAAAGGGAGGAAATTTTTAAATTTATCTTTATATATAATATTTTATAAAAATTAAATATAATATTATTTATAATAATATTAAAAAAATATATTATTTAAATATATATTTTTTTTTTATAAATTTTTTTAAAATATAAAATAATATTTATATAAATATAATAAAAATATATATATTTTAAAAAAAATATATCTTTTTAATATATTATAATTATTATATATTTATAAATAATATATTTATAAAATTGTTTTTTTTTGGGTTTTTTCTTTTTTATTTTATTTTAAAAATTTTTAAAACAGATAAATTAGAAAATTATTTTATTTAAAATTTTTTTTTTATATATATTTTTTTTAAATTTTATTTTAATTATTATAATATATTTATTTTATTATAATTATATAAATTTATATATTATTTAAAATATATTATATATTATATTATTTTTTATTATTTTAAAATTTAAAATATATTTTTTATTTTTTTAAAAATTTTTTTTTTTTTTTTTTTTTTTTTTTTTTTTTTTTTTAATTAAAAAAAATTTTTAATTTAAAAAATTTTATATATAAAATTTTTTATATTTTTTATTTATGAAAAAAATAAAAAATATTTTTAAAAATTTTGTTTTTATATTATTAATTTTTTTAAATTAATTATATATATATTTTTAAAAAATATTTATTATTTTATTAAATTATATTTTAAAATTATTTTATTATTATGTTAATCATTTATTATTTTTTATTATTTTAAATTTATTTTTATTTAAAAATTTATTTATTTTTTTTTTTTTTTTTTTTTTATATAAATTATTTATTATAATTAAAATTTTTTTCAAATAAAAAATTTTTTAAAAAAAAATTTATTTTTTTTTTAAATATAAAATTTTTTAAATATATAATATATTAATATTATAAATAAAAATTAATATATATTATTTATATAATATTTTAATATTTATATTTTTTTTTTTAAAAATTTTTTATTTTTTTAAAATTTTATATAATTTTAATTTATAAATATAAAAAAATATTTTTATTTTATATAAAAAAATTTTTTTTTCATATAAAAAAATTTATATATATATAAAAATAAAAAAATATATATATTTTATATATTTTTATATTTTTATATGTAAAATTTAAAAATATAAAAAATTTTTTTAAAAAATAAAATTTTTAATATTTTATTATTTATTATATAAATATAAAATTTTAAAATATTATATTTATAATAAAAAATATAATAATATAATTAAAAAATATATATAAATTAAATTATTAAAAATATATATTTATATTTTATATAATATTAATTTAAATAAATTATATTAAATAAAAATTTTATTATAATTTTTAATATATAATATATATATATTAAAATATATATATTTTTATATATAATATTTTTTAATAGAAATAATTTTTAATATAATATATTTATTAAAAATTAAATAAAAATTTAAAATATATATATATAATATAGTTTTTTAATTATATTTTAAATTATAATTTTTTAATAATATATTTAAATATTTAATAATATATTTAAAATATTATTAAATTTATTTATAAAATTTTATATATTATATATTATATTAATTATTTTAATATAAAAATATAATAATAATAATATAATTTTTTTTTAATAATATATTTATATTTAATTTTTATTTTATATAATATATTTTATTTATAATTATTTTATAATATAATTAGATATATATTAATATTTAAAAAAATATAAAAAAAATATTATTATATAATATAATATATATTTTATAATATAAATATTATAATTTTATATTAAAATAATATTAAAAAAATATTATATTAAAAATTAATATATATATATTATAAATATATTAATTATAATATATTTTTAAAATTTTCAAAATTTTTAAAAAAAATTTTTAAAAAATTTTATATTATATGTTTTTATATATATTATATATATTTTAATTATATATATATTTTTAAATTAAAATTTTATTTTATATATATATATTAATATAATATTTTTATAAAAATTTTATATAAAATATATATATTTTAATTATTTATATTTTTAATAATTTTATATATTTAATTTTATATTTTTATATTTTATATATAATCTTATATATTATTATAATTTATATTATTATATATTATTTAAATTTTTTAAAATAATATATATATATTATTTTTATATAATATATATTTTAAAATTTTTATATATATATTTATATTTTTTAATATATTAATTTATTTTAAATTAAATAATTTAAAAATTTAATATATTTTTTTATAAAATATTTTTTTTTATATTGTTATTTAAATTATATATTTATTTTTGCTATTTTTTAAATTTTAATTTATTTTAATATTATTTTTTAAAATTTATTTTTTTATATATGTTATTTATATATATTATATTTTAAAAAAAATATATGTAATTATTATAATGTAATTTTTATATATATATGTATTTTTATTTAAATTTTATTTTTATTATATTATATTTTATCATATTTATATTTTTATATGATTTATATTTTATTAATATATATTATATTTAATATATATATATTATTTTTATATATAATATATTTTTAAATTTTTTATATTTTTATATTATATATAATATATATATATATATTATATTTATATATATTATATTTTATATATAAAATTATATATAATTTATTTTATTATTATATATATTATAAAAAAAAATAAATAATTTTATTATTTTAATAAAAAAAATATATATTATTATATATATATATATAAAAAATTTAAAATAAAATATATATTTATATATATATAAAATAATAAAAAAAATTTTATATTTATTTTTTTAATTATATAATTTATTTTATTTATTTATTTATTTTTTTAATATAAAAATATTATTATTTTTTTATTTATTATAATATATATATTTAATATATATTATATATATTTTTTATATTTTTATATATTTATTAGGGTTGTATATATATTTATATATGTATATGTTGATATATATATGTATATGTATGATATATATATGTATATGTTGATTATATATATGTATATGTATATATATATGTATATATGTATATAGTATTATGTATAATGTAAAATTATATATAAATGTATATGTATATATGTATATATATAAGTATATATATATATGTATATATATATATATATATATATTAATACACACACACACACACACACACACACAAATACACATATGAAGAGATATACACACTTATACATAAATAATTGCATCAGACCTTCGGACTAAGATTAATCTGTCATTCTCATCGTGTGCAGTATATGAAAATATAAGTTGCACAGTGCAATCTTCTTATAGCTGTACATGAATGGTAGACCTACATGACATTAACCCTTTCCTGATGGGTAGTATTCATAGTGGCCTGGGCCCCACTGCTGGGGGTTTATATCGTCACCCTAGCATGCGCGACTGCTCATGCCAAATACCAGCATCCCTTGCCGTTTCTTTGTAATACTAGGAGCATATGTTGTATTTTCAGTTATCATTATTTTCTAAAGTCTCTGTTTGCCATATTTTCTGATAAATCAAGACTGAAGGATATTTTTGTAGTTATATAGACTCCATAGTTGATCATTATTCGCTCTATAATCTGAATAAAGTAAGCAGTGCGTGGTATCATAAGTTGAAATCGTAGTTTTTTTTTTCTGCCACTATTTTGCCCTGATTGTAAAAAAAAAAAAATCATGGCATCTCCATACATACACCATGGCATGTACGTACATGCCCTCGGCAGATAGTCCAGTCATGCCATTGCATGTACGTACATCCCACCCGTCGGCAAAGGGTTAAGCACATCATGGCTTGTATGATATGACACCAAACTCTTAACAGCTAATGTTTGTATGTCGGTTGCCCCACTTCATTTGGTGTGGCAGTGGTTGGATCACTTGGATTAATCACAAGAGATAGGTATTTGGAAAGTAGCAGAAACAAACAAAATAACAACAAAAAAGTAGGCCTCTATAGTGTATTGTATATTATTCTTCTGTAGGAAATTAGATTAATGGGAATGGCCAGAGCTTAGAGGGACAAAATATTAGCTCAGTTGTGTTGTATTGTCCCACTCTTACCTTTATCTTTGTCATACTAGATTTGAAGTAAAATCTATAATGGGTGTATGTAGTACAAAATGTGGGAGTGATATGTTCCCCTATATACCCAGTGATGGCAATACATACCCTGGTGACTTCATTGATAATAAAGGATATCCAGTTGATGCTTGGTGGAAGCACCTAACCTGTTTAAAGAGTTCCTCTGGTCTAGGGATTAATAGCCAGAATCATGCTCATGATGGCAAGTTCGGGTCACCCCAGCCCACAGCCAAATTTTCCCATGATGGCCCGCCCCTCAAGCCTGGGTGATTAGGCAGCCTGCACCCACAGTGTTTATGAATGTACATTGTGTTATGGTACCTTGGGTTATAGCATTCATTCAGTGTTTTTAGTGCAATGTATATTTTCATGGCTGCCTCCACCATTCAGCATCATATATAAAAATTACTATATTGCTAATTCTTGCACTCTCAAAATATATAGTATCCCTTCTCTGGTCTCTTATGTGCTCTTTGTATACACCTCTGTCTGGTTGCTTTTCAGAATAGGTAGTCTTACATGATTATGGAGCTTGTACAGGCATTTAGTATTATAGGAGACTATAATACTAAATTTTCTGGCTTGAATTTCATAAGCATGTATCTTTTCAGTATCAGAAAGTTGCATTTTTTTTTTTTTTTTTTTTTTTTTTTTTTTTTTTTTTTTTTTTTTTTTTTTTTTTTTTTTTTTGAGCTACTTTGCTGCTAAACTGTTTTAAAAGCTTTATTAGTGACTCCTTCATCTCAGATAATATAGCTTATGATCATTCTTGATAAGTCATTTATATTCATATTTGTATGTTGAAATGTTGGTAAAAAAAAAACAGATTTTACTAATAAATTTCTTGTGTTTTTCTTCCAGACGTTAAAGAAACCAGATTACTTTGGGAAATTTGGAAAAATTCATAAAGTTGTTATAAACCACAGCACTAGTTATGCCGGGTCTCAGGTAAGGTTTTGCATGAATTTTGTTTTGCCCCCCACCACTCCCTTCTCTCTCTCTCTCTCTCTCTCTCTCTCTCTCTCTCTCTCTCTCTCTCTCTCTCTCTCTCTCTCTCTCTCTCTCTCTCTCTCTCTCTCTCTCTGTCTCTCTCTCGATCTCGATCTCGATCTCTCTCGAGCAAGTTTTTTAGTGCCTTATGCAAGTATGATAACACAGGAAAACAATGAGTAAAGGTCCAGCAATGATGAGAAGTATAATAGCAATATGTATTATTCCACTAATATAGTGAAATAGGAAACAAGTATAGTATATGATGAAAGGGTATTTTTTAAATTACAAGATCAGGAGTAGGTCTGCTGACTAAGTTTTTAGTCTTCTTGTTTTTATTAACAACCCCATAAAACCACAAGTCAACAACTTATCTGTCACCTCTACCTCTAATTCATTTCACAAAGGCAAATTTTGGTCTGTTTGTTACAAGACTGAAAAAAAAATTATCCTAATTCTCCATGCTTATGAGTAGAAATTAAGATAACCTTGATAACATAAAAAAAATTAAATGTATGTGATTGTAATAACATAGTAGAAGTGCAGTATCAAAATTAATATTTCATTCAATTCCATTTGCAACAACCAAAAAGGCAGGAAATATTATTGAATGATGTGCTTAGGGAGAGGGAGGAAGTAGGGAAATGGGAATGGGGTGTGGCTTAATGAGGAAGCATGCTAGATAGTACCAGATTAACCCTTTGTATTTGACTACATTTACCATCCATTGTAGTTTTTGTGAATTTCATTGCATATAGATGGTATCACAAGTACTCTCTTCCTTTTTTTATTTTATGTTAATGTTGATACTGCAATTTTTATAAAAATACTAACAGTAACAAAAGACAAGGAAAAGGGTAAACAGATGAGACAGGTAGGACTAATGATTAACTCCTTGGTGACCAAGTACCTCTAGAACCATGTATGTATAAACACAGTCATAAAACGAAAGTCACTATGGACATGGCATGTATGTCATGGTATCCCACCACAATGGTTAATTATTGGACACTACGTACATTCATCTCATTCATACTGAAAAAAGAAAAAGATCCTACCATTTTTGGCAATTTTCTTAAAATTATGGCCTGATAGTTATGAATTGATACCTGTACAATAAACCAGGGTTTGCCATGATCTTGGTAAATGGGACTATAGGGTTTAACCCATTGGATTCAGATGCTTCTCTGTCATCACATGGCCCAAAATACAGGCATTAGGCTTACTTGAATAAGCCTAATGACTGTAGGCCGGGCATGTGTGGGTGACAAGACTCAGTGTCTCCCTTTTGCAGTGTTCTCCTTTTCTGCAAAAACATTTAAATTTTGTGTTTGCCCTTATCCAATGTCTTATATTTGTAATTTGATTTGCTTTACCTAGATGGTAATAGACTGTTTTCCGTTGAGAGAGACTATATCATATCTCTAGGTAGTCAATAACTCAGTGCAATAATAATGACTAATTAACACTGTTATTTGTATCATTAAATTTTATTTACTTATTTATGTTATTTTATATATATATATATATATATATATATATATATATATATATATATATATATATATATATATATATATATATATATATATATATATTTCTTTTCTTTTCTTTTCTTTTTCTTCATAATTCTCTATTTTCTGTAATTTCTGTAATTTTCTGTAATGCCCACGGAGTCCAATCATCCTTCAAGAGCTCATGGCGAGTTATTTCTGTCACCTCAGCCTTCAGCAGAAATTCTCATGATGGCATGTTCCTGTCACCCGGCCCTCAACCAATTTTCCCAAGACAGCATATTCACATCACCCGCCCATCAAGCCAAATTTGTCTTGATGTGTTGGTCTTATCATCCACGTCATTAGGGTTAATGTTTAGCAGTGACTGCAGCTTTGACATCAGAGTGTTAGTTCAGGTTCTGGTGCTACAGCATGGGGCATGCTGTAATTCTGAACAGATCTGACATATATTGATTTTTTATTAAAGTGGAATACCTGCATCTGTGCTATACATAATCTAACCCAGCATAACCATATCACAAAGCTCTTATGTTATTCTTAATATCATCATTCTCCATCATCATTCGTCATTGTCATCCATCATGATCATCATGATTGTCATCATTGCCATCATCATCGTTATCATTAATCATCATCATCATCATCAATCATCATCAGTAATAATCATCATCAATAATAATCATATGGCCATTAAAACATATTATTGATAATATTTTTATTGACATGACTTTTATATCACTGGCTTGACATGAAAGAATAGAGGGAGAGGGATAGAGCCTTGAAGCAAAACAAACTTGTGCTATTCTAGGTGCATTTTCACTTGAAGACCTATGGTTACAATAACAATAAACAAACAGGGCAAGAGACAGAATGACAAAGGTAGAAAAACTAGAGGATTGGGTATGCTTGGGGGAGGAGAATTGAAAGTAAGGCTTTGTTCTCTCTATAATGTTATTGTACAAAATAGGTCTGATAAGTTTTGGTTAGAAGTATGGAACAGTCTGTCTGACTTGTCTCCCCCCCCCCCCCTTTCTTTCTTTCTTTCCTCCTCTGCTAATCCCCCCCCCCCCCTCTCATTCCCTGGTTGGAAATATCACAAGTGTCTTGCCTTGCTGAAATTAGGTTATTAATGAGAGATATTTATTTATTTTATTTATGTTTGTGAAGGGCAGACTTGCCAAATATGCAGGGAACGGGGGAAGGAGGAGGAGGGTGAGGTGCAGGTAAAGAAATGTTTACACCTGGTTGCCAAGTTTTACTTTGGCATCAGTCTGCAAGATCTGTCAAAGGTAAAATGTGTAGGTTCAGATGTTTCTTCTTATCAACCATTTGTATATTTGTGCTCCTTAGATGGCATTCCATTTGTGGCAAAATCCCTTTGGCTTTTGGTAATATAGAATATTATATGGGTTGAGGTTGCCAAACCTGGATATTGTTGCCTGCTGATTTTCTTCCGATTGAAGGAAGAACTCTCTCTCTCTCTCTCTCTCTCTCTCTCTCTCTCTCTCTCTCTCTCTCTCTCCTCCTTCCCTCCCTCCCTCCCTCCCTCCCTCCCTCCCTCCCTCCCTCCCTCCTCTCCCTCCCTCCCTCCCTCCCTCCCTCTCCAGTATTGTATTATGGCTGTTTTTATTGTTTCAGAAAGGTCTGTTGTCAAAATACAGAATTAGAGAACTCTGATTATTAATTGAGCAAAGTAAGAGAGAGATAACTATATACGCTTTGCCAAAATAATGTCAGAGAAGGACATACATAGTTGGAGATGAGGTTAGGTCCATTTAAGTGGTTATAGTGGGAAGTCTTGTTGACTTTGATTGAAAGATAGAGTAACATTTGTCATGTTATCCTCGAGGGAGAGGGTTATGCATAAGAATTTTTTACTTTTTTCATTTATGGTTGTATGCTTTAACTAAACCTCACAGTTAGCCCTTTGCCACCAAAAATTATATAGTTGAATGTAATTTTGTTTTATGAAATATGTTTACACAAGTTCTCAGCAAACACAAAGTCAATCATTAGACCTTGTGACCTCACCTGCTATCCACTTTGATTTTGGAAAAAAAATCCTTTTAACTAATGCTATTAATATCAGTGATGTTCATGTGAGAGTCATTTGTATAAAGACAATTAATAAACTCTCAGTGGGCATGGCATGTCATACATGCAACCCAAGGGGCATTGGGTTAATTTAGATCACCAGTACATATGGTATGATGTCTGTTATATAACACAGTTGGCTCTAATTTGATATCATGGTTAGGTTTATGAAAACCACTACCTTAACTGAAGTGATGTTTGGTGAAATTATTTTAATGGTTTGTTTTATACTTGTATTGTAACAAATGTTAAGTTTGCTTTCATTATATAAGTAAGACTATTAATCAAAAGGCTTTATATGACTATACCAAAGATTTGTTTATGTTTTACACATTTCTTTCCTTCTGTACCAAATTTTAATGTTTGTTCATAACCAGAGCTGAAGTGTTTAAAGCATAACAAGATATGTATATTTTACATAAAGAAGGTTCAATTTCATCTCTAAATGTTCACACAAATATTATTTGAAAATGAAATCTTAATTAACAGGGTCCAAGTGCATCAGCATACGTCACCTATCAGCGTGCAGAGGATGCACTTAGAGCTATCCAAGCTGTAAATAACATCCACGTGGATGGGCGGACGTTGAAGGCCTCCCTTGGTACCACCAAGTACTGCTCCCACTTCATGAAGAACCAGCAGTGCCCTAAACCAGACTGCATGTATCTTCATGAATTAGGTAATGAAAGGCTGATAGCAAAATTAATGAAGAAGTAGGTTCTTTTCTTTCTTGATATGAATATATGATAGATTATTGGATTGTAAACTCTCAAAGAGAAAGTTTTGTTTATATAAGTTTTCTTTGCTGGAGAAAATATGAAATTTACAAGTGATTGGTAACTAATCATTATTGTATCTCTGAAGTTTGTAGAGTTTTGAGCTACAAATTTGGTGTATGTCTGAAGAGGTGTTGTATATAACTAAAAATACCAGTTGAAATCCATTTGTTCATTGAATTGCCTCTGTTAATGATATATAAAGGATTTTCAACCTCAAAGCTTGTCTGTCCCACAGATGCAAAATGGGGCCTGATTGTCAGGTGTCACTAGGTTAAATTTTGGTTGGAGACATTAAAGAGCTCAGTTTTATACATCAAAAAAATTATATTTCATTGTCACGTAAAAGTGTCAGTGGAGCACAAATTAGAAGAAGAAAAAAGTTATCACAGTTATCCCTTGTTTGTGATTGAAAATGGTAGCAGCAGTGATAAACAAAACACAAACTTATTTCTGTTATATAAGACACTAAACTGTGTTTTTGGATGTACTTATCTATATGTATAAATAATAATAAAAAATGATACGCCAGGAGGTACAGTCCCACGGTGACTACTAGAAGTGGGAAGACATGACTACATGATTGCCTACAAGGGCTGTGGAGGTATGGGGATAGGTCATTGGTGTAGCTGAAGGAAACTTGCCAAATAGTACAAGGTGTCTCATTTATAGGGAAAAAAGTTTTGGGAGGAAATTCCACCATTTTTCAAGAGCCATTCTACTATCACATTTTTAAGCTGGGTAAAATGTTGGTAAATGTGCACTTATGATACAGCAGATATCAGGAAGGTTAGTACAAGGAGGAAGAGTGGTCTTAAATCTATATTCGTCTTTCAGGAGATGAATCGGCAAGCTTTACGAAGGAGGAGATGCAGCAGGGTAAACATCAAGAGTTTGAAAAGAAGCTTCAAGACCATTACTTAGGGATATCTTCGTCTGAAAAAAATAGGTTGGTGATGATGATATGCACTCTTCAAGTTTTTTAAATTTTGAGATTATTATTAGTTAAGGAAAGGGTATGAAAAGTTATACAATTTAATATTGTCAGTTAAATTAATGGGATTCAAATTGTTGTCTTCTGTTTACATTGATACTCTCTCTAATATTTTTGAAGAAGCCAGTCTGAATTTATATATATGATGGCCAATATACTAGGATTTTCAATATGAAAATCCTAGTTGACAACTGTTGAGCCTAAGCTCTGCCTCTTCAATGGCATCATTTATTGCAAATATTAAGGTTTTTTCTTTCTTTCTTTCTTGCTTGCTTGCTTGGTTTACTTGTATTTATTTTTTAGCATTGTCATTACTGAACCATTTTAGAGAAAACATACTGGAAAACCCTTACATAAAATATTGTACAGAAAAGGGGGCAGTTTAATATGTCATAGCATTTAGTTGATAATCATGCACTGTGAAATATTAGATGTAGCTAGATATATAATTATTTGTAAAATTTACATGGGATTGTTATCATTACCAAAAGTAAACAAAAGTTCCACTCTATTAACTGTGAAGACCGTGTTACATGCTATAAGTAATAATTTGTGGATACTCTAGGGTAAAAGTTGATTTCATATTTGGGTTTAATAGGTTAAATGGAAGTGTTGCCACCTGAGTTATTAATACCCTGGTTATGGTTTACATGCTGTTTTTTTTTTTACTTTGATTAACATTTTCCATGTACTTGACTAACCTTTTTTTTTTTTGAAGCTGAGGAAAAGAGAGTTGATTTTGTGGATAGACATCATTGATATTCAAATTACTGGTGATTTACTATTGCACACAGCACTGACTTTCCTCCTCTCTCCTTCCCTAGTAGCAGCAACCCAATACCTACACCACAACCAGCCACCTCAGGAAATACCACTTCAAGTTCTAGTAAGCGTTCAGCATTGGGTGGGGGTAAGGAGAATACGGCCCCAAAGGAACAGCCAGCGGCAGCCCTCACCCCAGATCCCGACTCAGGCGAGGCATGGCCTTCTCTCCACGCAATAGCCACCAAGAAAGTAAAAAATCCAAAGGCAGTAAAGGTGATAGAAGTAATGGCTCAACAAAACCACCGATACAGATGAGCATAATAATAAAAACAAAAGTAAGTATATTGTTTTATTTATTTGCTTATTTATTTTCCACCCATACCTTATAGGTATGGGGGGAAATAGATTATGTTGAAATAGTAATAATGAAAAATTTGCATTTGGTCTTTATATAGTCAGTATAACAAGAATGGTATATTGTATAAGAGTGAATGAATTAAAAAAAAAAAAGAAAATACTAATAATCTGTTTTATTTATTATTTATTTATTTATTTGAGTATTTATGATAAAGTTTGCATACCTGTTGATAGATCTTCATATTGCTTTTTTATTTACAAAATTACTTAATAAATGTTACTTTCCTGGCAGAGGAAATAAGGAAAGAGAAAGAGAAAGATCTAATAATGCAAGAAGCAGCAATGGCAGCAGTGCCAGCAGTAGCTGTAGCACTGTCAGCAACAGTAGCAGTAGCAGCAATAGCAGCACAAGTGGCAGTAGTAGCAGCTCAAGTAATGGTCTGGGAGTTGATATGGTGAACCACAGTGTGAGTCCTGTGGTGACATCATCTCCATCCTCAGCACATGAGAGCTGCACCTCATCTGCCTCAACAAGCGCACCCGCCCTTCATTTGAGATTACCCCCATCATCCCTCCATTCAACCTCCTCCCAGTTCCACACCATGGCTGCCGAGCCCCATGAGGGGGGAAAAAAAAAAAAAAAAAAAAAAAAAAAGACTGAGTTGATTTTGTGTGGATTAGACCATAAAAAAAAAAAAAAAAAAAAAAAAAAAAAAAAAAAAAAACCTGATATTCAATTACTTTGGTGAAAATTTATTTTATTGCAGCACACTAACTACAATTTTT
>NC_051395.1:31511840-31521840 GCF_015228065.2 Penaeus monodon | reverse complement strand
GTGCCAGATTACCACCTCCAGGTTTCAACGGCCTCAACAGCTTCAACTCCTTTGGAATGCCTAGACAGAGTCAGCCCGAGCCCAGTAAACTCTTACCGCCGTTCCTCAGTGGTCTAACAGGCAATCCTAGCTTAGGGACACAAGGACTGGGGTCCCAGCCTGGGGTGCCGCCTCTGAATGGCATGGTGAACTCCAATGGCCTGGGCATACCCCCGGGCCTGGGCGGAAACATCCTTGGCGGGGGCAACATGAGTGGGCTCGGGAATGGGGGTCTCTTGGGAGGCCTTGGTAATGGCCTACCTCCACACCTCCTACCGCCTGCATCCCTTCTAGGTATGGACACACCTCTCAGTGCCTCACAAGGTCCTCCAGGTATAGGAATGCCCAAAGGAGATGCATTCCTCCTTAAAGATCTTGAGAATGGTCTTCGCAATATATTCCCAGCCATAAGTTCCGTTAGCACTATGAACACACTTAATACTGTCAACACACTCAATACTCTCTCTGGAGCAGCCAACAACCCAACCTCACAAAATAATCCTCTTACAAGCTTCTTAAACATGGCTCACCACCACCAACAGCAGCACCAACACCAGCAGCACCAACACCAGCAGCAGCAACAGCATCTTTCTCAGCATTCTCTTCTGCATCAGCTGACAATGAGCTCTCTGGCAAATTCCCACAAAGGTATTAAGATTCTTTGCCTAACATGTTTTGTAATTTTAAAAGTAAAATGTTAAAGAGAGTTAATGATTGTGATGTAACAGATGGGGTTTTGTCATATTGCTTGTGTACTTTTCATCTTTATACTGTTTGTTTGTTTTAGTTTCTAGTTCATGAGAAAATCTTGCATTATTGTTTTTAATACTGCTTAGAGCACTTGCATATTTTTAGCACTTATTAGTTTTTTAGCTTATTGTTTCTCATGTTTTTGTTAATTTTATCAAGCCACTTGATTACACTACTTTAACCCCTAAACTGAAGATGAACATAAGAATGCCAACTCTCAGGAGACGGTACTTCTCACCTTATAAAACATGTTTTTATGGTAAAAAATGGTCATATTGTATGAAAACGATCAGAGAATGCTTCAAAATTAATGTAGTTTCCCACAAGCCTGGAAAGTATGCTAAAGATTACCGTACTCAAATATGTCTGTCTCACAAAAAGTATGTCACAGGCTTTTTAACTGATCTCTCATATATTGTACTGCAGTTTAAGGGTAAAGGAAATGAATTATATAGCTTTTACATAATTACCATATTACTGGACATGTTTGATATTTCTTATGGTCTCACTTTCTTGCTTATAGTTAAACTATGGTTGTGTCACCTCAAAGGTCTTTTTATTTTTTTTATTAGACAAGTTTAATAAAATAGTTTGCAAATCACGTAAGCCATTGTATCTGGATATATGGTAGACATTTATGCTATAGCTTCATTTCTCTTTTTCTTTTTTGCAGCATGGAGCAACAGTGGTGCTCCTGACCTCACAGTACTTGACCCAGCTATTGTATCATCAGGACAGCTGACAGATTCCCGTTCAGATTCTCCTCCACATTGGATGAAGACCATGGAACAACTCACAGAAGGAGGCCCCCATCCTCTCTGGAACAACTTGCTGCCCTGCAACCTGTCGTCCGGTGGTCTGCCATCCGGGTTGGGTCCTCACACAGGCCCAGCGGGTACCGCGGCTCCCACACAGCGCTCCGTAGCACCCATTTGGCCCCCAACCTCCCCACCACCAGGTTTCAACAATATCTCTCCTCTACACCACCCCAAGCAGCATGAACCACACAAAATTGACAGTAAGCAACATTTCCTGCAGCATTGTTGACTTTCAGAATGTTTTGTACAATATTCCCAGAGTTTTTCCGCTCAGATGACGAGGGGGATATAATTATTGCAACTTCTTTAGCCAATTTTTTTTTTTTTTTTTTTTTTTTTTTTTTTTTTTTAGAAAAAAACAAACAAACATTGTTAGTCTTGCAAGGAAAATGGAGAGTGATTAGGCAACAGAACTAGTCATTCACTCTTGGGAGAAAGAGCACTTCTGACACTTGTGGAGTAAATATCAAAAGTGTAACCTCCTACATGGCTTATGCTGTTATTGATGTCAAAATAATGTGAGATTAGGCATGTTTTACATTTTCGGGTGTTGCTTATGATAATTATAGAAGTGAAATTAAAGATAAAAAAATAAAAAAAGAGGATGAAGCATTTCTGTTGATGAGGAAGCACAGCCCATCATAGGAAACATCAGACTATGAAGTAGAACTTGTGCTTCATGAGGTAGATGAGCATGATGAGGGTCTGTATGTACTCCTCTCTGCAGACATATTTAGCCAAGTGATATGCTTATGAAAAATGTCTTGCTATCATATCGTTATACAATATCCTAAAGTTCCCCCCTCCCCCACCCACCCCCCTGCACACTTGTAATCTGTTGCAGAAGTCAGTTAGCCACTTTTGAAGCTAACCCCCGAAAAACTTCCAAGTCTTCTGAAAAGTTGGCCAAAATTTGTAGTTGAAGGAGAGGCAAAGAGGTCTACAGGCACTTATATTATATTAATTCTTCCTCTCTTTCCAGATCTCTAATAGCGGTAAATGGAGACGTTTATATCCTGTATGAGTGAAGATGAATATAGAAGAGTTTATTATATTGAGCTCCAGCCCCTTGTCAACCTGTTCTAAACCATTTATGCGAAGAGCCTACAAGTCATATAGCCACTTGTTGATGCATTGTTTAGAGAGAAAACGGTAGACGGGAAGTGGATTATTTTTCTAATTTGACCAAGTAAGCAGTGAATCCTCAAATGAAATTTCATCATATTTTTTAGATGTTTCTATTGGATTTAATAAAGTGAGAAGAAGAGTCCCTTTTTTTTAACAACTTTGTATAAATATTAAAAGCTTTACACCAAACTTTCCCTTTGCTGTTTTTGGCAGCCTATTTAACTTGCATGCATTGAGAATCCTATTTTTTATTACTCTTTAAGTTACGAGATAGTACTGCACTTTTGACGGTCTTTACTACCTTTCCAACATTTAGCTGATGTTTCTTGAAGAGTAGTCAGGCATTTTTCAATTTATTTAGTGTTTAACTTGACCCTGGTATAAAAATAAAAATTGTCCGCTCAGTCGCCGGGAGCCAGATCTTTTTGTCATATTACAGAGGTCAACTTTCCGCTCACGACAACTAAACGGTTTTTAAAAAGACAATGCCCTAGCACGTGACAAGTTTTTAAAGACTATACAGGTGTGAAGGTAATGGGGATCATATAAAGGTACTTTTAGAGTGCTGGATACTAAGGGAGTGTTGCCTTTTTTCTCTTTTGTTTTGCCAAGACTGAAACAGGATTTTTATTTCAGAGCACCAAGTTCGATCGAGTTTGTTGATATACTGAAGTGTACTTTTTAACTTTTTACTTGACTACTATTGTGTGTAGGAAAACTTAAAGATTACTTGTTTTTTGTAAACTTTTTTTTTTTTTTTTTTTTTTTTTTTTTTTTTTTTTTTTTTTTTTTTTTTTTGTCTCCTTATTTTTTATCTTTTCATCGGTTGACAGGCTATGTATACTTGTTGTGTAGTTTATATGTCTCACCTGCACCCTAAATATACCGGTTGGAAATGGAGAATTTTGAAGGAGGACTTGAAGGTGCAAGATGTTTGTATTAGATTTCTTTATCATATGATATATCTATATATATCTATCTATCTATATATATATATATATATTTATATAATATATATAAATATTCACCCTTAGTACCCAGCAATCATTTCCGTGTGGTAACTCTTGTGCATATGAGAATGATATTATTCATGTCTGTGCTACTTATCAATACTGTATACCTACTTCACAAGGCCCTTTCCCCCTTCCCACTCCCCACTCCCCACTCCCCACTCCCCACTCCCCACTCCCCGCTCCCACAAGACTAATAGGACCTACCTTCCAGTGATTCCATAAACGCTGCAGACTGTTATCCCAACCCTCCTCTGGACGATATATATTTATTTTTCTTTTGTTCATGTATGAGGATATGGAAGTGCTGCTCTCCCATAGAAAGTAGTAATTCTCCACTGCTATGGAAAGGAAAATTGTACCATTTCTTTGTACCATTTACTGCTGTTTGAATCTTCAAAAGTGTGATGAAATGGGAGGGCTGGGGACTATTTTATATCGCGTGCAGAAGAGATGGCTGTCTTTAGACGCAGGCTGTCAAGAGTAGAAGTGAATGCTGCTGGCGAGGAACAAACGTCAAGAGCTGGTCAAGAAGTTTGGTTCATCTGGAGTGCAGACATCGCATCTACTGACTTGTACTAATATGACATCTATCATATAATGTGGATGCTATGGTATATTCTAGGACAACCTTCAACCAAACATTCTAATCAGAAAATAAAATTCAAAACATTTCACATACGGAAATTTTATTTACCGTGCCATTTCCCCCCCAAAACTTGGTTCATTAAGGTGTTAAAAAATTAATAGCTGATGTGTCAGTGTTTTCATGTCAAATTTCCATTCTTTTTGTTATTAGTCAAGCAGGCTGTGCTTCCGTGTTTCTAT
Organism: Penaeus monodon; assembly: GCF_015228065.2. NCBI lineage: Eukaryota > Metazoa > Arthropoda > Malacostraca > Decapoda > Penaeidae > Penaeus > Penaeus monodon. Next base: position 31,517,267 of record NC_051395.1, on the reverse strand, counting down.
CTGCTTTTCTGCTTTTTAGTGAGACAGACAACCAAGAGTTAACTTTGAATATTTATCTTTGTATTGTAATCAACTGAATAATATTAAGTGGATCAATGAGATCAATGAAATAATGATTATGATCATAATGAAGATGACAATAGTAATAATAATGGGAATAATAATAATTATAATAAGAATAAGAAAAATGATAATATTAATGAGAATAATAATAATAGTAATAATAATAATACATAATAAATAATAAAATATAATTAAAGGTAATTACTGCCACTACTACCACTACTACTACTACCACTACCACTACCACTGCTACTACTGCTGCTGCTGCTACTACTACTACTACTACTACTACTACTACTACTACTACTACTACTACTACTACCACTACCACTACTACTGCTGCTGCTGCTGCTGCTACCACTTGTACTACTACCATTATATATATACCACGTGTACCACCCACCACTACCACTACCACTACCACTACCGATAATGATAATGATAACTGTGAAGGAATCATAGTAGTAGTAATGATGCTGATGATAATACAACCAATAATTAATGATAATGATTGAAAATTATAATGATATATGATGATGGTGCTGGTGTTGGTGATGGTGATATATAATTAAACTTCCAGAGCTGATACCATGAAACCGTCAAGGAAAGTCCATGAAAATGCATAATACTTGAGGAGAGAGAGCATGTATAAAAATTACAGTAATACATATTGCAAAGCTTGATGTAGTCCTGGGTGAGTTGTAGATGAACCTGAGGAAGGGAATGGTACGTGGCGAAATTCTTGCAGATGAGTGAGATGTGTACATACAGGTCATGTCCAGGTGTGACTGAAAGAGTTGTGTCAAAGTGAAATGTGAGAGGAAGTATGTTTTTGTTTGGTGCAGGATTAGAGGGAGTGAATATAGTGAGATAGAAAAAAAGATAGAAAGGGAAACGGACAGACTTACATAAGTAAAAAAAGAGGCAAACCAAACTGATCCAGAGGCAAAAAAAAGGGTAATAATGATATAAAGATATGGAAGAGTTAGCAAGTAACAGAACAATTAAAAGACTGGGAGTATGCATTAAAAATTTACAAAATCTCCTACATTGGAAAGCTGAGTGGTTTCAGGAGGAGGGAGGGATGCAGAAAATGACCCTGAAGTAGGAGGAATAAAGCAAGACGAGAACTGCAAAAGCAAATGTAAAAGACACCTTTGCTCTTGCAGTTCCTTGTACAGGATAAGGAAGAGTAATATACTGATCGGTTACTTGATTTTACTGATAAAAGAGAGGGCAGATATGTATTAAGAAGGCAGAGGAGAGAGAAATGAGAGGGCAGGAATGGGGGAAGGAAAAGTTTAAGAAAGGAAGAAGGTAGACAATAAATAATGAAAAAGAATATACACTACCTGTCTTGCTGTCTTGCTGCCCTGTTAGCTGCCGTACTAATTCACTATCTGCCTACATCTGTCTGTCAGTCTATCTATTGCCTATCTTCCAGTTTATCTTAATACCTATTTAAGCATCTATTTGTTTCCCTCTATGTTTATGAACCTACCTCTCCTCCTATCTTTCAGTATGTTAATACATACACACAAAATGCATAAATGCATTATTATATATATATATATATATATATATATATATATATATATATATATATATATTATTTATTTATTTATTTATTTATTTATTTATTTATTTATATTTATATATATATTTATATATATATATATATATATATATATATATATATATATATATATATATATATATATGAGAGAGAGAGAGAGAGAGAGATAGTAGGCTTATAACGGGCTCAGAAACCCTAATACAATGGTTGTGACTGGTTGGCAGTGATAGTGGATATAACGGCTTGACTATTTATTAATAAGAGTACAACACAGTGAGGGGAACACTGGGTAAACACTGTGTGGGGCCATGTGTCCAGCCAACCCACCCTGAGGGCTAAGGATGGACCGACCTTACCACATCATGCACTGGGCACGAATTTGGAGGCCAGGCAAGGTCAGATAAAATCATCATCTATGTCCTCGCTGAGTTGATGGTTCTAAATTGGACTTGGAGCCATGTGGTCTATTGGTAAAATGGCTTACAGAAATTGTGTTTATGTATAACGCCATTTTGCTCAGCCACCTACTCATGCCTCGCCCTCGAGGTGCCTTAAAGGGGTAACCAAAGACCTAATTTGCTGGTCATCTCGTTCTTGCGTGCGTTGTTCTCGGTGCTTCTTCGTAGCTGCTCATCCCTGTCATCTTATTATTCCTGGTCCTTGGTATAATCCATCCATCCTCGACGTCCACATGTCCTCTCATACAGGTCCTCAATGACTTCGGATTCGTCTAGACTACCTCGTAGTCCTTGTCCAGGTCTAACTCAGCGGCGTACTTGTCCACACATCCTCACAAATCTTGTCCAGGTCCTTCTCGGCTACATGCTGGTCATCATATCCTCGTAATCTTTGTCTGAATTTACGGGCGTCCGGGCAGGGGTGTCATCTTCGGCATCTCAGGGCAGCTGATACCTATGCTGATGAGCTCCTGGAGTTTGACTGGATCTGCAGGCATCCAGGCAGGCGGCCCCCATCCACAGCATCCTGGGGCAACTGGTACCTGCGCTGGGAAGTTCCTGGTCCTTCGCTGGATCTACGGACGTCCCAGCAGGCGGCGCTCTTCCACTATATCATTGGGCGGCTTAATATTTGCTCTGCCGAACATCCTGGTGTGCAGGCTTCTGACGATCTTACAGTGACTTCCCCACAGCATCCTAAGGTGACCGTTTCTGATAGATATGAGAGTAGATAAGGGAAACGACAATGGCAATCCACAAGGATTTACTTGAACCAGTTGTTGTAACACAAAGAAAAAATAAATGTAAAACAAGAAATTGTATATCATGCACGAGTCACTCGTGCATGATATACATGCAGGCAAAAGAGATACATTGTAGTTCTTTATGACTGCAACGACAATAGCAACAAACCCTATTAATGAAAAGGTTTCATTGTCTTTTACTCTGCATGGATGAGTGAGTGAGTGTATGTGTGTGTGTGTGTGTGTGTGTGTGGTGTGTGTGTGTGTGTGTGTGTGTGTGTGTGTGTGTGTGTGTGTGTGTGTGTGTTTGTGTGTGTGTGTGTGTGTGAGCGACAGCAAGCGTGAACGAGAGCAAAAGCGAGAGTGACCTCACACAGAGAATTAATCACTATCATGAAGATTAACGTTCAATATAATAAAACTGAGCTAAATTAGCAATGTTATTTATACAAAATAATGTGAACTACCACATTGATTTCAACATCTAATGATATGCAACAGAATGTACGCATTAATTAATGGTGACGTGAAAAAAATATTCGCAAGCTTCTCGCGGTCAGAAATTCTGAACTGCCGAGGTAGCCATGTCTAGCTATGCATGTCAGACTTCATCAATGGGGGGGATCCTATACCCAATATGCTGTACAATGAAGCGGACCGAGCCGGGAAATTCTATAAATAACCCGTCTCTTCTGCGTATCTGTGATGGGCGCTCATGACATTTCCTACAGGTATCTATCACGAATCACACGATTGCATGGGGTGTACCCAAAACATGCAGGCGACTTCTAGAGGGTAAGAGGGGTGTGATTAATAAGGGAATAATGATTCTAGCTGAAACCCCAGTCCTACATTAATTAACGGACATAACTGCGGGTCACACCAATTCAAAGGTTGCCGATCGAACAAATAACTTCAGTTTTACCTGTACATACTATCAAACTTCGGAGCAGAGATCTGTTAGGCGACTTACACAACCCCGGGTTACATCGGGCATCCCTGTGCACTATGACGGGGGGGGGGGATCCTACACTATACTCAAAATGATAAATTTACAATAAAATTGTGTTACAAGCTCCGTCAAGACGGGAAAAACAAGCGGCTGACCCTTTCCATGTCCCAACCGACCAGAAGGGAAAGAGAAAGTTCAGTCAGGTCGAGATAGGAAAATGTGCTACGAGAGAGAAATAAATAATATGACTGATATTTGTGAGAAAGATAAAATCATGAACGTGTTTGTATTCGTTGCAGTTGAAACAATATAAATCTCTAATAACAAGAGAAATTAATTAATGATATTCATGTTTGTTGACCACATGCCATGATCACACAGTAATGCGACCTAAGGTCAGAAGAATATTGTGCTATTTGCTGTCACTTTGCACTTTTACACAACAAAACCAATGGAGAATGACTGCACATTCGACACCTAACACATGAGAGGAGAAGGAAGGGAAAGAAAAAAAGAGGCCCAAAACATGTACTCACATGGTTCCGTAGACATGGTCAATTAGGAAGTGGGTCGAGCGATTTCGGAGACTGTGTGATCGTGTTGCGATCCTAAAGGACGCAATGACCAGGTTGCCGCCAGTTGTAGGAGCTGGTGAACAGTAGTGGTAGTTAACGTATTTAAAGACTTACAACACATGTAAAGGGACGAGACGATGACTTAGGGTAAAGCGGTGAGGCGGGGTCACATGTCAGGCCAACCCCCCCTGGGGGCGAAGGCTGGACCGACCTTACCACGTCGGGCGCTGGGCACGAATTGGGAGGTCAGGCGAGGTCAGATAATCGTCATCTACGTCCTCACTGAGTTTTGGTTTCTAAATTGGACTTGGACCTACGTGGCAAACATCCACGTGGTCTATTGCTAAAATGGCTTACAGAAATCATGCTCATGTATACGCTATAGAGAGGGAGAGAGAAAGAGGAGATGGAAGGAGGAAAAAGGGTGGATGAGAGGGAGAGAAGGGGATGGAGGGAGGAGAGAGGGTGGAGAAGAGGGGGGAGGAGAGAGGGTGGAGAGGGTGAAGTGTTAGGGAAGAAGATGGCGGGAGGAGAGAGGGAGGGAAGGGGATGTAGGGAGGAGAGAGGGAAGAAGGAGAGAGAGGGAGAGAAGGATATGGAGACTGGATAGAGGGTGGAGCAGAAGGAGGGAGGGAAGGATATGGAGAAAGGAGGGGGGGAGAAGAAGGAGAGAAGGAGAGAGGAAGAGGGTGGAGAAGAGGGAGGGAAGGAGTGAAACGAGGGAGAAAGGGTGGAGAAGAGGGAGGGAAGGAGATGGAGAGAGGAGAGACGGTGGAGAAGAGGGAGTGATGGAGATTGTAGTGAAATGGATACGTGATCTTTATGCCTTACATACCAGAAAAGCCATGTGTGCCTTCTCTTATAAAAACTCCACTGTCCTCAGCAGACTCTAACAGGTCTACAGCCGTGACAGTTGATAATGTGACCTTAGAACACGCTAATCCACCCTTATTGCTTGTCAACAATTCCCATGCCGTTATTCTGTTGTCTGTGTGTACAATTATGTGTTGTTTATACTCAAATATTCATCAGAAAATGCTTATTCCGAATCACTAAATAT
>NC_051395.1:31505437-31506740 GCF_015228065.2 Penaeus monodon | reverse complement strand
TGTAGAAGGGAACATGACTACATGATTGCCTACAAGGGCTGTGGAGGTATGGGGATAGGTCATTGGTGTAGCTGAAGGAAACTTGCCAAATAGTACAAGGTGTCTCATTTATAGGGAAAAAAGTTTTGGGAGGAAATTCCACCATTTTTCAAGAGCCATTCTACTATCACATTTTTAAGCTGGGTAAAATGTTGGTAAATGTGCACTTATGATACAGCAGATATCAGGAAGGTTAGTACAAGGAGGAAGAGTGGTCTTAAATCTATATTCGTCTTTCAGGAGATGAATCGGCAAGCTTTACGAAGGAGGAGATGCAGCAGGGTAAACATCAAGAGTTTGAAAAGAAGCTTCAAGACCATTACTTAGGGATATCTTCGTCTGAAAAAAATAGGTTGGTGATGATGATATGCACTCTTCAAGTTTTTTAAATTTTGAGATTATTATTAGTTAAGGAAAGGGTATGAAAAGTTATACAATTTAATATTGTCAGTTAAATTAATGGGATTCAAATTGTTGTCTTCTGTTTACATTGATACTCTCTCTAATATTTTTGAAGAAGCCAGTCTGAATTTATATATATGATGGCCAATATACTAGGATTTTCAATATGAAAATCCTAGTTGACAACTGTTGAGCCTAAGCTCTGCCTCTTCAATGGCATCATTTATTGCAAATATTAAGGTTTTTTCTTTCTTTCTTTCTTGCTTGCTTGCTTGGTTTACTTGTATTTATTTTTTAGCATTGTCATTACTGAACCATTTTAGAGAAAACATACTGGAAAACCCTTACATAAAATATTGTACAGAAAAGGGGGCAGTTTAATATGTCATAGCATTTAGTTGATAATCATGCACTGTGAAATATTAGATGTAGCTAGATATATAATTATTTGTAAAATTTACATGGGATTGTTATCATTACCAAAAGTAAACAAAAGTTCCACTCTATTAACTGTGAAGACCATGTTACATGCTATAAGTAATAATTTGTGGATACTCTAGGGTAAAAGTTGATTTCATATTTGGGTTTAATAGGTTAAATGGAAGTGTTGCCACCTGAGTTATTAATACCCTGGTTATGGTTTACATGCTGTTTTTTTTTTTACTTTGATTAACATTTTCCATGTACTTGACTAACCTTTTTTTTTTGAAGCTGAGGAAAAGAGAGTTGATTTTGTGGATAGACATCATTGATATTCAAATTACTGGTGATTTACTATTGCACACAGCACTGACTTTCCTCCTCTCTCCTTCCCTAGTAGCAGCAACCCAATACCTACACCACAACCAGCCACCTCAGGAAA
>NC_051395.1:31493350-31502837 GCF_015228065.2 Penaeus monodon | reverse complement strand
AAACATTCTAATCAGAAAATAAAATTCAAAACATTTCACATACGGAAATTTTATTTACCGTGCCATTTCCCCCAAAAAACTTGGTTCATTAAGGTGTTAAAAAATTAATAGCTGATGTGTCAGTGTTTTCATGTCAAATTTCCATTCTTTTTGTTATTAGTCAAGCAGGCTGTGCTTCCGTGTTTCTATCTGCTTTTCTGCTTTTTAGTGAGACAGACAACCAAGAGTTAACTTTGAATATTTATCTTTGTATTGTAATCAACTGAATAATATTAAGTGGATCAATGAGATCAATGAAATAATGATTATGATCATAATGAAGATGACAATAGTAATAATAATGGGAATAATAATAATTATAATAAGAATAAGAAAAATGATAATATTAATGAGAATAATAATAATAGTAATAATAATAATACATAATAAATAATAAAATATAATTAAAGGTAATTACTGCCACTACTACCACTACTACTACTACCACTACCACTACCACTGCTACTACTGCTGCTGCTGCTGCTACTACTACTACTACTACTACTACTACTACTACTACTACTACTACCACTACCACTACTACTGCTGCTGCTGCTGCTGCTACCACTTGTACTACTACCATTATATATATACCACGTGTACCACCCACCACTACCACTACCACTACCACTACCGATAATGATAATGATAACTGTGAAGGAATCATAGTAGTAGTAATGATGCTGATGATAATACAACCAATAATTAATGATAATGATTGAAAATTATAATGATATATGATGATGGTGCTGGTGTTGGTGATGGTGATATATAATTAAACTTCCAGAGCTGATACCATGAAACCGTCAAGGAAAGTCCATGAAAATGCATAATACTTGAGGAGAGAGAGCATGTATAAAAATTACAGTAATACATATTGCAAAGCTTGATGTAGTCCTGGGTGAGTTGTAGATGAACCTGAGGAAGGGAATGGTACGTGGCGAAATTCTTGCAGATGAGTGAGATGTGTACATACAGGTCATGTCCAGGTGTGACTGAAAGAGTTGTGTCAAAGTGAAATGTGAGAGGAAGTATGTTTTTGTTTGGTGCAGGATTAGAGGGAGTGAATATAGTGAGAGAGAAAAAAAGATAGAAGGGGAAACGGACAGACTTACATAAGTAAAAAAAGAGGCAAACCAAACTGATCCAGAGGCAAAAAAAAGGGTAATAATGATATAAAGATATGGAAGAGTTAGCAAGTAACAGAACAATTAAAAGACTGGGAGTATGCATTAAAAATTTACAAAATCTCCTACATTGGAAAGCTGAGTGGTTTCAGGAGGAGGGAGGGATGCAGAAAATGACCCTGAAGTAGGAGGAATAAAGCAAGACGAGAACTGCAAAAGCAAATGTAAAAGACACCTTTGCTCTTGCAGTTCCTTGTACAGGATAAGGAAGAGTAATATACTGATCGGTTACTTGATTTTACTGATAAAAGAGAGGGCAGATATGTATTAAGAAGGCAGAGGAGAGAGAAATGAGAGGGCAGGAATGGGGGAAGGAAAAGTTTAAGAAAGGAAGAAGGTAGACAATAAATAATGAAAAAGAATATACACTACCTGTCTTGCTGTCTTGCTGCCCTGTTAGCTGCCGTACTAATTCACTATCTGCCTACATCTGTCTGTCAGTCTATCTTATTGCCTATCTTCCAGTTTATCTTAATACCTATTTAAGCATCTATTTGTCCATCTATGTTTATGAACCTACCTCTCCTCCTATCTTTCAGTATGTTAATACATACACACAAAATGCATAAATGCATTATATATATATATATATATATATATATATTTATTTATTTATTTATTTATTTATTTATTTATTTATTTATTTATTTATTTATTTATTTATTTATTTATTTATTTATTTATATTTATATATATATTTATATATATATATATATATATATATATATATATATATATATATATATATGAGAGAGAGAGAGATAGTAGGCTTATAACGGGCTCAGAAACCCTAATACAATGGTTGTGACTGGTTGGCAGTGATAGTGGATATAACGGCTTGACTATTTATTAATAAGAGTACAACACAGTGAGGGGAACACTGGGTAAACACTGTGTGGGGCCATGTGTCCAGCCAACCCACCCTGAGGGCTAAGGATGGACCGACCTTACCACATCATGCACTGGGCACGAATTTGGAGGCCAGGCAAGGTCAGATAAAATCATCATCTATGTCCTCGCTGAGTTGATGGTTCTAAATTGGACTTGGAGCCATGTGGTCTATTGGTAAAATGGCTTACAGAAATTGTGTTTATGTATACGCCATTTTGCTCAGCCACCTACTCATGCCTCGCCCTCGAGGTGCCTTAAAGGGGTAACCAAAGACCTAATTTGCTGGTCATCTCGTTCTTGCGTGCGTTGTTCTCGGTGCTTCTTCGTAGCTGCTCATCCCTGTCATCTTATTATTCCTGGTCCTTGGTATAATCCATCCATCCTCGACGTCCACATGTCCTCTCATACAGGTCCTCAATGACTTCGGATTCGTCTAGACTACCTCGTAGTCCTTGTCCAGGTCTAACTCAGCGGCGTACTTGTCCACACATCCTCACAAATCTTGTCCAGGTCCTTCTCGGCTACATGCTGGTCATCATATCCTCGTAATCTTTGTCTGAATTTACGGGCGTCCGGGCAGGGGTGTCATCTTCGGCATCTCAGGGCAGCTGATACCTATGCTGATGAGCTCCTGGAGTTTGACTGGATCTGCAGGCATCCAGGCAGGCGGCCCCCATCCACAGCATCCTGGGGCAACTGGTACCTGCGCTGGGAAGTTCCTGGTCCTTCGCTGGATCTACGGACGTCCCAGCAGGCGGCGCTCTTCCACTATATCATTGGGCGGCTTAATATTTGCTCTGCCGAACATCCTGGTGTGCAGGCTTCTGACGATCTTACAGTGACTTCCCCACAGCATCCTAAGGTGACCGTTTCTGATAGATATGAGAGTAGATAAGGGAAACGACAATGGCAATCCACAAGGATTTACTTGAACCAGTTGTTGTAACACAAAGAAAAAATAAATGTAAAACAAGAAATTGTATATCATGCACGAGTCACTCGTGCATGATATACATGCAGGCAAAAGAGATACATTGTAGTTCTTTATGACTGCAACGACAATAGCAACAAACCCTATTAATGAAAAGGTTTCATTGTCTTTTACTCTGCATGGATGAGTGAGTGAGTGTATGTGTGTGTGTGTGTGTGTGTGTGTGTGTGTGTGTGTGTGTGTGTGTGTGTGTGTGTTGTGTGTTTGTGTGTGTGTGTGTGAGAGCGACAGCAAGCGTGAACGAGAGCAAAAGCGAGAGTGACCTCACACAGAGAATTAATCACTATCATGAAGATTAACGTTCAATATAATAAAACTGAGCTAAATTAGCAATGTTATTTATACAAAATAATGTGAACTACCACATTGATTTCAACATCTAATGATATGCAACAGAATGTACGCATTAATTAATGGTGACGTGAAAAAAATATTCGCAAGCTTCTCGCGGTCAGAAATTCTGAACTGCCGAGGTAGCCATGTCTAGCTATGCATGTCAGACTTCATCAATGGGGGGGATCCTATACCCAATATGCTGTACAATGAAGCGGACCGAGCCGGGAAATTCTATAAATAACCCGTCTCTTCTGCGTATCTGTGATGGGCGCTCATGACATTTCCTACAGGTATCTATCACGAATCACACGATTGCTTGGGGTGTACCCAAAACATGCAGGCGACTTCTAGAGGGTAAGAGGGGTGTGATTAATAAGGGAATAATGATTCTAGCTGAAACCCCAGTCCTACATTAATTAACGGACATAACTGCGGGTCACACCAATTCAAAGGTTGCCGATCGAACAAATAACTTCAGTTTTACCTGTACATACTATCAAACTTCGGAGCAGAGATCTGTTAGGCGACTTACACAACCCCGGGTTACATCGGGCATCCCTGTGCACTATGACGGGGGGGGGGATCCTACACTATACTCAAAATGATAAATTTACATAAAATTGTGTTACAAGCTCCGTCAAGACGGGAAAAACAAGCGGCTGACCCTTTCCATGTCCCAACCGACCAGAAGGGAAAGAGAAAGTTCAGTCAGGTCGAGATAGGAAAATGTGCTACGAGAGAGAAATAAATAATATGACTGATATTTGTGAGAAAGATAAAATCATGAACGTGTTGTATTCGTTGCAGTTGAAACAATATAAATCTCTAATAACAAGAGAAATTAATTAATGATATTCATGTTTGTTGACCACATGCCATGATCACACAGTAATGCGACCTAAGGTCAGAAGAATATTGTGCTATTTGCTGTCACTTTGCACTTTTACACAACAAAACCAATGGAGAATGACTGCACATTCGACACCTAACACATGAGAGAAGAAGGAAGGGAAAAGAAATAAAGAGGCCCAAAACATGTACTCACGTGGTTCTGTAGACATGATCGATTGGGAAACGGGTCAAGCGATTTCGGACACTGTGTTCGTGTTGCGATCCTAAAGGACGCAATGACCAGGTTGCCGCCAGTTGTAGGAGCTGGTGAACAGTAGTGGTAGTTAACGTACTTAAGACTTACAACACATGTAAAGGGACGAGACGATGACTTAGGGTAAAGCGGTGAGGCGGGGTCACATGTCAGGCCAACCCGCCCTGAGGGCGAAGGCTGGACCGACCTTACCACGTCGGGCGCTGGGCACGAATTGGGAGGTCAGGCGAGGTCAGATAAAATCGTCATCTACGTCCTCACTGAGTTGTTGGTTCTAAATTGGACTTGGACCTACGTGGCAAACATCCACGTGGTCTATTGCTAAAATGGCTTACAGAAATCATGCTCATGTATACGCTATAGAGAGGGAGAGAGAAAGAGGAGATGGAAGGAGGAAAAAGGGTGGATGAGAGGGAGAGAAGGGGATGGAGGGAGGAGAGAGGGTGGAGAAGAGGGAGGGAGGAGAGAGGGTGGAGAGAGGGTGAAGTGTTGAGGGAAGAAGATGGCGGGAGGAGAGAGGGAGGGAAGGGGATGTAGGGAGGAGAGAGGGAAGGAAGGAGGAGAGAGGGAGAGAAGGATATGGAGAAAGGATAGAGGGTGGAGAAGAAGGAGGGAGGGAAGGATATGGAGAAAGGAGAGGGGGAGAAGAAGGAGAGAAGGAGAGAGGAGAGAGGGTGGAGAAGAGGGAGGGAAGGAGGTGAAAGGAGGGAGAAAGGGTGGAGAAGAGGGAGGGAAGGAGATGGAGAGAGGAGAGACGGTGGAGAAGAGGGAGTGATGGAGATTGTAGTGAAATGGATACGTGATCTTTATGCCTCACATACCAGAAAAGCCATGTGTGCCTTCTCTTATAATAACTCCACTGTCCTCAGCCGACCCCAACAGGTCTACAGCCGTGACAATTGATAAATTGACCTTAGAACACGCTAATCCCACCCTTATTGCTTGTAAACAATTCCCATGACGTTATTCTCATGTCTGTGTGTACAATTATGTGTTGTTTATACTCAAAATATTCATCAGAAAATGCTTATTCCGAATCACTAAATATGTTATCGCTATCTTTATTGATATTCGAAATGATTTTATGTTTTGTGAATACTCCGCAATTTTGTCTCCTTATCATGAACCTTTTTAGTTTGTAAACACCATAACTCTTCTTACACACAACTGTATATAAGGTACCCTTGTTCCTTCACCACGGAACCACCATGTGACCATATGTATCAGAATTTTTGTTCATTCAAATTCTTTCATGTTTTTCATTATGATGTGTTTCAAAACGATATTTGTTCATAGAAATTTCGGAGCAGTTAAGACAGACCGCTCGTAGCCAGCAAGCGGGTAGGTCGGGACGCCTCCGCCTCCCAGGCAGGTCTCCCTGCCTTGCCTGTCCTGCTACCATACTCTCGCAGAAATAAAGTTGTGAACCAGCGACAACTTTAACTCAACACCCTGAAGAACAAACCACCAGAGAACCAGAGTACCACCCTGTGGGGACACGTCTTGTCTCGCGTCACCACACGTCCCACACATCTTTACACTAGTGGCATCGCGCTGGGATTACACGTCCCCTTCATCTTTACATCAGTGCCACCCTGTGCGATCATCTACACCCACATTATTATTACATTGGCACCACCCTGTGGGATCCACACTCCCCCTTATTATTACAGAGATGGAGGGAGGAGAGAAGGTTGGTAGTATTACTGGGATTTCTGTGAAGGAGGAAGGGAGGAGGAGGAGGAAGTATAAGAACTGGGAAGAAGGGGAAAGCGAAGACGAAAAGGGGGTGGAGGAGTTGAATTAGGAGAAAGACGGAAGGATGTGGAAGGGGGAAGAGGGTGGAAGAGTACATGGAGGAAGAAGGGAGAGGGAGGGACAAAAGAAAATGGAGTTGGGAAGTGATGAGAAGAGGAAAGGGGGGATATGTGTGTGTGTTTGTTTGTGTGTGTGTGTGTGTGTGTGTGTACATATTATATTATTTATATATATATATATATATATATATATATATATATATATATATACACACACACACATACACATATACATGCACACACACACACACATACACATATACATGCACACACACACACACACACACACACACACACACACACACACACACACACACACACATATATATATATATATATATATATATATATATATATATATATATATATATATATATATATATAAGCTCAGTGGCACCGCTCGAAGTTCGCGATGCCAAGCGTGAAAGTGTCACGCGTAGGCGCCGTTGCAACATTTTTATTTGATTGCCGAGATGGTCCAGTGGTTAGATCACTGGACTCCGACCCTCGTGGTCCCGAGTCCAAAACCCCGGCGCGGCGATCGTAAAAATGCCTGCGCTCTGACTGCTGGCTCGAGCCCGAGAAAACGACATATCGCCTTGATAGGTCAAACGCAGGTTGACCTATAATATATATATAAATATAATATATATATATATATATAATATATAATATAAATATATATATGTGTGTGTGTATATATATAATATATATATATATATATATATATATATATATATATATATATATGTGTATATATAAATTATAACGTATAAGTGTGTGTGTGTGATGCGCGTGCATGTGTGCGCGCGTGTGTGTGTGTGTGTGTGTGTGTGTGTGTGTGTGTGTGTGTGTGTGTGTGAGTGTGTGTGTGTGTGTGTGTGTGTGTGTGTGTGTACATACATATATATCTATATATATATACACATACACCACACACACAGAATATATATATATATATATATATATATATATATATATATATTATATATATATGATATATATATAATATATATATATATAATATATATCATATATATATATCTATATATATATATATATATATATATATATATATATATATATATATATATATATATATATAGATAAACTGGACTCCGACCCTCGTGGTCGCGAGTTCAATTCCTCGCCACGGCAGTTGTAAAAAAAAGGTCTGCGCTCCGACTATTGGCTCGAGCCTGATCTCACGGCGAGAAAACGACATAACGCCTTGAGAAGTCAAACGCAGGTGCCGTAGGGAAAGTCACCGCCGTGGCAAAAGTGTCAGCACGCCGAACCGCGGCTGATTAGGAAGGGCATCCAGTCAGGTAAGGGTGGTAATGCCAAATGACCTCTCAATAATAAATTTGGGAGAGGCGTAGATCCTGCAGTGGAATAAATGGCTGTTGAACAAACAAACAAACATATATATAAAGATATCTTTTAGATAGATTAAGGTTCTTTGGAACTTTCCTATAAGTCTTCTTAAATAAATGCCTTCTGACGCGTTTGTAGAGCAAAAAATCTTTGTTGCTCACAACAACAAAAATTTTTTGGGACAGCATGAACTTCAGAAATTCCCAAAAGCGGACGTGCATTGGCAACATCTATTTCCTTATTATCATTTCCTTATTATATATATAGTGGTTACAGCATCGGACTCAAGACTGTCACGACGGCAATCTGAGTTCCAGGGTTCAAGTCATCGGCCGGTGCGTTGTTCCCTTGGTCAAGGAACTTCACCTCGATTGCCTACCTAGCCACTGGGTGGCCAAGCCAGCCCAAGTCAGTGCCGGTCCCAAGCCCGGGTAAATAGAGAGAATTATTACCCAAAGGTGACACCGGCATTTTCCGTGGAAAGGAACTGGGGATCCTACCACGTACTCACTCCAAAATCATCACATGGAAAGTACATTTAAGTACAAACCACAATTGGTAGAAAACAAACCATTGTATCATGCTGTGACACCCGATGTCAAACTGACGGGGCACCAAAAAAAAAAAAAAAAAAAAAAAAAAAAAAAAAAAAAAAAAAAAAAAAAAAAAAAAAATATATATATATATATATATATATATATATATATATATATATATATATCATATTGAAAAAGTCTTGACCTTGCTTTTACCAGACTTTGATATTTTACCATAGGGTACTTATTCCTATCTCCTCTTTTCTGCGGCGAAACCTCAGCCACTTAAACCACTACTTTCGTTTCTTTATCAGTGTAGTAGAAAATGTGCACACACCAATTGCCGCATGCGAGTGCGTGGATGCACCCATGCACACACACATCGCCCGCGCGCGCATGTGAGCACAATTTAAATGATTTTAGGTAAATCGAACCTAGATACGATGAAGTTTCTTGGGCAAGGAACTTCACCTCGATTACCTGCCTAGCCGCTGGGTGGGCAAGCCAGCCCAAGTCAGTGCCGGTCCCAGAACCGGGTAAATAGAGATGGTGACTCGATAAAAACACCGGGCGGAAGGCAACGGCAAACCACCGCTCTAAATTGCCAAGAAAATCATTGAAATCTATGATCGCCAACATCCTTGTAGGACAGGGCACTTGAAAAAAATGTCACAATATAAGAAATATATATAAATAATAATGACACTTCAAAACATTCATTGACATTCTTCTCAACTTTTCTGAGTAATATCAACTTTAAAAGTCCTCCCAAGTATCTTCTTGCATATATGTTGTACCAAGAGATAAAGAATTCTCGGGATAGCAATAACTGGACAAATTTCCAAAAGCGGGCGTGGTTTGGCTTCATATATTCTATGATTTCCATCATGTAACCTTGAAAGACATCCACAAACTCTTGGAAGTCCTTTCGATAGGCTTCTATAGCATAATACAGAGTATTTAAACCTATTTCCTCTGTTTTGTCCTTTTCACGTCGCAGCTTCTCACGTAGTTTATGTCTACGTCTCCGCGACTCTTCTCTTCGCAGCTTCTCACGTAGTTTATGTCTACGTTTCTGCGACTTTTCTCTTCGCATCTTCTCGAAACGCTTCTGTGCACGCTTCTTGCGACGCCTTTGTCTCCATTTCTCTAAAGTCTCTGCGGTGTCACTGAATTTCTTATGTCGTCTCCCAAAACGTTTCTTCACC
>NC_051395.1:31475530-31485750 GCF_015228065.2 Penaeus monodon | reverse complement strand
CAAGGAGTACGAAACATCACACGAAATTTAAATTACAATGGACACTATCAAACTGAAGATGGACTTGTTTTATGTGATGGAAAAGAAGTCAAAGATAGATGGAATCAATATTGTTCCAACTTATACAAAAAGAATAAAGATCTAACAACAACATTAATTAGACTCAATGACAGCGAGGATGAACCACCGCCACTGCTGGACGAAGTTATAAAAGCCATAAAAGAAGTAAAGAATAACAAGAGCCCCGGAATAGATGAAATAACAGCAGAACTAATTAGGAATGCTGGCGAAAGTGTTGAATACTTCTTCTACAAACTCTGTACAAAAATATGGAATGAAAGAAAATGGCCAGAAGACTGGGTAAAATCAGTCTTTACTCCCATACCTAAAAAGGTGACGCACTCCAATGCAACAATAATAGGACAATTGCCTTAATAAGTCACAGCAGCAAAATTTTGTTGAAAATTATTGCTGAAAGAATGAAGTTGAAGTTAAGAGAGGAAACTGCAGACGAACAAGCGGGTTTTCGCCCTGGAAAAGGTACCAGAAACCAGATCCTAAATTTAAAATTGATCATAGAGAAAAACAGAGAACATCAAAAAGACCTATACCTGTGTTTCATCGATTATGTGAAAGCTTTTGATACTGTTGATCACGATATCCTCTGGAATAACATGTACGATATGAAGTTTCCAAAACACATCATCCAATTAAGGAGTCGACAGGGTTGCATTCTGTCTCCGCACCTCTTTAATATATATTCTGAAACAATTATGAGAGGTGCTCTAGAGAATTTTGAAGGAACTGTGGATGTTGGAGGATACTAAATATCAAATCTGAGGTACGCCGATGATATAGTTTTGATTTCCAGCAGTATCACTGAACTACAACAACTACTAGATAAAGTTAGAGAAGCAAGCGAAAAGGCTGGCTTGTTTCTTAATGCCAAGAAAACTAAGATCATGAAGATTCAAAGATAACCGGCAATGAACAATGATGAACATGTTACAATCAATGAAATGATTGTGGAAAATGTGAAAGAGTTCACTTATCTTGGAGCTGTTTTAACTAATACATATGATGATTCACCGGAGATAAAAAGGAGAATTACCATTGCCAAAAACGCCACAATTGCTCTCAATAACATCTGGAAAGACCGAAGCATTACCTTACGGACAAAGCTGAGGTTATTGAACTCATTAGTTTTCCCAATTGCATCATATGGTTCTGAGTGTTGGGTGTTGAAGTAGATAGACAAGAAAAAGATCAATAGTTTTGAAATGTGGTGTTACAGACGAGTACTGCATATTAGCTGGACAGAGAAGAAGACGAATGATGAAGTGCTGAGAAAAATAAATTGTAAAGACCGACTGTTGGACATCTTGAACAAGAGGAAATTAAAGTTTATTGGTCATGTAATGAGAAGTAAAAGTATTGAGAAAAACTTGCTGACAGGGATGGTGATAGGAAACAGAGGAAGAGGCAAACCGAAGACAAGACTGAGCGACAATATCAAAGATATTTGCGGGCTGTCGATGGTACAAGCGGAAAGAAAAGCGTAAGATCGAGTTTAGTGGCGAAGGATGGTGGAGGGGTCCACGGCTGCTCAAACATGAGCATACCGTTATTGATGATGATATATATGTATATATATATATATATATATATATATATATATATATATATATATATGGTTGGTATATGACAACCCTCGGACTCAAGAAAGTCACGACGGCAATCTGAGTTCGAAGGTTCGAGTCACCGGCCGGCGCGTTGTTCCCTTGGGCAAGGGACTTCACCTCGATTGCCTACCTAGCCACTGGGTGGCCAAGCCAGCCCAAGTCAGTGCTGGTCCCAAGCCCGGATAAAATAGAGAGAATGATTGCCTAAAAGGTAACACCGGCACTCTCCGTGGAAAGGAACTGGGGACCCTACCACATACTCACTCCAAGAGCATCACAACATGAAAACTACAATCAAGTATCGTGCTGTGACCACGGCGGCTCAAACATGAACCTACCGTAAAAAAAAAAAAAAAAAAAAAAAAAAAAAAGGCCGCAGTAACCGAGTGCTTAGAACATTGAACATTGGCAATCTGAGTTCGAGGGTTCGAGTCACTGGCCGGCGCGTTGTTCCCTTGGGCAAAGAACTTCACCTCGACTGCCTACCTAGCCACTGGGTGGGCAAACCAGCCCAAGTCAGTGGAGCACATGCACGGATTTGGTAAAGTTGGGCTAGTCTTACTCAGATACGATAGTTGTACCTGACTGCTGCCTTGTAGTTCAGTCCGTGCATGGTCAAAGGTTATGGGAGTTCACCCTATAAAAAGCAATCCACACTTTGTGCCATCTATACCCTACAATGCTGCCTTGTAGGTATGCCTCTTCAAGCAAAGGCTAGGAGATGGGAACTCTCACTCCAAATCCCCCTGCTGCCTTGTAGGGTATGCCTATTCAGACAAGGGCTAGGTCCACCGCCGACATCTGTGGTGGCGTCAAGAAGGGCTTCCGGCCTTAATACGAAGCTGCCAATCTAATAAGAAAGTCTGTCAAATCGGAGAACTACTGAGTCCGAAGTTACCAGATCATTTCTATAAACCTATCCGTATCTAGGTACATATATACATACCGTAAATAAATGTCAGTTGATACTTAAAATAAGTAAAGCTATGCTGCCTAGCTTCCAGATGATATTAGTTTTATGAGTGATAATAATGTCCTTTATTCAGACACCTCACGAGAGATGCATAACATATGTGTATTTATGAGGAGGGATATGTACGCATTTTCCAAGCCTGTTTACTTGTTTGAGTGTCTGTTGCATGCAGTAGGAACATGTTTAACATTCCTGTTGACAAAGTTAATGCTGTTTAAGCAAGTCGTGAGAAATATAATCTGGGGAGGAATTCGTGAGAGATCCCTTAAGTTTACCACCGACGAGTCGACAGATGAATCTCTTGTGACCTTTTCCACTATACTGATGAAGAAACGTTTTGGGAGACGGCATAAGAAATTCACTGAGATTGCCATCGACGAGTCGACAGCAGAATCTTTTGTGAAATTTTCTACTATACTGGTGAAGAAACGTTTTGGGAGACGACATAAGAAATTCAGTGACACCGCAGAGGCTTTAGAGAAATGGAGACAAAGGCGTCGCAAGAAGCGTGCACAGAAGCGTTTCGAGAAGATGCGAAGAGAAAAGTCGCAGAAACGTAGGCATAAACTACGTGAGAAGTTGCGAAGTGAAGAGTCACGGAAACGTAGACATAAACTACGTGAGAAGCTGCGAAGAGAAGAGTCGCGGAGACGTAGACATAAACTACGTGAGAAGCTGCGAAGAGAAGAGGACAAAACAGAGGGAATAGGTTTAAATACTCTGTATTATGCTATAGAAGCCTATCGAAAGGACTTCCAAGAGTTTGTGGATGTCTTTCAAGGTTACATGATGGTAATCATAGAATATTTGAAGCCAAACCACGCCTACTTTTGGAAATTTGTCCAGTTATTGCTATCCCGAGAATTCTTTATCTCTTGGCACAAAATATATGCAGGAAGATACTTGGAAGACTTTTAAAGTTGATATTACTCAGAAAAGTTGAGAAGAATGTCAATGAATGTTTTGAAGTGTCATTATTATTTATATATATTTCTTATATTGTGACATTTTTTTCAAGTGCCCTGTCCTACAAGGACGTTGGCGATCATAGATTTCAATGATTTTCTTGGCAATTTAGAGCGGTGGTTTGCCGTTGCCTTCCGCCCGGTGTTTTTATCGAGTCACCATCTCTATTTACCGGTTCTGGGACCGGCACTGACTTGGGCTGGCTTGCCCACCCAGCGGCTAGGCAGGTAATCGAGGTGAAGTTCCTTGCCCAAGAAACTTCATCGTATCTAGGTTCGATTTACCTAAAATCATTTAAATCGTGCTCACATGCGCGCGCGGGCGATGTGTGTGTGCATGGGTGCATCCACGCACTCGCATGCGGCAATTGGTGTGTGCACATTTTCTACTACACTGATAAAGAAACGAAAGTAGTGGTTTAAGTGGCTGAGGTTTCGCCGCAGAAAAAAGGAGATAGGAATAAGTACCCTATGGTAAAATATCAAAGTCTGGTAAAAGCAAGGTCAAGACTTTTTCAATATGATATATATATATATATATATATATATATATATATATATATATATATATATATATATATATTTTTTTTTTTTTTTTTTTTTTTTTTTTTTTTTTTTTTTTTTTTTTTTTTTTTTTTTTTGGTGCCCCGTCAGTTTGACATCGGGTGTCACAGCATGATACAATGGTTTGTTTTCTACCAATTGTGGTTTGTACTTAAATGTACTTTCCATGTGATGATTTTGGAGTGAGTACGTGGTAGGATCCCCAGTTCCTTTCCACGGAAAATGCCGGTGTCACCTTTAGGTAATAATTCTCTCTATTTACCCGGGCTTGGGACCGGCACTGACTTGGGCTGGCTTGGCCACCCAGTGGCTAGGTAGGCAATCAAGGTGAAGTTCCTTGACCAAGGGAACAACGCACCGGCCGATGACTTGAACCCTGGAACTCAGATTGCCGTCGTGACAGTCTTGAGTCCGATGCTGTAACCACTATATATATAATAAGGAAATGATAATAAGGAAATAGATGTTGCCAATGCACGTCCGCTTTTGGGAATTTCTCAAGTTCATGCTGTCCCAAAATTTTTTTGTTGTTGTGAGCAACAAAGAATTTTTGCTCATATATATGTATATATATATATATATATACATATACATATATATATATATATATATATATATATATATATATATATATATATATATATATATATATATATATATATATATACACACACACACACACACACACACACACACACACATATATATATATATATATATATATATATATATATATATATATATATATATATATGAATATGAATAACGGTAGGTTCATGTCTGAGCCGCCGTGGTCACAGCATGATACTTAATTGTAGTTTTCATGTTGTGATGCTCTTGGAGTGAGTACGTGGTAGGGTCCCCAGTTCCTTTCCACGGAGAGTGCCGGCGTTACCTTTCAGGTAAACATTCTCTCTATTTTATCCGGGCTTGGGACCAGCACTGACTTGGGCTGGCTTAGCCACCCAGTGGCTAGGTAGGCAATCGAGGTGAAGTTCCTTGCCCAAGGGAACAACGCGCCGGCCGGTGACTCGAACTCTCGAACTCAGATTGCCGTCGTGACAGTCTTGAGTCCGATGCTTTAACCACTCGGCCACCGCGGCCTTCTTCTTCTTTTAACGGTAGGTTTATGTTTGAGCCGCCGTGGTCCAGCATGATACTTAATTGTAGTTTTCATGTTGTGATTCTCTTGGAGTGAGTACGGATGTACATCAATCAATCAATCAATAACGGTATGCTCATGCTTGAGCAGCCGTGGACCTCTCCACCATCCTTCGCCACTAAACTCGATCCTACGCTTTTCTCTCCACTTATACCATCGACAGCCCGCAAATATCTTTGATATTGTCGCTCAGTCTTGTCTTTGGTTTGCCTCTTCCTCTGTTTCCTATCACCATCCCTGTCAGCAAGTTTTTCTCAATACTTTTACTTCTCATTACATGACCAATAAACTTTAATTTCCTCTTGTTCAAGATGTCCAAAAGTCGGTCTTTACAATTTATTTTTCTCAGCACTTCATCATTCGTCTTCTTCTCTGTCCAGCTAATACGCAGTACTCGTCTGTAACACCACATTTCAAAACTATTGATCTTTTTCTTGTCTATCTACTTCAACACCCAACACTCAGAACCATATGATGCAATTGGGAAAACTAATGAGTTCAATAACCTCAGCTTTGTCCGTAAGGTAATGCTTCGGTCTTTCCAGATGTTATTGAGAGCAACTGTGGCGCTTTTGGCAATGGTAATTCTTCTTTTTATCTCCGGTGAATCATCATATGTATTAGTTAAAACAGCTCCAAGATAAGTGAACTCTTTCACATTTTCCACAATCATTCCATTGATTGTAACATGTTCATCATTGTTCATTGCCGGTTATCTTTGAATCTTCATGATCTTAGTTTTCTTGGCATTAAGAAATAAGCCAGCCTTTTCGCTTGCTTCTCTAACTTTATCTAGTAGTTGTTGTAGTTCAGTGATACTGCTGGCAATCAAAACTATATCATCGGCGTACCTCAGATTTGATATTTTGTATCCTCCAACATCCACAGTTCCTTCAAAATTCTCTAGAGCACCTCTCATAATTGTTTCAGAATATATATTAAAGAGGTGCGGAGACAGAATGCAACCCTGTCGTACTCCTTGTTTGACTTCGAACCATTCTGTTAACCCATAAGTGGTTCTTACAGCTGCTTGTTGTTGGTCATACAAGGCTTTTATTAATTGGATGATGTGTTTTGGAAACTTCATATCGTACATGTTATTCCAGAGGATATCGTGATCAACAGTATCAAAAGCTTTCACATAATCAATGAAACACAGGTATAGGTCTTTTTGATGTTCTCTATTTTTCTCTATGATCAATTTTAAATTTAGAATCTGGTTTCTGGTACCTTTTCCAGGGCGAAAACCTGCTTGTTCGTCTGCAATTTCCTCTCTTAACTTCAACTTCATTCTTTCAGCAATAATTTTCAACAAAATTTTGCTGCTGTGACTTATTAAGGCAATTGTCCTATTATTGTTGCATTGGAGTGCGTCACCTTTTTTAGGTATGGGAGTAAAGACTGATTTTACCCAGTCTTCTGGCCATTTTCTTTCATTCCATATTTTTGTACAGAGTTTGTAGAAGAAGTATTCAACACTTTCGCCAGCATTCTTAATTAGTTCTGCTGTTATTTCATCTATTCCGGGGCTCTTGTTATTCTTTACTTCTTTTATGGCTTTTATAACTTCGTCCAGCAGTGGCGGTGGTTCATCCTCGCTGTCATTGAGTCTAATTAATGTTGTTGTTAGATTTTTATTCTTTTTGTATAAGTTGGAACAATATTGATTCCATCTATCTTTGACTTCTTTTCCATCACATAAAACAAGTCCATCTTCAGTTTTGATAGTGTCCATTGTAGGTTTAAATTTTCGTGTGATGTTTCGTACTCCTTGGTAGAGTTCTTTAGTTGTCTTATTGATAGAACAGTTTTCAATTCTCTGGCAATGTTCATTTAAATATTTTTCCTTATCTTGTCGCAATAATCTTTGAATTTTTGTATTTTGTTTTTTGTAAATTACTTTTTCAACTGGATTATTGATACCTTTTTATTTTAGGCATCTTCTTGTTTCAATTTCACTTAGTGTTTTTCAGATATCCAGGGGGAATTTGTCTTTTTCTTTTGGCGATAGTTTCTTAAGCAGTGCTCAGCAAGAGTTCTTTTCCTTCTTCCCACAACTCATTTGGTGTTTTATCATCTTCACATTGATTGAGTATTTCAAATTTGTTTGACACTGTAATTCTGTAATTGTTATCAAGAGTTTTGTAGTCGAGCTTTAGAGGTGGTGTTGGACGCTCCATCTTTTTGAGTCTTATTTTAAAGTCGATAGTTAGTAGTTGGTGGTCACTGTTGCAGTCGGCACCAGGTCTTGTTTTCGAATTTTTTATGCAACTCTTCCATTTTTGGTTCAGCACAATGTAGTCAATTTGGTTGCGTGTTCTTTTGTCTGGTGAAAACCACGTGTACAAGTGTCTTGGGTGGTGTTGGAACAATGTATTGGCTATAACTAAATTATTTGTACTACAGAATTCAATAAAATCTTTACCTCTTTCATTTATATCTCCAAGGCCGAATTTTCCACAGGTGTCATTTTTTAGATTATTTTTTCCTACTTTGGCGTTGAGGTCTCCCATGATTATTTTTACATCTCTGTTAGGGATTGTGTCTAAGTATCTTGGAGAGAGTTATAAAAAAATTCCATTTCTTCATCACTTGCAATATTGGTTGGTGCGTAGCATTGTATGATACTAATATTATGAGGTTTTGCTTGTATTCTGACTTTTAAAATGCGATCATTTATTGGGCTGTACCCAATTAGTGCATTTGCAGTTTTTTTCGTGAGAATCATAGCAACTCCGTGACTATAATTTCCTTCTTCTTTTCCAGAAAAAAGAACTGTCTTGTTTTCTTTAGTTTTGAAACTTCCATTACTTTTCCAATTGGTCTCACTGATTCCTAGTATTTGAATGTTGTATCTATCCATTTCGTTACAGACAGTATGTAATTTACCCATCTCTTTCATTTTCCTTACGTTCCACGTTCCGATTTTTAATGTGTTTCTTAATTGGACCTGTTTTCTTTATCTTCTTTGTCTTCCAGATGCATATTTAACATTGTCAGCCTGGTTGCCCACTAACTAACGCGCCCCTTGATAACCCACGCGACGGGCGATGTGGTATGAATTATTGTTTCTGTATTTAATCATTGGTGTAGAGGTTTGTCAGGAGAAAATAAAAGTTGAGTGGAATCCCCAGGCTCCTTCTCAACTCGCAGTCTCCAACTAATTAGGAGGAACTATCTCTGCCGCTTTTAAAACAGTTACACTGTAATACGCCAGACATATTATTTGGTGAAACCAGTAATCAGTAGAACTGAAGGTGTTTTCACCAGATATCCACTGCCCTGCTGCCGACAGTTTCACCGCAACCCTGGTATAGGGAGCTAATAGGGTGCTATCCTTGTTCAAGGGCACCCTAGGGTGCAGTTTATTGTCTTACCCAGGACATACGATTACATATATATATATATATATATATATATATATATATATATATATATATATATATATATATATATATATATATATATATATATATATATATATATATATATATGTGTGTGTGTGTGTGTGTGTGTGTGTGTGTGTGTGTGTGTGTGTGTGTGTGTGTGTGTTGTACAAGATAAGATATGTACAAATGTGTGTGATATGTACAAATGTGTGTGTTCGCATATATTTAGCTGTGTATACATATGTATGCACATGTGATGTGTGCATATGTCTGTGTGTATATATATGTATGCATGTGCATGTATGTAGTTGTGTATAGCGTAGGAGTATGTATGCATAGGGACATGTGTAAAGGTGTGTGCTTGCATGAGCATGTACACGAAAATGAACATATTCGTAATGCCTAGGGCATGTGCGGGTGAAAACTATGTCTTCTCTAGGTGTCTTCTTCTTCTTTTAACGGTAGGTTCATGTCTGAGCCGCCGTGGTCATAGCATGATACTTAATTGTAGTTTTCATGTTGTGATGCTCTTGGAGTGAGTACGTGGTAGGGTCCCCAGTTCCTTTCCACGGAGAGTGCCGGTGGTACCTTTTTAGGTACATACGCATAAATTAAATCAGCGTATATATAATCACACATATATGCACTTCTGATACTCAAGCCCATGCTCACGGGAGTATACCCTGGTGTAGTGAGCAGGCCCGTGCGTTGCTGCTCATAAGCCCACACTAGGCAGGGCCGAACCTGCTTGTGGAGCTTATCAGTGGCATCCCGACAAACTACTCCCCCTCCCACCAAGATACACCCAAGCTTACTAGCTTAGGTGTATGTAGAGGGTAACTCGGCTGTCTACCTCTCAATCAAAAACCATGATAACACAAACAGAGCAATGGCCCTCTACCCTGGCGGCGAAGGAGAGTCCCTGGTTACAGCGGCGATCACGATCGCTCCGGAGAAGAGGGTCTATAAATCTCAGGTTAAAGACAGCCGCCCCACGTTGATGAACCTTTGCACATATAATAGAAGGACCATGAGTAGTGAATCCGACTTAATAGCATTACTTGAGGAAACCTCTTTCATTAAATGGGATGTTGTAGGACTCTGTGAAGTTAGTAGACTAGGCGTATAACAGAATATATTATATGATGGACACGTGCTTTTTTGGAGTGGTAAACCCCAGGGTAGCAAGCAGGAATTAGGGGTAGGTTTCTTAGTTCACAAACGCTTAGAAATGAATATCGTGTAATTCTATAGTATAAGCGAAAGAGTGGCCTCATTAACGATAGAAATAAACAATAGGGACAACTTAAAGATTGTTCAAGTCTATGCTCCAACCTGCAGCCACAGTGATGAAGAAATAGAGCGCTTCTATGAAGATCTTCATTTAGCCAATAGATATAGGAGATTTTAACGTCAAAATTGTAAAAGACAGGAGAAACCATAGTGGGATCACGAATGGGCACTAGGAATGGGAATGGACAAATG
>NC_051395.1:31437698-31475430 GCF_015228065.2 Penaeus monodon | reverse complement strand
GGTTTCAGCGGGGGTTGGTTTTTCCGAACCCCCAAGGTCAGCAGAGACACACACACACCACACACCCACATATATAATTTATATATATATATAAATATATATATATATATTATATAATATATTAAAATTATAACATATACAATTATATATAAAAATTTTAAAATTTATAATATATTAAATTATAAAAATATATATTATATATATTATATAAATAGTAACCCCCAAATACACTATATATGTATGTAAGACCCTGAAGATGGCCCTACAAGAGTAGGGAGGTGGCAGCTTAGGGTGAAAGGGAGAAAAGAGTTTTGGACCCCTTTATTAAAAAAGTGATGGGTACGGCTGCGCCGAGGAGCGGGGTTTTGCCCTTGGCCTCTGCAGGGAGGCCTGTATCCCTATGGGGTCAAAGAGGGAAGACACGTGTTTAACATATGGCAACTTTGGATGAAAGATTAAACAATGAAAAGCTTTGGGGAAAGGGGGATGGACAACATAACGTTGTAATATTAGTGGGGAAACAAGGCGAATAAACGGGTAAAGCAAGGGACATATGATATGATGATGGTGGAGAATTAGGCATGGAAATAAAAAGTTTACACAAGTCATTAGAAAAAAAAACAGATAAATAGAAAACTTTGGGTTACTATTCAGTAAAATCAATTATCAAAGCGGGGTTTACGGTGGTGTGTGTGTGTGTTGTTGTTGTGTTGTTGTGTGTGTTGTTGGTGTGGTGTGTTTTGGTGTGTGTTGGGTGTGTGGGGGGTGTGTGGGTGTGTTGTGTGTCCGTGTTGTGTGTGGTGTGTGGTGTGTATGTGTAAATAAATTATATTTTTTTTTTTTTTTCTTTCTTTCTTTTTTTTTTTTCCTTTTTTTTTTATAAAAATTGCTTTTATAATCAGGGAGGGTTTTGCAAAGAATAATTAGTATATAACAAGCTGCCCTGGAATTGTGAAAAAATTTCATTTTCGCAATGAATTTACATTTTTGGAAAAAAATGAGAATTACCCATTTTAAGAAAAGGGTTTTGAATAGAGTTCATTCGATCGATGAGTAATTCATTACACAAAATTCTACAACCTAAAGGAATGGCGACAAATACCGATTTCTCTCAACACATGGGTGTTTAGAAAAAGATAATAACCCCATGCTTGAAGTTACGGAAATTAAAAAACTTGAGTACCATTTGCTTTAAGTAAAAGAACGCTAGACGAGACAATTAAGCATAATTCCATTTTGAATCAAAGTGCAAGCAAGTTTCCATAGAGAAAGGGGGGTTAAGGGGATGGGGGAAAGGGGATGGATCGAATTAGTTTTAAATATTCCACGTAGAAATGTGTTTACTGGGTTAGACCATTATAAAAAGAGAAAAAAAAAAAAGTAACCAAAGAGATAAAAAAAATAGCCCATTAAAACCCTTGGAAGAAAGAGGATTTTTTGAGGGAATCACGCTCTGGAAAGTCGAGACATCATCTAGAGAACATAATTTTAAAAAAAACGCTTCACCATAACCAGTTTCAGTCGGGCGCCGTTTTCCTTCAAAAAAGAAATATTTTTGGACTTTCCGAACATCTAGAAAGGGGGAGGAAGAATTTAGCCTTGAACGATAAACGAATTATTCGTTACAGGTAGGTGGGGGTAGGGTACCGGTTTAGGTAACCGTTATGTCCCAGTAAATTTAATCCCTTTTATCAGCGTTTTTCCCTTTTATCGACCCTGGGAAATCATATTTCACACACAACCCCAACACCACTGTGACATCTTTTAATAGGGGAATTGCCGACCCGATGTGAATCCATTAATCAAGAGCCGCCGGGCAGCGTTGACCGCCTGGGGTTTTGACCTCACCTTCGGCAATAACAAAAAAGCTTGGAGGGGGGATCCCGGGGAACGCGCGCCCCCGCCCCCAGCCCGTAGGAGTGACGCCGCCTCCGCCCCGACTACCCCGGGCAAGATCAACTTGAAATACGTGTTTTTCTTTATTAAAACAGAGAATCGCATGAGTTTTTCCTCTGGACCTGTCAGATAATTAGTGGATTTAGAAATTAAATTAGAGACTATTATAGAGAATCTCCCTTCCCCCGGTAGACACCCATTAATAGATTCACACACCACAAATAAAATAATTATATATATAATATATATTATATATATATATAAAAATTTATTATAATAAAATTAATTATATTTTTTTTTTTTATTAGTTTAGGGGCGTGTTTGGCAGATATCTTTTAAGGGGAGGCCCTTCCTGTGAAAACCCCTCTTTATTACCCGGTTGGGGACCAGCATTACTTGGGCGGTTTGCCCACCCTGTGGCAGTAGGAAATCGAGGTGAATTTCCTTTCCCCAAAGGGGTAAAACGCGCTGGGGGGAACTCGAACCCTCGAACTGATTGCCGTCGTGACAGTCTTGGTCCGATGCTCAAACCCACTGACCACCGCAGCTCTCCCTTCCCCCTCTCTCTCTCTCTCTTTTCTCTCTCTCTCTCTCTCTCTCTCCTCTCTCTCTCTCTCTCCCTCTCCCCTCTCTCTCTTCTCTCTCTCTCTCTCCTCTCTCTCATAATAATATATATATATATATGATTGGGATATAAAAAATATATATAATATATATTATATATAAAATTTTAATTTGTGTGGGGGGTGTGTGTGTGGGTGTGTTATGTGTGTGTGTGGTGTGTTTTTGTGTGTGTGGTGGTGTTGTGTATGTGTGTGTGTGGTGGTGTGTTTTGTGTGTGTGTGTGTGTGTGGGTGGTATGTGGTGTGGTGTGTTGGTGTGTGTGTGTGTGGTTGTGTGTGTTGTGGTTGCATGGTGTGTGTGGTTTTGCGCAATATGCATACAGTTATATCATCTCATCATCAAGGGGTAACGCCGACGGGGCCCCAGGCCGCATCCACCCTTCCCCCCCCACCCACGAGGACCCTCTAGGCGAGTCCCAGGCTGGCCACGCCAGGGTTGCCCGCAGAGAGAGAAAACCTGAGGGGGAGGGTCGCCCACAGGGGAGAGCAGGTGCCAAAACCCCCCCTGAGTTGGTGATCCCGGATTATGAAAGAACAGGTCCCCCCAGTCTCACGGTCCAACCGGCGGTTGGACCGGGCCCCTGCCAACGTCCCCCATGACCGGTAAAGGGGACGTACAAAGGGTCAAGACGAGACTCCAAGACATGGATAGCGCCCGGGTTTTTGCTTCCATATAGCAAAAATATATATAATATATTATATATATATATATTAAAATAATATAATTTTAATATAAAATAAATAAAATATATATGGATATTATTTTTTTCAACAGCCTTTTATTCACTGCAGGAAATCGGCCTTCTCAACCCATTATCTGAGGGGTATTGGTTTTTTCCCCCTTTCTGTTTTGGATGCCCTTCCTAATCATACATAATTATATATATATATATAATAAATATATATATATTATATATATATATATATAATATATAAATAAAACATATACAACATATATGTGTGTGTTTGGGGTGTGGTGGTGGTGTTGTGGGGGTGTGTGTTTTGTGGTGTGTGTGTTGTGTGGTTGTGGTGTGGTGTGTGTTGTGTGTGTGTGTGTGTGTGTGTGTGGTGCGTGTGTGGTGTATGAAGTGAAAAAAGCCATAGTGGCGTTGTGGTTTTTCCTTGTCACTTTGTAACCCCACTTTTTCCGTTAAAGTAGCTCCCCGTGCGCCAGCGGTCTTTAAAAAAAACACTTGGGCACGACCTGAGCTTTTTCTTATCGCCCGAATGCCAAAAAAAAAGTTCTTTGCCAGTCAGAGGCATGTGAAAAAAACCCCAAATTTCAATCCGAGAGGCACCATAAACCAAGCATTATCTTTTTAAACCTTTTTTCAAATGCAAAAGGGGTGAAAAAACATCTGTGAAATATGAAAAAACGTTTTTGTGTTTGGCATCAGAGGAAAAGAACAGCTGACAGACTTTTTGAAATTGGCCCGTGGTATATGCCCCAAAAACCCAGAGTTTAGCCAAGCCGAAAATCTTTTGATGAATAAGCCTCAGGAAAGGCCCCGGGTTTTTATTCCAAAGAGAGGAAGGAGGCTTCCCCCCTCGGCCCGTGGTATCAGAGCCACAGGCTTTAGCCCCTGGCACTCTCTGCGACATTTTCCGAGGGCCGAAACGTCACAAAATCAGACAAGGGCCCTATGGGCAGGCAGAAATTTAAAACAACTGTTCAAAAAAAACGATTTGAGACAGGGGCATCACCATACCCCCTGGCTAGTGAGAAGATTAGCCGCACCGGGAGGCCGGGGCGCCTACTGGCAAAAACCCGGCCCACGGTAAGCATTCAGTGATGAGAGTCAGCCTAAAAGGGAAACAGGCCCGGGCAAATTGGGAAGACCCGGGCTAAGCAAACTTTTTCAAATCTTACTAGTGAAGAGACCCCAAGTATAGCCCCGGTTACAAAAGGGGGATTCCCTATGTATTAAGCCCTAAAGCTATCAAATTACCGATTGAAGGATTTCATACTAAACTCTCACCCCTTGGGGGGGCTTTTTTTTTTGCTCATTTATGAGCCTCTTTTTTAATTCCTTATAAATATCATCCTGCTTTCCACAAAAGTCTAGGGTTAATCAACAAAAAACAAAAATCCCGGGCTTTCTATACGGATGCCCTGCAAAGGGTATCGTGCCCCACCCCTCGACTGGGGTTCAATAGGGGGTGAGGAGATTTTTCACGAAAGAGATGTAATGCAGTGATTTTCATTATACCCATCAAATCTCTTTAATATTGGGGTAAGATGCTTTAAACTGGCCAAAATTTTTTTAATATATATATAATAATATATATATATTATATATAAAATATATAAAATATAATATAATATTAAAATATATTATATTAAAATATAATATATAATATATATATTATTGCATAATTTATTTTTTATATAAAATTATATAATATATATATATATATATATAATATATATATAATATATTAGAAAACACACCCCATACATTTGGGAAATGTATAAAAAAAAAGAAAGGTTAAAATTTAAAAACCAGATGAACGCCCAAATTTCCCGGGGGAAAATCAAATTTTTCCCCCACAAACCATTTCTTCGCTGAAGGGAAAAGGACGGGCCCCAAGACCCTGGAGGGCCTAAGCCCCTCACCCGGGCTTTGCTTGAAAATAAGAAAATAGCCAAGTATTCGAAAACCCGCCCCGGCCCCGAGCATAGCCATCTAGCTGTATTTTTCATTTCCATTCATTTCGCTTGCAAAAGTTTCAACTAATGGACGAAAAATTTAGAGAACTGATCGAAACTTCGCACCGAATCCTAAAACGAGGGAAAAGGGCAATTTTTAATTTTTTGACATGTTTACAACAAAAACTTTAATTAAAATATATGATGTTTTTGTCAATAAAGGGACGAGAGGGGCGGTGGCAGGGGGAGCAACTTTGGAACCGCTTCAAAAAGGGCATGCTTTCCCTGGATAGTTAATCCCACCAAAAATTTTCTAGCGTTCCCTCAGCATTTTTCTCCTTTCACTTTGGTGTGGGCATAACAGCGGTTTTCTGCAATCACCCCGATCCGTTTTTTCACAGGGGGAAAAAAAAAACCCAAAAAACTGACACACGGGGAGAAAAGCAGCGGGAAAGGGGTGAAGTCGGACGCTCGGCCACCCCATGACTTAGCGGGAACACTCTTCTTTTGGAGCCAGAGTCAGGCGCATGCTAAACGCGCAGGGGCATGACAGGGAAGCCGTATTTTCTCTGGGATATGTGGCCCCACGCAGAAGGTCACATGGAGTACGCATAAGAAGCGCTGGCGCCCTTTGGACACGACCCGTTGTCGGAGCAGAAAAATAGGCGAGAGCCAGCTGGAGGGGGGCGAAGGCCGGGAATTCTCTCCCCTGAGAGGGGTCTATGTTTCATTCCCCTTCAGTAATGATAAAAAAATTAATTAATATCTGTATACACACACCAACACACCACACACACACAACAAACACACACACACAACACAATATAAAATATATATATTATAATATATAATATAATATAATATATATAATAATATGGGAAAAAAACCCACATGCAAAAATAGATTGCTGAAAATACTGTAGTATCAACACGGAAGGTGTTTTCCCTTTCATATAATTATATAATTATATATTATATATATATAATAATATATATATATAATATATAATATATATATTATAATTTATGTATGTATATCATATATAATAACAAACACCACACACACACAATATAATATATTATATATTATTATATATTTAATATTAATATATAAAATTATAAGTTATATATATAGTTGTATATACATTATACATAATATTTATATACTATATATATTTTTATATTATATAAAATTATAATATATATATATTTTAATATATATGTGTGTTGTGTGTGGTGTGGTTGGGTTTTTGGGGGGTTTTGTGTGTGGGTGTGTATGTAGATTATAATATTTTAAAATTTTATATATTATTATATTATATAAATTATGAAACGACATTTAACATATACATATTCAGGTTAGATAAATAAGTAAATAGACATAGAGAGAATTATGTTTTCCACGCCCGTGGTCAGTTCTTGCCCTGACCAGCAATTGAACACCAGCAATAAGGCCACTTAATCAGGTCGGCGCGGTACCTTTGATAGCTACGCGGGGGAAAACCCCAAAGGGGAATTCAGCAGTTTAGCACATAGCTCCAATTACGGGGCAAGTAAACATCAAATACGATGCGTGATAAAAGACCAACTGCGTTTATTACAAGCAACATTTTTTCCCAGTCATGACTAATCATTTCCCTAAGTCTTTTGCGGACAACAGTGAATGGTGGGTGTAACGAAAACGTAATTTCGTAAGAAGCAATACAATGTTCAAAATTCTTTTCAAAAACCGACAACCATGTAAAAATTTTTGAATTATCGAGTAAACATCATAAACTGTTTGGTTCCAAATGATTTTAGAAGTAGGTTGGTAACAACGGCACGTCACCAAAACGAGAGCCCTAAAATACCTGTAAACCCCGAAGAGTTCTGGGGTCCCCACCGTATCAGGTAACCGTGGCCCACAGAAAAACAAAAAAAAAAGAAAGAAGAAAAACTTTGCGCTTAATTTTCAAAGAGGTACTCAGAATATTGAGCTCATCAGTTTTTTCCCCCAATCAAATTCCCTAATGTAAAATAGGTTTAGGATTTGCAAAGCAATTTCGGTTCTGATCACTGAATATGCGCCCCCGCCCCCCGCCTGAGATTTTCCCAAACTCGCCCCTCTCACAACTCCTCTATGCAGGCTTCTCCCACCCGCAGGGGGCCGTTTTTGACGGGTTTCACTGGGGGGTGACTTATTTGGGTTCCTATGGGGGAAACCCAATAGGTAGATGAGCGGTGAGCGAAAGGGGGGGGTGGGAGGGGGGCAAAAGAGGGGCAGTAGGAGATTTAAAAATATATAATATATATTTATATAATATATTATATAAATATAATATTTATATAATAATATATATATAAAAAGAAAAAAACAGCCACAGTAGAAATGAAAAAAACCCGTAACTTTTGAATCTTCAT
Organism: Penaeus monodon; assembly: GCF_015228065.2. Taxonomy (NCBI): domain Eukaryota; kingdom Metazoa; phylum Arthropoda; class Malacostraca; order Decapoda; family Penaeidae; genus Penaeus; species Penaeus monodon. Next base: position 31,467,862 of record NC_051395.1, on the reverse strand, counting down.
AGTTCCTCTTCACCCCGAATAAAACCGAAAGGGAAAAAGGGAGAAAATTTTGGCAAGTATATATAGTGATAGGAGACAGGACGAACAAGAGCTAAATCAGGTTTCAGGAGGGTCAAGGTCGAGATTTGGGGAAAGCTTGCAACTAAGAGGGGGTAAGTCATCCGGGCCCCCATTGACCAGTACCAAGTTGAATTAGGCATTTTTTAATTTTTAAAGGGTTCTAACATTTTTTTTTGTACGAATTGGCTATTTTGAATTTAAATTTTGCGCTTTTCCCGTTTAAACGGGACCTTTTTCCCGTAAATGAAGAAACACGCATTTGTTCTTAGCAAATTTAAAATCACGTGATGTTATTAATCTTTCTCAAAGCTTACGGGCCCCCTAGAAAACTTGGGGCAATTTTACAAAGGTATAGTGTAAATACCGGGGGAAAATCTAAGAGAACCCCCTAGCCGCATTGTGTTTTACTAAAGTTTTCGCAAGTATCGGTATTGAAGACAATGTCAATGCCCGCGCCTTTAAAATGTGCCGTTTTTTACGAGGGGCGGGGTTTTACGGAAAAAATTAAAAGATTTCGCCCCTATCCTGTTTAGAATTACGGGAATGAGTATAAAATTTCCCTCTCGCAGAGAGTGGCCTGATTTAAAAAAAACGGGGGTATCCTAATTTGAAAAAGTTTCAAAAAAGACGTCAAGCCCCGATCAATAAAAATCATTTCACAAATTTATAGCCCCCAAGAAACATGGCGAGACTACGACTTTTTTCATATAAAAGGGTGATTCGAGAAAAAAGAAGAAATTAGCGGGTGAGTGGGTTCGGAAACCCAAATTTTGCGAGCCATTAACATTTTAATAACAGTAGTCGAGAAATGGTAATTTCCTGAATTTCCCCCTTTACTTTAAATTTATGTACGCCGAGGGTTTTTGGGGTTTCTGAGAAAAAAACATCGAAATTGAACGGTTTTGTTGCCCCATAGAAATACATAAAAACTACGAAACCCAAAACCGTGCGGGGGGAGAAGACGGAAGGAGCTCAGATTAAAATCTCCATATATAAATCGCAAAAACCGGGCAAGCTATTCCCATCGCGATACCATTGTTGTTTAAAAAATTCCCCGTCAAAAGTAAAGACATTTTTCGTGAGCAAAACGGAGAGATAATAAGCAATTGCCGGAATAGGGGATTTTATCACGGCTAAAATAAAGTTTTTTTTAAAGAATTCTAACACATTTCAGCGGAACTTTAGTGAACAAAGACTCACATAAAAGCTCATAATTTTTACCGTGCGTCGAATTTTTAAACCTTACCCATGAAATTATTGAATTTTTAATATGATATCAGAAAAGGCCCCCAAAAAGGAGAAAAACGTCGTAGCAGAGTCTAATGGAGGGTACCGTGCGGCAAGACGAAATAAAGGCAAGTCAAAACCCCTATAAAAAAAAAAAAGAAGAAAAAATAAAGGCCTTGGGACCCCCTGTTTGTGAGTTTGGGAAAGGGCCATAAAAATAGGGGAATATATATATTATATATCTATATATTTTTTTTTTCTTTTTTTTTCTTTTTTTTTTTATTATTGAAAATAAATTGGTTAAAAATTTTGTTTTTATTTTGAAATAATTTTTTGCTAAATTGTTTCTTTTTAAATTTTAAGCATACCAAATGGAAAAAAAATGTTTGCATGATGTAAAAGAGCAGGGGGCTAGGAATCCCCCTGGAAAAAGTTTTGGGGAACCCGTACTCAGAGAAATCGGTAGGGGGTATTCAAAAATGGTTTTTTACTAGAACTAAAAAGGGGGTTTAGTTAGAATTATATTTTGGGGTTAAAAAAAGAACCCAAAGGGTACCACTTTCATTTAGGGTTCTGTCTCTAGATAAATGACAATGAAAGCTAAGAATGCTATAGAACAGAGACCCAAAAAATTTAAAGCCTTTTTCCCCCCAAAAATCTTTAAAACCTTCGAATTTCCAAATCATAAGTGTGTGCTGTTATTGATTTTGTCGTAATACGACCCTGGGCAAAAGTTCAGCACGTTTTCGTTTCGAATTTTTAATCATTTACCCTTTTTTTGTTCATTTCCCAAAGTCAGTACGTGGTTATCAGCAGAAACAAAATTTTTCAATTTCAGCGTGTAGATATTAATTAAGAAAAAAGTCAAAAAAGAGGGATAGATATGTGAGCCATTTTCTCTCAGGCAAGTTTGTTTGGTAGGTCTGATGTTTACTGATTGGGTCGGGGCTGGAAATTGACAGAAAGTCTTTGTATCTTTAAAAAAAAAAATGAATAAAGAACGAAAAAAAATAATAAAATGATAATTTTGTGGGGGAGCGAAGTCAATTTTTGTGGACGAAATAAAATAAGGGGTTGTAGTTATCCCAAGTAGAATCAAAAAAAATCCTTGATTTTTCATTTGGTGATTAAAAAAAATTATTCTAAACCATTTAGAGTTTTGAAGCCCACGAAAGACTAAAAAGGAAAGAAAAGAAAACCACACTATTTTTTACATTTTGATTTTTTTCTTTTTCAGGCCTTCCAATAAAACATCCCCCCTTCTAACCAATATTTCCCAAAGTTTTAAACGCCCGTTCATTTGTCGCCATTTGGCTTTTTGGTTGTTTTTATAAGTCCCTCTTTTCTTTATCCATTTTCTATGAAGAGCGTAAATATCGGTTCATTTTTACCTTCTTTTATATGGTAAATACTTAAAAAAAAAAAACAAACCCTTTTAGCAGTACTAGTTCGCTTTTAAATGCTAGGGTATGTAAGGTACACACACACACACACACACACACACACACACACAAAAAACACACACAACAACACAACACACACACACACACAAAAACAAAAAACCCCCACACACACACACCACACAACACACAAAACACACACCACACAACACAACAACAACACACACACAAAACACAAAAACCCCACACACACAAAACACAACAATACAACCACACACACAAAGCAAATTTGGCATTCTCATATCCTCAGTTTTAGAATCTTTAATAAAATGATGTCAGCGCATTAAAGTTGTGTGTACGAGGGCGTATTTTTTGTATTTTTTGGGAGAAGGGTGGCGGGGAAATGAGACTTTTTTTTTTTTGGGGGGGGATGGCTATTCCCGGAGCATTTTTAAACTACAAAGGGATAATTGGGCAAAACATTGTGTAATTTTGGCAAAACAATTAATACATCCCAAAAGGCACAAAAACGTCCGCAAAAAAAAAGCCCAAAAAAATTAGCTTCTGGCACTTTTTCCGCTTTTCCATCCGTCTGTTTTTTTATTAATTTTTTATTTTATTTATTTATTATTTTTTTTACAATTTCCCCAGGACCCTAAGCTATTAAAAAAACATAACTTTTTAGACATTTCCCCAAAACTAAGACCCGTCATGCAATCTAATTCTGTCAAAAAACTATTTTAACTGTATAGTAATAATATCTTGGATTTCATATTGGCACGGATATTCCACCTCCTCCATGTGGCAGTAGATGTTGGCTTTTGTCTGAAAAGGCTCATGTCCATCCACTCATAACTTTTCCTTTGTGATACCTGCTGAGTGTGATATACAAGTCGGTGTGTGCGTAATGTGTGGTGGTGTGGTGTTGAGTGTGTGTGGTGTGTGTGTGGTGTGTTGCGTGTGCGTGTGCGTGTGGGTTGGTGTGCGTGGGGTGGTGTGGTGTGTTTTGGTGTGTTGAGAGAGAGTGAGAGGGAGAGAGAGAGAGAAAAGGAGAGAGGAGGGGAAAAGAGAGAGGGGAGAGAGAGAGAAGGGGGGAGAGAGAGAGGGGGGGGGGGTGAGAGTAAGAGAGGAAGACAGGTTTTGTGTGTTTTTGTGTTGCGTGGTGTTGTGGGGTGTATGAAAGAGAGAATAGAGAGGAGTGGCCAAAGATTCATTGTCACGCCCCCCAAATAGCAAGAGACCAATAGCGGGGCCCATACCATCGCGCCGTACGGGCCAGCTACGCCCCCATTTCATGACCCCTGCCGCTATGGGCCATACAAACACTCGATTCGGTTACGATCTTTCTCGAACCGGCCTTTCACAGGGGCCCCTCCCAGGGCCCCCGCCATTCCGGGCCCAATCGCTGTTCAGGCTTCTTGCACAAGCCGGCCCCTTCAACCCACCCCTTACGCTACGCTACCAAGAAACCCTTTTATCTATAAAAAAATGCAAAAAAACCGTGAGTTTAAAACCAACCAAAACCTGACAAATTGGTGGACAGAGATAACAAATACCCGTGGGCGGATGCACAATCATTTACTCAGACCAGCGAGCTCGTCTGCTGTTACCCCCGCACCCCGGGGGATGTGTCAGTGGGGTCAGCGCTGATTGCCACGACGCGGGAGAGCGGGATGCAGCCGTTCGGGCCAAACGCTATCGGCCGTTGATTCACATCTCCCATATGGTTATTATACAAGCTGCCAAAAATGGCACTCGTGGTCCTGCCAGGGAACCCCCTTTCGAATGCAGGACTGGCCCCCCCTTGTGGTAAACAGCTGTTCGCATGAGGGGGGAAGAAAGGGGTTCCCGAAAATGATGCCTATTTTGTGGGTGGAAGGGATCCCATCTGGTCTCTCCCCGGGGGTTACATCTACCCAGTGTTTGCCGGCATGGCACCCCTGTGCGCGTGGAGACGGGAGGCCCGGGGGGTTGAGCGACCCTGCAGGTACGCCCTGTGGTAGCAACACACCTCTTTGGCCTTTTTCCCAGCAAGACGGGGGTCTGATCTCGACCCGGTAGAAAAACGAGATGGGCTAGGGTAAAGCAGTCAGTGTCGCCATTAGCACCACACTGGTCCCGGGTGGTTGGGACAACGCCTTTGGGTGCGAATATCCTTCACCACCCCCGTGGCTGTTGACATAGTTCTAACAACAGCTTTTCCCCCTTTCTAGACCGGTGGTGGGGGGGGCGTGAGAGGATGAAAAAAAATTATTTTTTGGCAAAAATTTCCAAACCCCAAAAAAAGGATATAAATGTTGACGAACCCTGCAAGGCCCCGACACCGCAGTCGTACAAAACCCAAAACTTTTACTGGAAGCGAAAATCCCAAAACACGGTACTCTGTGAGACCCGTGCTAAAGGGGCATGACATGCGTCCCCGAGTTTCCCGAGATGGACTTGTGGGCCTTAAAAAGGCAGCAGGCAAAACAGGGAGAGCTTGGGTAACCCTCAGAGTCCCCTAACCCAATGGGGGCACAAGCGAACCAGCCGAAACAGCTGGCCGCCACAATTTAAGCCAGAAAGGGGCCCGAAAAGACCCGACTGGAGACAGACTCGAGGGGAGTCTGGACCCCTGGCGTTTTCCCCCAGTTTAAGATTCCGCTAAACCCGAAGGCTTCGACAATGCCTACCAATGGTAAGAGCATTGGAGATGCAGGAAAATCCGGTTATCAACCCGGGGTTCCCAGAGACCAGGGCATGATTAACTGCCCAAAGACCAAACCCACCTGAATTTCCCGCAGGAAACCAAGGAGTTTAATGATGGAGAAGGAAGTGTGCTCTCGCCACTCAATGCCGACGGTAGGAGAGTAAAGGGATGGTGCTACTTGGCTTCTCATATCATATGATGTGGATGTGATCAATCACACCCACAGGTCGTGGACCTAGCCGAATGTCCAAAAGGAAGAGCCCAACCAGGCAAGTCCGGGTGAAGGACCCCCAACCGCTACCCTTGATCGGGTAACGGGGCTCCTAAGCCAAAGAACATACGACCTGAGCCACTTTGGTGCTACAAGTGCCAAGATACAGTCACCACCAGGTAGCTTAAGGGGCCAAGCCTAAATGTGGTGTCTGTAGCACGGCAACAACACCGAGGTTGTTTCAAGGCCCAAAGGAAGGCCAAAGGAACAAAAAGCCAAATGTCCCAAATGTGCAAGGGGCATCACGCCTGGAGCCTGGCTAGCTCTGCCAGGAAAGAAGCGGCCCTTAGGCGACAAAAAAGTTGCTAAAAAGCGACCAGACTTTTTTCCTGCTCCCCAGACACCCCGTTGGGGACAGAACAAAACGAAAAGGACTTCCCGACCTCCTAAGAGGAAGGAAGCCCCTCAAACAGACACGGATATCTCCATAAAAGGAGTTTCCAACACTAAAAATGCCAGAGGAAGAACCCCAGGAATAAAGGATTAAAGAACACTGCAAAAGCCTCCCAAAGACGATAATCTCTTTGACGAGGAAGATATGACTCTCCTGTTTACTGTGTAAATCACGCAATTTGCACAGCCTTGGGGAGGTCCAGGAGGAGGCAGAGGAGGTAGTCACGGTTTTCCAGACCCAAACTGTGCAGTCCGAAGGGAGGAAGCTGAACAGAGCCAAAGCAGCCCACCCTCACCCTAGGGGAGACTCCCTCCCCACCCAACCTGGCCACGCCCTCACAGGCAGAGCCAGAACAGGCTGAATCTGTGCAGCCAGTGCCAGAGCAAGTGACTTTACAAGGTAAAGTCAGCAAAAAGAAAAGATGCAGAGATAAAGCTGAAATGAGAAAAGCCAGACTCACAAAGTCAGAACTACCAAAGGATCAGTGAAGATCCCTCAACAGCAAGGACGTAACAATGGAGTTGTCAGACTCCGAATCTAGAGCCGAATATAAAAGATATCTATGATGTAACCATCACACAAGTAACATGGACACAAATCAGCATACTACAGTAGATATCTATGGCTTCAATACAAAGAATGCCATCTCCACGCAATAGTGCAATCAAGGAATACTGACGTTGCCATGCTCCAGGAGACTGTAATAAGGGGACTGTTCACTTCTAGGCTATCAGGTCTTCATGCTGCCAAGCATAACTGGCAAAAGAGGCTTGATCACCCTGGTCAGAGCAACAATCCTTGTTCTGCAATAGCCGATGGCACTGCACTGCTAGTGAGGATGTTGAACTCTTCTGTTGAGATCACCTGGCTGGGGGTCCCCTCAAGCTATGCAATGTGTATAGCAAGCAGGCTGTAGGAGCATAGAGTCAGGTCTGTGCTACTGCCAGCACTTCAATGCACACCGCCCCATCCTGGCTCCCTGCAGGGCACGGATGCGCAGGCCATCACAATACCAACGTGCTTGAGACTTTTCCCAGAGATCGCTCTTTAACAGCAAGAGCCAAAGCATATCAGAGGAGGGCCTAGACCTCACCTGGCCACTGCGGCTCTGGTGGAGATAATTAGATGGGTGTGTCGATGAGACTGTCACAAGTGACCATTATGGCACTGTTACTACCCTCATGGATGCTGGCCCAGCCCAAAGCCTCAAACCAATCCAGATGGAAAACAGACAAGACCAACTAGCAAGCCTTTCAAATGCCTTAGCCCACTGTCTTAGAAGCAATGAACCCACACAGGTGAAATGTGGAAGTGCTTGAAGCAGATTATCAGTGCCATAAATCAAGCACCCTCACAGACTATACCTAAAACTCGGTCATGGTCCAGGAGTTATAAGGACGCCTGGTACTTAATAACGAGATTAAGGAAGTCAACTACAGAGTGATATGTAGAAAACATTTCTGAAGGCAAAGAACCTGACAGCCTAGCCCTCTAAGGGAAGCAGTCAGGATGCCAAGGAAACTGCCATAAGAGTCAGGCAGGAAAAGTGGCTGGAATGGATGTGAGTCCTTGAACCCAAGACTCGCTGTGGCAATGGGTCAGACGAAGCTATAGCCACTCAGCCCCGAGGTGCACACACCACGACCCTAAAGCAGAAGCAAACAGACTGGTGCAGGAGTTCTCTGCGAGAACAAGCAGCAACAGTCTGCCAGCTGAACTGAGGGCAAACCAACAACCCTACAACTAGGCAGACTTGCTCATATCAGAGAGAGGGCAGCCAAACCCGATAACTCAGATGTTATCTTCTTTCTGCAGAACTAAGACAGACCTACAAAACCAGTTCTTCATACCCCGAGGCTCTGATAGGATCTCGTACCCATCATTTTCCACCTAGGACTAGCAGATGAGCTTGCATTCCTGCAACTCATCAAAAGGGTCTGGGGAAATTCCACTCTACCCAGAGCTGGAAGGGGGCCATCATAGTTCCCTTCCAAAACCATAGGAGCCAGGGAAGTATCGCCCTATCTTTTCTCAGCTGTCGGGGCAAGACGGCCGAGAGAATGGTACAAACCGACTCAATGGAAAATGGGCCCCACATGAACACCCCATGGGTTCACAAGGGGCATGAGCACAGAAACACAGCATAGCCACGCTCTTGAGCACAATCAGGCTCTGTCACTTCTGTGGTATTATTCCAAGACCTGGAGAAGGGTTTTGGATTAGAATGTCCTTGCTATTAAAGGAGAGCCTGATCCAGAAGGGAATAAAGGAAAGTTCCTATCCTTGGATAGTGACTATTTCAGGAACAGAACAGCCAAAGTCAGATTCCATGGTCACCTATCACAGTACATGCCACTAGAAAAGGGAAAACACTTCAGGGTGGGGTCCTTCAGTCCAGCCCTTTTCAACACCCTAATGTCCTGATCCTAAACATACACCTCCCAGTGGGATGCAAGATCTTTCTCCTAGCAGACAACCTTGCAATCATCTCCACTGGAGCACACTCCCTAAGTAAAGCCCAGCACTGTCTGGACCTTGTATCTGAGGAGGCTGTAGGACAGGACTAAAGACCTTTGCAGCCAAATCTAAACCATGGCTCTGAGACAAAAGGTTTCCAAGGCACAAGTCTGAGAATCTAGGAATGGACTTGAATGGGTCCAGGTCTTCCAATACCTTGGGTAATGATTGACCGGGACTTTCCCCCTTTTTAAAAAGGAGTCCTGTACTTGGTTGACCGAACCAAAGCAAGACGTCTGTCATGGAGCAATGACTAGGAGACACATAGGAAGCCAGACATAAAGTACTAAGATCATTCTATGTACATTTCCATCCATCCCCTTGTGGACTATGTTTCTGTCTCCCGATTGCCGCAAAGCCAAATCTAAAAAAAAATATTGGGGACAGTTCAAAATGAAGCTGCCCGGATCAATCTGGGTGCCCAAGTGGACAAGGCCCTCAACCTCTTCATGGAGGCAAACCTTCTACCCCTGGAATCACGAATAGATCTAATGGGAACTCAGTCTTTTCAAAGGTCATCCAAAAATTCCCGGAACACAAAAACACGAGCTGTTTGCGAACAATTCCTGGTGCTCACACAGCCAGGGGGCTGATACGCTATCAGCTCAAAGAACAACTACTTGCCAAGGGCTGGATCCCCCACCCGACTTTTTTGAAGCCCCACGTGGGCACAAACCTTGATCGAGTTCTCTGTTATGAGGTTGTCAAAGGGGAAAGAATCAATACACCATGCCTACTCTAAAAGGGAGAAGCTGAGAGGGTCATTGGGGAGCAAACACTCCACGGATGGACAGTCGATCCCTTAAACCACATGCAGGCACCCGGGTTTGCAGCAAGGGATGCCACACAAACCATGAGGTAACGAGCATGCCCCTCGTTACAGGGGACAGTGCGATCGTGGGAGCCATGCCACGCATGATGTAGACCCCTGGTCATACATACAGACATCAGGACACCCTTTGACGTCTACAGCAAAGGGCACCCAAAAGAAAAACATCTCCCTTCTGCCCACTGCCCCTCACAATAGCACAGAGGATCTTGTCGGGTAGAAAATAAATAAAAAGGGCCCTACCCACAAGGCATTGAGGGAATGGTTTTTGACAGACTAGCGACATTGAAGGGTATCCCCCAAATCCCATATCATAAAAATGGCCGAAAAACCCTAAGAGAAGTGTAATGACAAGCTCGCCTTCCCCCTGCAGCTTCACAAAGGAAAACAAGACCCCCCCCCTCGGAGAGGGGTACTCAGATCCCACTCTCTAAAAGCAATCAACAGTGGTACCGAAGTCATTCCTCACAGAATCGATGGTTTACCATTGCGCTGGCAGATCATAGGATATTGACCAGAAGTGTGTTGAGACTTTTGGGGGCCGAACGCCACTTTGGACATTATTGCAGAATGTGAGCACAACAATTTTTTGAGAAAGGGCCGCCACAAAACCGCCCCGGGTGGTAATGAGATAAGCCGAGCTTAATCAGGTGGCAGGGGCGCCTGGGCAATCCCCACCACGGGAAACATAGAGTGTCAGAGAAAAAAATGACACAGCCCTAAATAGCTGAAAAGGCGGGCCAAGTATGAAGGCCCGGGTGAAACCAGAACTTGAAAATCTAAAACGAACCAAAAGAACCTCGAGTTTGGGCCCTTCCCCTCAAAGGTCTAGGCTCTTCATTTAAACCCAAATTTGGCCTCTCAAAAAAATGACAAAGGTGAAAGAGGGGATGTTTCTTCTTTCAACTTGCGACACAAACGATGCTCCAACAAGAACATCCAGCCGACCCCCCCTCAAAAAAAAAAGTTGTTCGCCATGGGCAATTATTTTCCCTTCCCCTTTCCTTTCCCCCATAGATGCCGTTATGTTTAACAAGGCATGATTATTTTTCCCAAAATCTGAAAAGGTCCGTGTTGGTGATTTTTCTCTATTTTTAACTAGTTTCTTTAAATTCCCCATCATGGTAGATTATCTTTATTTCCTTAGGCTTTTTTTTATCTAATCGTTCAAATTTAAAATAAAAAAATAGATTTTTAGTATATCACTTAATCTTTTATTTTTGGGGGAAACCCCAAAGGCATATTTTTTTTTGAAATTTTTTTTTTTCTCTCAAAAGTTTAGATTTCCCCGTTTTTTGGTTTAGAATTTATTTGACTGTCGTCTGGGAGCAATGATAGGGACACATAGGAGCCAGAATAAATACTAAGATTTCTATGTACTGCCCCCATCCCAATTTTGGATATTTTTTGTTCCTAGCATGGGGGATGATTTTAAAGTACTTTAAAAAGTGGAATTATCCACAAAAGAAAGTTTTTTTTTTTTTTTTTTTTTTTTTTTTTTCTTTTTCTAAACCTTCCCAACCCCTTTTTTCAATCCCCTCTCCTTCCAACTCTTTTTTCTAATCTCCCCCTCTCCTTCCACATTTCCTTCCTTCTTACGTATTTCCCAAAAATTGATGGGGCACAGCGTTTATTTTAGTGTGGGTATTTTCTTTTAAAATTTTTTTCTTATATTTAAACAAGCAAGTGCGATATATTTGTAGGCATGCAATTGCCTAACCTCAAACCCCTTTGACCGTGTGTGACCAGTTTCCCTTTTGGGCCGTGTGATTTTCGGTTCATTCCGTTTTATCTTGGGGTTACATTTTTAACATATGAGTTTCCTTTTCCTTTACTTGATATTTTTTTACAGATAACAGGCTTTTCCATTTGTTTTCATATTTCTTAAAAGGGCCATATGTTTATGCGTACAAATGTTTAAATGTTTTATTTTTAATTTTTTAGTTAGCATTTTGTACCTAGGTGAATCGGACAAGCGTAACATTTACCCCCCCCTTTTTTCCTGTTTTGAAATGCCACATACAAATTGTCCCTTTTATTTTTTGAATTTCAAGTTTTGTTTTTTTTTTTTAAATAAATTGATAACTTTTTATAACTTTAATTTTAAAAGTTTTCGATAGAATATATTGTACTGTTTTGGGGGGTTATTTCATACCCTTGTTTTTTTTTCGTTATCTACAGCTTTATTTTTCCATTTATTACAGTACAATTTTTTATATGATATAATATTTTAAAATATATTAATTATAATTTATATATATTAAAATATATATATATATTATATATATATATTGGTTTGTTTCTTAATGCCAGAAACAAGATCATGAAGTTTCAAGAAACCCGGCAATGAACAATGAGAACATTTTAATCAAGGGAAAGATTGTGGAAAATGTGAAAGTGTCATTATTTGGAGGTTTTAAAAAATACATATGAGATCACCCGGGATAAAAAAAAAAGAATTTTCCATTGCCAAAAAACCCACAAGTTCAATAACATTGGAAAGACCGAAGCATATTACGACAAAGGAGGTTATTTTAATCATTGTTTCCCAAAATTTCATCATTTTTTGGGTTTGAGTGTTGGGGTTGAAGTAGAAGACAAAAAAAAGACAAAAGTTTTTAAATGTGGTGTTACAGACGATACTGCGTATTAGTGGAAGAGAAGAAGACGAATATGAAGTGCTGAGAAAAATAAATTTTAAAGACGATGTTTGGGCATTTGAACAAGAGGAAATTAAAGTTTTTTGGTCAGTAAAGAGAAGTAAATTTTGAGAAAAATTGCGACAGGGATGGTGATGGAAAAGAGGGAAAAGGGAAAACCCAGACAAAACTGAGCGAAATTCAAAGATATTGGGGCTGTCGATGGAAAAAGCGGAAAAAAAAGCGTAAGATCGAGTTTAATGGGAAGGATGGTGGAGAGGTCACGGTGCTCAAACATGAGATACCGTTTTTGATGATGTATTATATATATTATATAAAATTTATATATATAATATAATAAAATACGTTATTTTTCCCGTTATACTTAAATAGTATTTTTCATTATTATATATTAGGTTTCAAATTTCGAGACAGTGGTTCTCTTCACTATTTGATTTTTTATAGTAGAATAATCGGATTTTAAACCGACCATCTCACTCAGGAAAAAATGTCAATTGATTGCCTTTGGACTCCCCCCGACTAAAAATTTAACATTCTATTTTTTTAATTTTTCAAATTTTTAAATTCAATTATTTCTGGTTAGAGGTCACCACTATTATATAGCTACTGCGATTTCAATGTTCGTGACTTACACATAATTCATCAATTACAAAAAATTCCCCGACATCCAAAACGTTTTTTCTTTTTCCCTTTTCATGACAATGTAAGATGCTGCCCGATTTTCACAGTTTTCTTCATGATTTTTCTATATAGCGGACGTATTCATCCTTTTACAAAGCCTTTTGGGGACGACCCCCCGCTGGGTTCTGGATAGTAATTAGTATCAAGTCGAATGTTGCCTTTATACGGGCCCGGGCGAATTTATCGCCAAGTGCCCCTGTGGGCCCCAAAGTTTTTACGACTTACGGGAGCAGTTGGCATTTCCCGACGGGAAGAGATGCCCAATTTGCGTAATATTTTTTCCCCGTAGGGGATGTCCGGTAGATCTTTTAAACTGAAAATATGGTGGGGGTATGACCCCCTTCCTCCGGGAAAATTTTGTTAAAAAACTTTGGGTTGTATATCTCCCAGCAGTGCCCCAAGAGAACTGACGATCAGCTTGCTTTTCAAACTTTGTTCCGTGGCAGGTACCAAGAACCTTTACAAAAAAAACAGGCAAAAAAGACCCGAGTTTAAATCAACCAAACCCCAGACAAAAATTGGGGAAGCAATGAAACATGTACCAGACAGAGAGACAGCATAGGAGGAGGGGGATAGGGGAAAAAAAAGGGGGGGAGAGCGGGGGGAGAGAGAGGGGGAGGGGACGGAAAAAGGGGGTGACCACACCAAAAGGGCCCGGTGACATTTTTTCAAAATTTTTCGGGGGTTTTAACTTACAGGGGAAAGCAATTTTGTGGGGGGGGGTGAGTCCTTTGGGCTTAAAAAGCAGTGAGAGTGAATCTCGCGCTTTCCCGTTTTGGCAACAAAAGTATACATAGCGTTCGGTACTAGGGGGGTTAGAAGTTTATGGGTAGGGAATTTAATTTTAAAATCGGGCCAAAGCATATCTATTTTAACCCGCGAAAGAAAGGCCTGAAGCAAGTATTGGGTTTAAGAAAGAGTACGAAAATGACAAATAAAAAAAAAAAACAAAAAAAAAAAGTACAGAAGACCACCAAACAAGTTTGGGAAAATATAAAGAACAAAAAGTTAAATTTATCTACCCCTAGTTAAAACAAAAAAAAAAAAGTGAGAAAAAAAAAATAAAAAACCCGTTTTTAATTATTTCATCAAGCCATAAGAAAGAAAAAAACAAATAAAAAAAGCCGAAAAGAGCATCTTAATAAAAAAAGTAAAAAGTGCCCTTAAAAAAAGCTTAATTCCGAGCTTCGTTTACTCCGCTAAAAAGGAGAGAAAAAAACCCAAAAAAAAAAATTCCCCTTAAAAAACTCAGTTTTGAAGAAAAAAAAAAAAAAAGAGGTAAATCATGAGCCAAAGGGAATACGCAAAAACCCTACAAGGTCGTTGACCCGATTTTATGCGAACAAAAGGGCGGCGCCCAAATTCGTTTAAACCCGGGACTGCGCAGCAAGACCGTTGTTTTTTAAAAGGGTAGTCTGTTCTTCGAGACGTTATAGAGTCATGTTATTTTTTGGGATTGCTATTTTTATTTTAAAAATTTCATAGGAGGTCTTAATTTAAAAACCTGACTTTTTATATAATAAAAGAAACGTAAAATATTTATGATTTTGAAATTTGAAGGAAGTAAAAAATTTGCCCGGGTAGCTAACCAGGCTCTGACGCCCAAAAACTGCTTTCCCTTTTCTGTCGCAGCTTTTTGAAATACGTATTTAGGCGCTGTTCAAGGGCCCAAAGTCTGTTTTAATAAACCATGCCATTTTATTCTCAGTAAGGGGCCGTCCAAAGAGTCCTCGTTTGCTGTCAGGTTTTGCTGTGGCAGGTCCTCGCTTTTGTCCGGAAGGGGCCAGGGTAGTCGGGGGGGAGGGGGGGGTGTACGAAGTCTTTTTCGGCCTGAAACAGGAGAAGGAAGAGGACCGTCTTTCCGGGTTTCCTGATGCAGTGAACTCTCTTCTCCTTCCTCGTTTAAAGGTGGAATGGGGGTTGACAACAGGCCCCCTTTTTGGACCCCCTTAGTCATCGCTCTGCTGACCCCTCTCCTTCTCCATATACAGGAAACCCCTGCATAGGGTTTTAATACACTTTTCTCTACCACCCTTCCTGTGAAGAGAGGTGTGCCACTCGTTGTTCCTTTGCGCCCTTGCATCTGTGACCCCAGTACCCTGGATGGAGAGACTCTTCCCTTTGTGCTCTTTCTCCAAAAGGGCTACCCTGGTCATTTTTTCGAGCGCGTTTTCCCGGGGCGGGGTCCCCCTTTCCAGACTTCCTCCTAAGTTTACTCCTCATTTGCCCGTCCCCAGCCTGCCCTACATGAGGAAATTTTCTCCCGTCGCCCCTTCACCCTCTCAACGCAGGCTGATTTTTTGCCAGGTGAACACTCTCCGTCGCAATGGTCCAACTAGCCTCCTCCCCGCGAAGGTGGGCACCCATGCTGTTCCTTGTGCCTCCTTGACAAGCAGTACTTTGGGGAAAAGGGGGCCGTTTACCAAGGTCTTTAACATAAATAGCATATCCCGGGGGGCAAAACAAAAACCCCTTTTGCCATCATGGGACATGGCCATCAGATGGATGGTCAGCAGCGCGGAGGTTTCCCTTCCCCCGATGTCCCTCCCCCAGACTGGGGGAATCTTCCTTTTTAAAGCTGCTGCCAAATTTAACTTGAACGCGGCTTTTTTTTTTGCTGACAGTTTCCTTTTTTCCCCTATCCTCCGTCTTCTCCCGTTTGCCGGACCCGGCGCATACCGCCCGATCCTCGACCTGATGGACCTTCCTTGCTTCCCTTTGTCTGTCCCCCCCCCCGCCCCGTGTTCCCCGTTGCCTCTCCTCTTCCTTTTTTACCCCTCCCCTCCTTTCCCCTTCAGACCGAAGATGGAATCCAGGGGATTCGAAAATGAGTTTATTTTTAAAAATCTAGTTTTGTATTGTGGGTTTTTTTTCCTATGTAATATATTATATAATATTATATTATATATAAATATATATATATATATATATGTGTGTGGTGTGTGTGTGTGTGTGTGTAGTTTGTGTGTGTCTGTATGACCGTTCGCCACAGGTATCCTTCGGTACCCTATCGGGTACGGTAAAAAGAATACAGTAAGAGCCAAAAATAATAAGAGAAAGAAAGGCAACAGAGAAAAGAGGATATTGTAACTAGCTGGTTTTTTATATAAATTTTTAGTTTTTTTATGTTGTTTTTTCCCCTTTTTTCATCTTTTTAAATTTGTTTTGTTTTTCTTTCATAAAAAAAAAGAAGAAAAATAGGAGAGGGGGTGTCAGTGTGATCCAAAATGGACTGGGTTGAACTACCAACCACTTTAAAGATAGAGATAGAAAAGGGAAACGACAATGGCCATCTGCAAAAGGATTTACTTTCACCAATTCGTCACACGAGAAGAAAAAATATTAAATAAGAAATTGTATATCATGTAGAGTACTCGTCATGACTGACAAAACACGGGCAAAAAAAGATACATCATAGTTTAACCGCAAAAAACGACAGCAAAAACCCTTATAATGAAAAGGTTTTTAGTGTTTTTCTTCTGCGGGATGAGGAGTGAGGAGAGAGGTAGGTATTTATGTGGTGTGGTGTGGTGTGGGTTTGTGTGTGTGTTTTTGGGTGTGTGTGTGTGTGTGTGGTGTGGTGTGTGTGTGTGTGTGGCAACAGCGAGGTAAGAGTGAAAGTGGAGTGACCCCACACAGAAAATTTATCAATACCGAAGATTACATCATATAACAAAACTAAATTAAGTTAGCTTTTTATAAAAAATTTTTTCAATACCACTTTGTTTAAAACCATTTAAGGTATGTGACAGAATGTAAAAATTTAACAAAAGGGTGATTGAAAAAAATTTTTCGCAAGCTTTTAGCAAGCAAAACTTCTCGGGCAGAAATTCGATATGATGAGGGGCCCTGTTTTGCTATGCTGTCAGACTTCATCGGGGGGGGGATCCTTTTCCCCAAATGAAAAACGAGTGGTACGCTTTATCCTTTCAAGTCCAACGACCGGAAAAGAAAAAAGAAAGTGCGGGGTTTGGGGGGGCAAGGGGGGAACGAGATAAATGAAAGATGTTCATAATAAAAATAATCATGAACAGTTAAATTTGTTGTATTAAAAAAATAAAATCTCTAATAACAAAAACAAATTAATTTCTACTTTAAATGAACGATATTCATTTTGTTGGCACATACCATGATCACACAGTAATGATTTAAAGGGAGAATTTTAGGTGAGAACTGCCATTTGCTGCATAGCATTTTACCCAAATTTAAACCCGCGGAAAAAGATGACATAACACATTTAGGGAAGGAAAGGAAAGAGGCCCAAAACGTGTACTCAGGGTTTTTTTTGAAAGGTTGATTGTGGAAGCAAAGGTCGAGCAGATTTTGGAGCCTGTTTTCCCGTGTTGCGACCCAAAAGAAATTTGCCACACTGCCCCCAGTTAAAATGGCTCAAACCCCCTATTAAAAGGGACTAACGGGGATTTATGTGTTATGAGAGTTTGACTTTTTATTGATGACGAGTACAACACAGTGGTGGAACAAAAAGCGATGTTTTTAGGGAAAGTGCTGGCAGAGGCGCTTTGTCCAGCCAGCCACCCCCTGGGGGTGTAGGGGGCGCCTTACCCGTGGGTGCGGGACCAAATGAGTAAAATGGGTTCCAAAGGGCACAAGCAGTGGCGTCCACAAACACTGGCGTAGGGTCAATGGGGGAAGTAGGGGGGGGCACGAGGAAATGTAGGGAGGAGCGAGGCGAGAACGGTTCCGTTTTTAAGGGGACCCCCTTTGTTTTTGTATATGTATAAAGAATACAATACAAATATATATATATATATATATATATATTTATAATATATATATTATAATTTATATGTTATATATAAGTATTGGTATTAATGATTTATCTTCATCGCATAAGTCTACATTTTTTTTATTATTTTTGCTTTTAACATTACCATCAAACCCGTTATGGTCAAACTCACTATTATTGCTTTTTGGGTTTTACCACTTTTACAAATATTTTCTTATGCCCCTTTAATTTCATCATTTTTAAAATTTTATTGGGTGTTAGGGCGCTTTTGTAATTTTTTTTTTCCCCATCACAAAGCCCAAAAGGGCCCACTGAAATCTGGGGGGGATATAGCCTTTTGGGGGAAAGGGGCCCAAAAAACGGGGCTCAGTTCTGGTCATAAGGCTACGGGGTCCCACAGTTGACAGAACCTTACATGAGGCCTTGTCTAGTTCCTAGTATAGGAGGGAAATTCTACAGATGGGGAAATTTCTTTTTCTTTTACCAGGGGCCCACTGCTGTTTCCACGTGGACCCAAAAAAAGCCCAAAAATGAACCTTCGTCGCAAGGGGGAGGTCACACTATTCTCCCCTCGTTTGACAGGAGTTCGTGCAAGCTACCAGGCACTAAGGTCAGCCCTCGCCTCCCCCGGGGTTTTGTGTCCCTGTCAGCCACGTATTAGAGTACGCAAGCCTTTATAGTCTGGGGGCAGCGAGGGCCTTGCACCTTTTGGCATGAACCGGACACACCCCCCCCGAAGAAAAATCCGCCGACGCTAGAAGAATGTCGAAAAACAAAAAAAAACGTAAGTACACTTTGGGGGCCCCCCTTTTTTATTTTTTTTCCTTTCTTCTCCCATACAGGGTTTTACCCTTTGTTTTTTGTTGGGTTTAAAAGGGCCCCCAAATGGCATTTTCTCAAATATTTTTCCCCTCAGGCGCTTTTCCCTTTGGGACAATAGGACATTAAACATGAATACGTTCATTTGTAAGAATTTAAATTTTTTTCTCTCGTTTTAGAGATTTAATTTTTTATCTACAACGAATTTTAATAGTTCGTGATTTTTTCTTTTTTCCCAAAACATTTCTTTTTCCTCCCCACACCCCCACCTGAGTCACTTTTTTTTCGTTTCGGTCACTTTGGGATTAGAAAAAGGTTATTTCCCTGTCTTGACAAACTCATTTCTCTTTTCGGTGGCGGACGGGAAGGGTCTGAGAATGCGGGGCCCCTGTATTTGGTTGTTATTTTGTTGATGCCTTGGGAATTAACCATAGCATTGTTACATTGCTTTTGGTGACACGTTCTATCGGCGCTAGAGCGCAACATGTAACGCAAGTTTATTAAATTGTATTATTTGAATATAGGGTAGGATCTTCCCCCATATCACAGTGCACGGATTGCCCGATATTACCCCGGGGTTGCGTAAACCCCTAATAGATCTGCGCTCCGTCGTTAAAAAAAAAGTAGGTACAATAAACCGAAGTTATTCGTTCGGCAAATTCTGAGTCGGTGTGACCCGCGGTTATGTCCGTTAATTAATGTAAGATTAGGGTTTAAGCTAGAATCATTATTCGCTTATTAATCACACCTTTCTCAAACTCCTCACGTCGCTTGCATGTTTTGGGTTACCCCCAAGCTTTTGTGTGATTCGTGAAAATTTATATATCCTTAGGGAATTTTGCGAGCGCCCATCACAGATACGCAGAAGAGAGCAGGTTTATTATATTCCTGGCTCGAGTCGCTTCAGTCATATACGGCATTTGGGTATAGGATCCCCCGTTAATATGTTTTATTGGAGTCTGACGCGCAAGTAGACTGTACCTCGGTAGTTCAATTTCTGACCCCGAGAAGATTGCTTGATAAAAGTTGGCAAATTTTTTTTTAGTCACCATTCATTCATGCGTAACATTCTGTCGCATATCATATATGTTGAATTCAATGTGGTATTTGAAATAATCTTAAAATAGCTAGCATTGCAAAATTACTTCAGTTTTGTTATAGTGAACGTTAATATTCGTTTTTGTGATTCATTCTCTGTGGAGGTCACTCTCCTTCCCCTCATTACGCTAGCTGTCACTCACACAGCATACACACACACCTTCACCTCACTCATCACGCAGGACAAAAGACACTAAACCCTTTTCATTAATAACGGTGGGTTGCTGTCTTAGTGCCGGTGTAAAGATTTATTATGTATCTCTTTAGCCCGCAATTTTGTCCGTCGTGACGAGTGGTTTGTACATAATGTACAAGTTACATCTATTTCTTATCTTGTGACGACTATGGTTCAAATAGATCTTCGCGGATCGCCGATGTCGTTCCCTTATCTATTCTCATGTCTATTAGAGACGGTTGGTAGTTCAAGCCAGGTCTATGCGGACCGCTACTGACGTCTCCTTCTTCAATTTTTTTTCTTTATCTTTGTGAAAATAAAACACAAAATGAAAAAAGACGAAAATAAATTAAAAACCAATATTAATTTTTTTTTTTTTTAATAACCGGCTAGTGGTAGATAACACCCCTTCTTCTCTGTTGCATTTCTTTTTCTCTTACTCTGGCCTTACGTGTATGATCTGGTCCCCGACTATACATTGCAGTCGGACCGACACGGCACCGAAGGAGAACCTGCTACAGTTCCGGTCACCTTAGGATGCCGTGGGAAGGATGTCATCGAAGATAGCCATAGGCCCGCAGACCAAGATTTTCATCAGAAAAGGTGTTAAGCCATCCCAGTGTAGTGGACAAGCGTTGCCTGCCGGACTCCCCGTAGATCCAGCGAACCAGCACCTTTGCCGCAGGTACCAGTCGCCCCAGGATGCGTGCATGGGACGACGCAGCCGGACGCCTGGCAGACCCGGTTTAAACTCAAGGAGCTCGTAGCCAACAGTTCAGCCGCCCGAGATGCCGCCCTGCCCGATGCCGTAGATCCGGATGAAGATTACGAGGACGTGTGGACGCGAGAAGGACCTGGACGAGATCTGTGAGACGTGTGGACGAGGACGCCCCCGAGTAAGGCGGGCAGGACTACGAGGAGGTCAAGACGAACCCGAAGTCAAGGAGGACCTGGGCGACACTTTCGAGGACGTGTGGAATCGGGGACAGACAGATTACACAAGGACCAGGAGGATGAGGACGACAGGGAGAGTACCCACCAAGGATGCACCAGGACAACGCGCGGAACGAGAGACCAGCCAGGTGGTCACCTTGAGGCAAACTAGACGCCCGAGGGCGAGGGTGGAGTAGGTGGCGAGCAATGTACAGTGGAGCAATCAGTGTAGCAGATGGAGCAGTGACCTCACCTCACTCTCCCATGTTCTCAGTGCTGCTATCGTCCTCCAGCTGCAACGGTCACTACTTATACCGAGGGAAAGACCTAGGCGAGAGTCGGCGCCAGCGACCAGGCCCCCGGTTAAGGGCAGCTCGCCTTTTCTCTCCGGGCAGCTGGCCACCCGCATACCGCCTACCATATTAGAATGTCTCGTGTTCTTATACTGCGGGTGTCAACTCTCAGAAATAAAAGAGGAAGCGTTAACAAAATATAAATACCTCTGTTTACCATTGTACTAAGGATGATAGCCTTCACACTAGTTGTTTTGTGGGACCAAGGAAGCAGCTGTCTCTTCATAAGGAGTTTGCCCATGCTAGCCCAAAATTGGTTGATATTTATATTTCCAAGGAATAAAGAAGTGTCCGGGTTTTTTTTTTTTACTATTTTCCATGTTTCTTCGGCGTCGTGTTTACGGTCATTGAACTTATTTTGTACATGAGTTGTTTTGCAGATTGGATTAATAATTTAACATTTCTCTGTTTTGATTATGTATAGCATGAAGGGTGATGTCAGTTCTGTTCATTTTGAGAGATTTGTTAGTGTTATTTCGGTCATGTATAGACTTTTGATGTCCTCATTTATCCATGAAGCAGGGAACGTTTTAAAAAATTTTTGTTTATAGGGAGCAGTGGCATCTATACTATCGAAAGAACGTCTACTTGTCTGTTAACGTCGTCTGTTGTTAAAATTTTAAGAGGGTTGACTGGCTAGCACTGATATTTTGACAAAGTGACTGGGAATCGTAATTTGTCATGTTTTTATGACAGGTTGTCACTTTGGCCTCTTTATATCTACTGTCACAGTTTAATAGTTTCGTGGTACAGATGAGGTATTTTCTGCAATTCTTGTAGTTTTATTTATCAGCTGTTTTGATTTATTTTTCTTAATGCCCCAAAACTAATTTTGCATTTGATTTTATGGTATCACTAAGATCTAAGAGAAAAGGGTTTTTTTCTTTGATTTTTCTCTAAAAAAATTGTGGTAGTACACGATTTGTTGAGTATACTGTTTTGGGGAAAGCGATCCAGTTATTTTTTACAGCGTAGGAAGATCTCTTTAAGTTTTTTCCCCTGTTGCTTTTACCCTTCACCCCGCCCTGCAACTCTATAAACACTAAAATTTGAATTTTAATAAAATTTCCCGGATCTTGATGAACCCGTTTCACAATGAAAAAGGATGTCGATAATTCCTCCGTAATCGTCTTTTTAATTTCTACAAATCCCAAAGCATGATATTTTCGTTTCATTAAATTGCACGTTTTGCCCTTTGATTTGCCAAATATTGACGGCGTCAAACAAGCTGGCGTTTTTTTTCAAATACCCTTTTTTTTAAATACTTTATTTTTTAAAAAAAAAACTTTGAATTTATGAACTTGGGTTTAATTTTGCCTCTATAAAAAAAAAATGATACGTTTATAGCTCTTGCATTTGATATTTTTTCAAATTTTTGAGAGAAAGTTCAATTTTTTCTCTGTATAAGCTGAAACTCGGATGTATAAATATACACGGGGATTGCTTGCTTGCTTGAGTTTTGCAAATTTTGGCTTCCCCCGGGGCCCTTTCCTTAGGCCCGGTGTGTCAGTTTTTATGGCTGTTCTTTTGTTGGTCTGACACTCGGTGTTACCGGGGGGTTTTGGATTGCCAGCAGGCGCCCGTCCCCGGGGTGTAAGCATCTCGCAAAATCTCTTACCAGCACGCGGCGGTTTTCGGGGGTTTGTTTAGGAATTGGGTTTTGCAGAAATTCCCCAAGTAGGTATCAGTGGGGCTTTTCGGCTCGCCGCAAGTATGCAACCCCTCCTTCAGTTCTAGGGTTTTGTAGTTTTCCCCAGCCAGTGGTACCTGGGCGCTTTCTGTGCAGAATGATTCGGTACCTTTTTGTTTTTTTTCAGGAGTCCCGGGGGTTTTTCAAGCCTTGGCATTGATCCCAGCTGGCCGAGGGGGAATGTCTCGTTCCTCCTGTGAAGTGCAGGGGGGAAGGGTTGGCGCCACCGTACATTTCCTCTAAGTAAAATTTCGGCTCTGATGTATTACAGGGATTTGGGGCATCCCCCGGCCCGATTTGGCTAACTGTCAGCAAGGCTCTTTGCCTTGATCCCTATAGGGTGGGAACCCATTTTATGAAAATTTTTCTACCCGAGCAAGCACCTTTTTTGTTTTTGTGCCGATGGTTGTCGGAGGTAGATTTTGTCGGGGTGAGCGCGTAAAGACAGTCACGGTCCTTTGGAGTTGTGTTTTAACCACGGCCTTTTTCTCCCTGGGGGTTGTCCAGTGCTCCCATGATAGAAAACCCCTCTCCCTGTAGCGAGGAGGCGTTGTCTGTTACCTCATGGATTTTGTGGACCCCTTGCGAAAAGCGGCGCCCAGGTGGGCAAGGGATCGACGACCCGTCTGTGAATTTGTTAGGCCCCCCGGAGGGGTGAGGTTGCAAGACCCTTGGGTTTCTGTTTTAGGCTGGGTTGTACAATATTATTTTTTTTGTTCCCCAGCTCATGCCCGAAAAACTCAAAGAGGTTGTGCCAGGCGGGCTTCGACAAATCGGGGTTGGGGAGCCCCATGCCTTGGCCGTAGGGGTCTTTGAGCTGTGGCGATTAGCACCCTGGGTGTGAGACGCCGGGATTTTGTTTGCAAACAGCTGTATCTTTTCTAGGCGCCCTGTATTTTTTTTTTAGGTTGGTTCCGGGGAGCCGGGACTTGATAAAAATTTGGCTGCGTAGATCAATTCGTGAACCCAAAGGGGGAAAAGGGTTTGGTCTCCATAGGGGTTGGGGCCTTCACCCACCGGGGGGCCCCCAGAATGACCCTGGGGTTTCGTTTTGGACTGTCCCCAATCGGTCTTTATTTTTTTCTTTTGATCCCAATAAAGAGGAGGGGGGATAGTCTACAATGGGCCTGACAGCATGTAGTAAAAATTTTTAGTATCTGTGTTGGCCCATGCGTCTTCCCTCATACTCTATGACAGACAGTTGCCTTTTTTTGGTCAAGCAGGTACTGGACCCCTGGGGGAAAGGGAGGGGGTCCGGTCATCCTTACCCAAGGTACAGGTTTTCCTGAACCCATCCAAGTCCATTCCTGGATTTTCAGACTTGTCCCTTGAACCTCTGTTCAAACCCAGGGCCCTTTGGTTTTGGTGCAGAGATCTTTGTCCTGCCTGCAAAACCCCTCGGTCCCAATCCAGACAACGGGGGTTTTGTTTAGGGGGGTTGGCCCAGTGGAGATGATAGCAAGAGTTGCATAGGAATGATCTTGCCCCCACTGGGAGGTTTTTTTGAGGAACAGGACATTAGGGGTTTTAAAAAAGGGCTGGATGAGAACCCCCCCCTGTGGCGTTCCATTTTCTAGGGGGTGTGCTGTGATAGGGCCCCTTGGGGAATTGACTCGGCTGTTCTTTTGTAAAGTAGTAAACCTATCCAAGCCAAGAGTTACCTCTGTTTTTTTTTGGATCAGGCTTCTGAAGGGCAAGGGATTGCCAAATTCGAAACCCTTCCCGGGTCAAGGAATATGCCAAAATTTGCCCCCGGGTTTATTGGCCAAGAGCGTGGCTTGCTGTGCGCTGTGCTCATGCCCTGGTGAACCGTGGAGGTTTTGGTGGGGCCCCCTTTTTCCTTGGACCCGGTATTTTCCCCGGGGCCCCTTTTGGTTTAGGGATGGGAAACTATGGAGCCCTCTTCCAGTTTGGGGGTAGAGTGGAAGTTTCCAGGACTTTTGATGAGTTGAGGAATGCAAGTCCCCTCCCCGCCCCAGGCGGGAGATGATGGGGTACGAGATCCCGTCATCGCCCGGGGCGATTTTGAAACTGTTTTTGTGTGCATCTTTATTTCCCCTCAGAGAAAAGAAAAAGTTCTGAGTTATGGGTTCGGTCCCTTTCTCGATGTGAGCAAGTCTGTTGGTTGTAGGGTTCTTGTCTTGCCCCGTTCGGCTGGCAGACGGCGTGCTCGTTTGCAGAGAACTCTTGCGCCGTCGTTCCCCTCTGCCGGGGGTCGTGGTGCGTCATTCGGGGCTGAGCGGTGGTGGCTCGCTTTACCGTTGCCCTAGCTTGAGAGGGGGGTCGGTGTCGAAAGAAATCACCCATTCCAGCCACTTTCCTGCTCACCTGTGGCAGTTCTTGGCATCCCCCACCCCCTCCTTTGGAGGGTAGGTTTTCGGGGTTTTTGCCTTCGAAAGTTTTCAGCACTGTTTACCCTGTGGTTGCCTCCCAATTCGTATGAAGTACCAAGGGGTCCTGGGACTCCTGGGGCCCCGGCCGAGTTTTTGGGGTTTGGTCAGGGGGCTGCCTCATCAATGGATTTTCAAGGGCGGTTGTAGCATTTTCCCCATTTTTGCTTGTGTGGGGTTCATTGTTCTGACAGCGGGCCCAAAGGGGCTCTGGAAGCCGCCAGTTGGGCCTTTTCTGTTTTCCTCTTGGATTCGGCTGGGATTTCGGGGTGGGCCCCTATCCCGAGGGTTTTTATAGTGATAATGGTCACTAGTGACGGTCTCATCGACACGCCCGCCAATCCTCTCCCCAGAGTCGCAGTGGCCAGGGTGAGGTCGGACCCCTCCTCTCACTGCGTTTTGGGTCCGGCTGTTGAGGAGAGCGATCTCGGGGAAGTCCGAGCAGTTGGCTATGGACGGCCCGCCGCTCGGTGCCCCGGGGAGCAGGTGGGGGGGTGGCATTGAAATTCCCCCCATGATCACCGGTCGTGTGTGCGGAAGCACTACCCGGCGATTTCTAAGATACAGTGTGGCCCGCTGTAACGGACAAATTTTAGGGGTCCCCGGGCCCGTGAATCTCGACGGAAAAGATTCAACTCTTTCCACAGTGCGGTGCATGGCTATTTCGGAGAGGGAATTGGTTGCCTTTACCGGGCATCAGGCCTCTTTGCCATCGGAAGTGGCAGCGCGTAGACGTGATACCCGAGAAGGAACGCTTTCCTGATAATGTCTCCGGAGCATGACGATGTCAATGTCCGGGTCGCACATTGCGTGGAGGAGGCATCCTTGAGGAGAAGCCCACAGATGTTTACGAGAATATTTGAGCGTGTCTGTGTTACTAATTTATAGTTAATCAGAGCATGTCACATTCGGGTTTACGGGCGGGGTTGACAATCCATTGGAGATCCCACGCTTTAGGACTCTCTTTTGGCTTCAGGCTATCCTGGATCATGGGGGGGGGAGGCCTTTGGTAGCTTGACTTTTCGTCTTTGGCTTTTTTGGGCCAGGCTGTTTCTGGCATTTGGGGGCCCTTTCTGGGGAGGTCAGCTTTTTGTTCGGCGTGGGAGAATCAGCTGGTTAGGCTCTGCCGTGAGGGCAAGCCCGGCTGGAGAGGGGGGGGAGTTTCGACCCGGGTGAGGGAGAGGATTGGGTGATTTTGGTTTCCCATCTTTCCCTTCCTTTATGCTTTTACGGGCTGTTTTAGTGTGCTGGCAAACATTGACTGCCCTTTTCACCTTTCCCCGGCCCGGCAAGGATACTGCCAGTGTGACCACAGCAGGATCGGATCGACATGCCCCCCGGAAGAACATGTCTTCTGGGTCTGGGGGGGACCGTGTGGTGTTTGGCTTTTTTTCCGTGGTTCCCTGCACTGCTTTTCTTGGGGGAATCCGATTGTCGGAGATCTCCGGTTTCGGCGGGGGGCAGCTTCCTTTCTTAGGAGGTCGGGGAACCTTTTGTTTGTTCCTCCCCAGCGTAGGGCCTGGGGGGCAGGAAAAAAGTTGGTCGCTTTTAGCAACCTCTTGCGTTTTTAGGGCCCCCCTTTTTTCCTGACAGAGCAACCGGTCCAGGGTGATGCCCCTTGGCCAGTTAGGACATTTGGTGTTTTGTCCTCTTTTTTTTTTGTGCCTGATGCACCCTCGTATTGTGTGCCTTGCTAAGACAAAACATTTTTGGTTGGTGTACAGTTAGCCGGGGGGTGTCCGTAATTTGGACTTGAAAAACCGAAGTGGTTCGGACATAAATGGTAGGGTTTTAGGCCCCAGTTTCCCAGATCAAGGGTGGAGCTGGGGTACCTTTCCTGGCACCAGGACTTTCCCGGTTTGAGTTTCCCCCTTACAATCGGGAAAAACTCCACGACCTGTGGGTGTGATTTTATCACCTCCACTCTATGAGACGAGAAGCCAAGAGCACCATCTGACTCCTTCTCCTCGGGTTCAGTGGCGGAAAGGTCACTTTTCCCCCCATCTTTTTAATCCTTTGTCTCCTGCAGGAAAAAAAAAGGGTGGGGTTTATCTTTTGGGCACGTGATCATGCCCGATCTCGCGCAACCCCGGGTGACAGCGGATTTTGCGTGGCTCTCCCAAAGCCCCTTTCCATTTTGGGAGGCTTGTCGAAAACCCTTTGGGTTTTAAAGGGGGGCCTGAATTCGGGAAACGCCTTTGGGGGAAAAACTCGCCCTCAGAGTCGGACTCCGGCCTCGGCCGTTTTGGTCCCCCCTTTTTGGCTTGGGCTTGTCGTGGAGGCACCAGCTGTTTGGCTGGTTCAGTGGTGCTCCTGATTCTCAGGGGGGCGTCTGAGGGGGGCTCAGGACCTTCCGGTTGGGTGCGGCGGGGGGGCAGCACGAGATCCACTGTTGGACAATTGGGGGAAGAAGTTTTACATGATTTATTTTTTCTTTTCCGCCACTTGGAGAGGCATGACAGTGTCATCCTGTGCTCGGGGTTTTTTTTTGCCCCCCGGAGGCACGTAAGGGCCGGGTGGCTGCCGTGGGGACCAACGGCAGCATGATGCTTTACCCTGCTCCCCGGGGGGACAGCCGGGTTGACTGAGGGCCCGGATCAGGCCGGTTTGCCAGAAAATAGGGACCAAAAAGGCTGTTGCTAGCCCCAGGGCGTACTCGTGCACGGCACGCTCAAACCCCCAGGACTCCCGTCTCCCCGCCAAAGGGTGCACGCCGGCAAAAAGTGGGGAGGTGTCAATCTGGGGTTCCCAGAGGGGGTGCCCTTCCCCCAACAGGAAAACATTTGATGGGAACACTTCTGCCCCCTCCCCCAGTGGGAAGGAGCTCTTTTATTTTTCCAGGAGTTCCCCTCCGTCCCCGGAGGGGGCCGTACCCTTTTTCAAAGGAATCCCTTTTTCTTGAAACGCCCCCAAAGGTTTTTTCACCTCATTTAGAAAAGAGGGGGGTCCCGCCCCCCTTTCCCTTTAGTTCCCCCATCCTCTGGAAACAGCCCGGCCCCAGTCTGTTTCCCCGTGAGGGAGAGAAAAAAACATTTTTCCAGGAGGTTCCTATGGGAGGACGGTTTTGAGGTGGACCCTTCCCCCTGAAACATCCCCAAAAAAGTTTCCCTCAGTGAGAGAAGGGTGGGTTTTGACTGTTTTATAAGTCCTTCGTCCCCCCTTTGGAAAAAGCCCAACCCAAAGACTGTTTCCCCCAGGAGGAGAGGAGCACTTTTTTTCCCGGAGTTTTTTTGACAGGGTGAGTTTTAAAGTGAGTCCCCTTTTCTCTAAACACCCAAAAAATTTCCCCCCAGGAGAGTAGAGGGGGACCGACCCGTTCCAGTAAGTTCCTTCATCCCCCTGAAATAGTCAACCACGACATTTACACAGTGGGAGAAAAAACTAATTCTATCCCGGGGACCCTATCGGGAAATGAGTTTGTTAGAGCTGCTTTAGACAGAACCCGCGAAGGCCCGACAAGGGGGGGTACCTGCCCACGCCCTATTTGAAAGAAAAAGATGGCAGTCATCAGAGGTCTGCCAGACCAATCCCCAAAAAAAAATGGAACTTATGCACCCCGTAAGGCAGCCTTCTAAGGCCCCCGACACACCCTCCCTGGGGAGGAAAAGGGTCTCCCCACGTGGGCACGCCCCCGAAGATGGGGTCCAGTTCACCAGAAGGTGGCACAGAGTCATCCTAATGCCAAAAATTCGCATAGGAAAGAGAGGTAGTGGGGACGAAGTCATGCAAGCACATAGCAGTGGCATAAAAACAATGGGGGGGCATCACGTCCGGTAACGCGGAAGAGCCGAGGCCGAGATTGAGGACCGGGGCGGTACCCTTTTTAATTGCCCATGAAAACCCACACGATCGAGGGATCATGGCACTGGAAAACCTTGGGGTTTGCTCGGCCCCACCGCTGCGCCCGTCCGCCACCCTTGCGGAACCGATATCCCCTCCTCGAATCGTCCATTAAGGACGTTTTCACCGCGGGAGAGGGGGGAGGAGCCTTTTTCCCTACCTTTTTTGTTTCGTGACCCTCATGTTGCCCGGGGGAGTTTGGATTTGTGGCGTCTATTTTTACCGTTTTTTTGTTGTCTTCCGGCTTTTGTAATATTGCTGACAAAAATTTTTGGGCATTGTGGGTGGGGGGGGGGAATCAGGACCTGGAGATGACTGGGGGTTTGGGTGGAAAATTTTTTCTTGTCTTTCTCTTTTTTTTGATATAGTTTTGCGTCATTGGTCGACGCCTCGTTCTCATCCCCCTAACCCATGCCCAGAAAAGCTGGAGGCTTGATTAGCCCGGGGGGGGTGCGGGGGGGGGGGGGAGTGGCGCAGAGCAGGCGTAGTCGGCGGTAAGGTCGGTTGGAGAGGGAGGGGGGGTGGGGAGGGGTGTTCCAAAGGGGGTTGGCCCAAAGGGGTAGGGGAGAATGTAGGGAAAGGTTTTTAGGCATTCATGCTTTTGTGGGGGAGGTATACGACTTTTGCGGGGGGAGGGGGTCCGAAAAAGGGAAAGGGGTTTGGGAGGAGGATGGCCGGGGGAGGAGGGGAGGAGGCGGACGGGGGGTATTCCGCCCCTGAGGGGGTATTCCCCTTTGGCCAATAGTTTTCTGAAGGTAGGCTGCTGCTCGCAGAAAGTCCAGTCAGCAAGTCTATGCTTTGAGATATCGTTTTGTCTGGTGCTTTTATGATGAAATTTTTTTTAAAGGGTGTGGGTATTAGGTGGTGAGCATCGTGGTGGAATGTTTTTTTTTTGCGTATACTATATTTTTTTGTTTATAATGGTCAATCAAGTATGCACAAGGATATTATCACCTTTTAATGCCGCGTGTCGTGTTCCTGGTTTTCTAGAGCGAATACAGAAGATATTAGCCTGATTTTAATTTTTCAGGGTAACAATATTTTTTAAGTGGGCGCACAAGACCATCTTGCCCCTGCTTCTGGGTGCCATTTAACAGAAATGGGTTCAACACAATTTTTGTTTTTATTGATGCATGCTTTCTGATTAGTTTTAATATGCTTCACTTTTGCCCGCTCTGTCGTCATTTTATCAGGTACATGTACAAGTTAGGTTTGGGAAAGGGGGGTCGGGTTGCCCAAAAAGCCCTTTTCCAGATCGAGGGGGTTTCCCGTCATCAGGGCGGGGGGGGGGTTTGACCCCCCCCTTCCGTGGGGGCCCCTTACCTAGGGGGGGGGAAAAAAAAAAAAAAACATCCCGGGTCCTGGGGGGAGGGGGGGGGAAAAGCAAAAAG
>NC_051395.1:31414025-31437598 GCF_015228065.2 Penaeus monodon | reverse complement strand
GAGGTCATATGAATTGGAAAGTGACATTTCCAACTAATGGGCCCTTTTTGGCCCCACATCATTCCCATATTAAAAGAGGGGGAAATCCAGACTTGCCATCCCTACCCCCCAAATTGCGTTGACAAGTTGCTTATGCAAGGTCAGGAACGAATTTTTAAACAGTGGGCTATTGCATTTTTTAAATTCCAGAAATTTACTAGGTGCGAGCAGTGGGGCTTCCGCAGGGACGCCAAACTCTCGATAAACTAGTAAAGCTGGACAGTCATATTCAAGAGGCCATTCCCAAAAAGATTTTTGATTTCAGTTTTTTTTAGATATAAAAAAAGCCTACGACATGACATGCGATATGGCCTATCAGAAAATTTTTATGCTTTTGGATTACGTGGAAACTTGCCTTTTTTTAAATTCAAATTTCATTTCGGGCAGAACTTTTGCTGCAAATTATTTTCCTGACAATGTCACTTTTTCGGACATTTTTGTCCAGGCAAACGGGGTCCACAAGGAAGTGTCTTGTCACCAAACATTATTTCTATGTATGATAAATGACATCTTCCCAGCTCCTCCTCGGAATCTTAAATACTCACTGTACGCTGATGATTGTGCATTATGGCTTTCCCAGCAATAATGCAGAATTCTCAGCAAAATCGCATCCAAATTTGGGCACTGGATATGATTCATAACTGGGGCCTCCAGGGGGGTTTTAAGTTTTTCCATTGAAAGAGTATTGGGGTAATTTTTTCACGTAGGAGAAGCCGAACATCAGTAACTCTAGACAACCAAACCCAATACCTATTCAAATTTCTGCTAAATTTTTAGGTCTACATTTTGATAGTAGACAAAATTTGGGAAAGACCACATTGGTCAGTTAAAGAATAAATTCAAAGACATAATTTATTAAAGTGCATTTCTGGTAGTAAAGTTCTTTGCTAATGGTATATAAAGCCCTGATTAGGGCTAAAGTAGATTATGGGTCAATCGTGTATGGTTCGGCATCGAGAACAAGTTTGAAAGGATTGGATGTGTGCAGAAAAGCCTGTTTGCGTGTGTGTCTTGGAGCCCTGAATTGCACCCCGGATCGAGCTCTTGAGGTGGGTCAGGAAATACCTCCCCTCCGACTCAGACGCGCAGTTAGCCTTGAGCTATGCCGCAAAGGTTGCTCGAGCCCGAGCCACCCTAATGGCAATAGTGGGATTAGGCCCCTTTTCCACGAACCCACGACCTCGTCGAGAAAGTCGGTATAGATCTCTCTACCAAACGATCCCTGGTTCATCAAATATAGCGCCATGGGAAACCCCAATTTTTCTTTATGGAAGCCTGGCTTCCATCAGCTAAGGCCATGGCGCCGGAGGTGGAGGTACGCCAGAGGTTCAGAGAGATCCTTTTAAACATCTCCCTTTTTTTCATATATATACCGACGGCTTCCCCAAAACAGAAGAGTGGGGTGGGTGCGGGTGTATGGTCGACTGAATGTGAACTAAAGTTCAGACTGCCGAATCATACATCGTCCTTTCTTGCTGAACTTTTTTGGCCATTGATAAAGCCTTGATTTGCACTATCGACGACCCACGAAGAAAAAGTTATTTTTTCAGATTCCTTAAGTTCACTTAAAGCCATTAATCATTAAAAAACCACCAAAAAAGAACTTCTGGTAATATCATTCGTAACTACATGGTCCAAAAAATCAATCAGCAATTGGTACCAGCCACTCTGGTTCCTGGCAATGACGGGTAAAAATAGCCGGTCAACTGGGATCTGGACCTTAGCATGTCCAAAAATTATTTTTTTCTCTTATAAAAGAAAAAAATACATCCCCTGTGGAAAAGTGAGTGGGGGGGGGGAGGGGTTGTTGGCCCGCTTAGGGTCAACACCAAAAAAAACACCCCCCCTTTTTAAAAACCCCCCACCCCTGCCCCAAAATTTTAAAAACCTAAAAACAACCTCCAAAAAAAAAATAAAATAAAGAATAAAAAAAAAATTAATTTAAATCCAATTTTTACAAAAAATGAAAAAAAATAAAAAAAAGGGAAACCTTTTTAAAAAAATTTTTTTGTTTTTAGATTGCAAAAAACCTTGAAAAACCCCTTGGAAGCCGTGGGAAAAAAAAAAAAAAAAAAAAAAAAAAGGGTAATGGGTTTTTTTTTTTTAAGTCTCCCTGGTGACCCCGCCCATGCATTTTGGGGGCTTTTTTTCCCTTTAAGCTTAATTTTCTTTTTAAGGGGGGGGGGGGAAAAAGGGATGGAAAAAGGGGAAAAAAGGTTTAAATTTTCTTGTTGTTTTAATAAAGGCCAAAGATTTTTTTTCCCCAACAAAAAAAAAATTTTGGAAATAAAGATTTTTTTTGAAAAAAAATTTAAGAAAAAGGTTTAATTAATGAGATAAAATTTGAAGGGTAAAAATTATATTTCCCCCTTTTTTTTCTCCTAGGAGGTTTTTAAAAGGGGTTTTTCGTAAGGGGAAAATAATTTTTTGGAGAATCATTTTATTTCCAGAAAATTTTTTTTTTAACCTTCAATTTAATGATTAATTTGGGATTAAACCAAATTTTGTATTTTCGAAGTACCCTTTTTTTGGAAAATCTTTTAAATTTTTTTTGTTAAAACCTTTAAAAATTTTAAAGCTTGAAAGTTTCAATTTTTAAAAATTTTAAAAAATTTTGTATTTTTTGGGTTCAAAAAAATTTTTTTACAACTTTTATGTAAAAAGGTTTTTTTTTAAAACTATTTTTTTGTTTCGGTTTAAAAGCTTTCTTAAAATGGTTTTATTAAATAAGGGGGAAAAGAAGAAAGTGGAATTAAAGGTTTAATTTTGATTTAAAAAACAAGGTTTAAAATTTTTAAAAAAAGGGGGGAAATTTAAAAAAATTTTTTTTAAATTTTAATTTTTAGTTCCAAAAATTTTTTCCCCTTTAAAAAAATTTTAAAAAAAAAATAAAAACCAACCCCCACACAAATAAAAATTTTAAAATTTAAATTTTTAAAAAATTTAAATATAAAAAAAATTTTTTTTTTTTTATAATTTTTTTTTAAAAAAAAATTAAAAAAAAAAAAAAATTTTAAAATTTTAAAAATTTAAAAAAATAATTAAAAAAATTTTTTTGGGGGGGGGAAAAAAACATAAATTTAAAAAAAATTTTTAAAAAAAAAAATTTTTAAATAATATATATTAAACAATTCCAAAACCCAAACACAAAACAAAAACCCCTTTTTAAAAAAAAAATTTTAAAAATTTTTAAAAATAAATTTTAAAATTTTTTAAAATTTTTAATAAAAAAATTTAAAAAATTTAAAAAAAATTCTACAATTTTAACCTCATTTTTAAAAAAAATTTTTTTTTTTAATTAAATAATAAAATAATATTTTTAAAATTTTTAAAATTTTTTAAAAAAAATATTAAAAAAAATAACATACAAATAATTTTAAAAAAAATAAATTTTAAATTTAAAATATTTTTAGTTGTAGAGATTTGTATTAAATTTAAAAAATATAAAAAAATATTTTAATTTTTATTTTAAAAATTTGGGGTGTTTTTTTAAAAACCCCCAAAAACCCCCCAAAACCACCCAAAAAAACCCCCCCCCCCTTAATAAATAAAATTATATTTTATTTTATATATATATATATATATAATGTGTTGTATAGCCCACCCTTTGCCGGGGCTGGGAAATGTTTTTCCTGAAAACCCCCCCCCCCCTCCCTATGGCCCCCCGAAGAACGCCTAGGGTTAAATGTGGGATAGATACCACTGCGTTGCCCGCGTTTAAAATTTTTTTTCAGTGCGGCCCAAACCTTTTAATTAATTATCTTTTAATAGGAATCCCATGCATAAAATCATAGAGCCACTAAAAAAACAACATATATGATTTGAAAAGACTTTCAAACAAATTTTGGATCATACCATTGGGGGAACAGACAAATATCAGTTTAGGGGGTCTAAACCCCAAAATGCTTTTGGGTGTCTAGAGGGCCCCGGAGTTCCCCTGAACTCCCATCACACATATCTAAAACTTTAAAGTAACATTCTACTTAAATTTTGTTACTTTAGTTTGGGGTCGCGATTTCACTATCCCCAAGCGTCTATAAAGAGCCGCATCATTAAAGGGTACGCCCAAATGATCAAAAAAAAAAAGACTGGATCGAGAAACCCAAATTTGCTTTTTTGGTGAACACTATTAAAAACCCTCCGGCCCCAATGCCAGTAAGACCCAAAAAATCAGTGTGGTTTGGGAGCGCAGGGGAAAAATTTTCCCTGAAAATTTTCCCATGAAGCCCTCTGCTTTGATGAATTAAGGGGGTTTTTCTTTTCCAAAAGCTTTTTTCAGCTATTTTCAAAACCAAAAATGATAAACAAAGAGATTTTCTAGACTATTCCTCAGAAATCCTTTTTGCGGGCTACAATCAGGAAACAGAAAAATTTGACTTTTTTCTTTTAATTTTGAAAAAAAATTTATAAAAGGTAAAGGGGGCCCCTGAGGCAAATTTTTGAACTTCTTTTTGTGCCAAAAAGCAAACCAATCTTATTAAAAGTTTGATACTCGGGGAAATTTAAATTTTCAAAAAAATTTTTTGGGTAGGGGTTACATTTCGCAAAAAAGGGTTCTTTAAGAAAACCCGTGTCCCAAAAACTTTTTGGTTTTTTAATCATTACCATATTTTATTTTAAAATGATTTTGGGTTTATTTTTTAACCTTTAACTTTCCCGCGAAATTGGGTCTCTTTGTCAGGGGCCCCCCAAAAAGGGACCCCAATTGGTTTCTAAACCCTTACCGGGAAAACAATGGAAAGGCCCCTCCTTTTTTTTTTTTTTTTTTTTTTTAAAGTCAGTGGGTACCCCTCGCAAAAACATTTTTTTGGCCCAATTTTAAACTCTTATGGCTGTTATGGCCCAGGGTTTGACCCGGGGGTCCAACCTTCGAGGCCTCCTCGGGGACCCCCAGGGTATGGGCCCTTCCCCCCAGATAAGGGGGTTTTTCCGCCCTAGTAAGGGGCAAAAACGGAAGCGCGGGTCAAACACCCCCTCCCCCCGCCCATGATGAGGGGCACCCCCCTCTTTTCTGGGAAAAGGACTTTTTAGCAACCCTGCACCCCTTTCCAAAAACCTAAAATTGTTTAACAGTGTATCCAGTGAAAAAAGTGACGACAGACCCCAAATTCCCCAAAATTTTTTCCCCCTCAAAAAAGGGAAAAAAGTGGAAATTAAAAACAAAATTACCAAAGAAAGTGAAACCCCAAATAGACAACAAAAAAAATTGTTTTGAACACCTTTTCCCTTTTGATTAAGGCAACCCAGAGACCCTTTGGGGAAAGGGGATGGTCTTGGTGCGCCCACTTACAAAATTTATTTGGGTTAAAAAGCCCCAAAAAGTTTAAATTTCGGGGCCAAATTTACCCTTCCCTAGATTTACATACTCCTAGAAAACCAAGGCCCACACGCGGCTTTAAAAAAAGGATATTTCCGGTGCTCCTATGATTGACCAATGTATAAACAAAAAAAAAAAAATGGGAAAAATAGCAACCCCCAACAACAAAAAACGCCAAAACCACAGTTTGCTCCCCCAACCTAAAAAAACCCAAAACCCTTTATGAAAAATTTCCAGTCTTTAAAAGCCCCCGAACAACCGGGAATTTTCATCAAAAGGCATGATAGACCTTTTCCTGACTGGCCTTGGTTTTTGCGAGAAAGAAAAGCCTCCCTTTCCAAAACTGATTGGGAAAAAAGGGGGAATCCCTCCTCAGAGGGGGGAAAAATACCCCCCCGTCCGACCCCTCCCCTCCTGCCCGGGGGCCCCATCCTCCTACCAACCCTTCTTTTGGGGGACCCCCTCCCCCCGCAAGAAAGTCGTATACCTCCACCCCAAAAAAACCCAAAAAAGCTTAAATGCCTCCCAAAACCCTTTTTTCCCCTACATTCTCCCTTTTAAAAAATTTTGTGCCAAACCACCTTTTAACACCCTAACCCCCCTCCCCCCCCCCCCCCTTTTCCCCAAACCCGGGACCTTACCCAAACCCACCTTTTGGGGGTTTGCGGGTGCGCCAGCTCCCCCCCCCGCCCCCGCCCCCCCCCGGGCATAATCCAAGGCCTTCCAAAATGCTAAAGGGCCATGGGTTCTGGGAGGGAGAACCGGGCCCGTTCCGCCCGAAAAGGGGACCGGGGAAAACTATTTTAAGAACAGCAAGAGACGAACAAAAAAAAAAGGGGTTTTCCCCCCAAAAAACCCCTCTCTCCAGGTGCCGGGGATTCCCCCCCTTTCCCTCCCCAAAAGGTCCCAAAAGGTTTTTTGTCACAAATTAAACAGAATGCCCGGGGAAAAGCCAACAAAAAAACGAGAAAACAGAAGCGCCACAAAAATCCCAAAACGGCCCCCGGTCAACAAAAGGGGAAAATAAACGAATCAGAAAAAAAGGATAGATAACCGGGCTCCTCCCCTCCCCTTCCCTGGGGTTAAAATCGGCCCTTTAAATTGGACAAATTTCAGAGAGGGGGGGAGGGATGGGTTTCCCCGGGCAAGGGTTGCGGCGGGGCGCGCGGGTGGAGCCGGGGAAACGCCAAGAGAGTTACCATGTGCCCTTGACCCCGATCGTGTGGCTTTTGCATGGGCTTTTAAAAGAGTGAAACCCGCGCCCCGGCCCCATCAATTTTCCGGCCCCTCGGCTTTTCCGCCGGTTTAACCGACGGTAAAAATGGCCCCTCCCTTTGTTTGATCCCAACAAAATTGTATGTGCTTAAAATGTCTTTCCGGTCCCCTACAACCCAAAACTCTTTCCAAAGCAAATTTTCCCGGCTTGGTTTGATCGTGCACACCTTTCTGGTAAATTTGGACCCCATCTTTGGGGCCCCGGTGCTCGAGTGGGCGACCTTTACCCCCCCGAAAGGGGAGGGTGTTTTTTGGGGGGCCTTAAAAGGCCTCCCCTTACGGGTCCCATGATTTTCCATTCTTTTTTTTTGGGGGTTTGGGGCCCTGGCAGACCAATCTGATGCCCTCCCCTCTTTTTTTTTCCCAAATTTAAGGGCATAGGCAAGGTGAAAACCCCCCTTGTCGGGCCCTTTCACCGGGTTCTGTCTAATGGCACTGCTAAAACAAAACTAAAATTTCCCCGTGATGGGAAGACCTTTGGAAAAAATTCCCCCTTTCCCCCTCCCCGTGAAAATAGTCTGGGTTGACATTTCGGGAGGGATGAAGGAACTTACAAAAACAGGTACGGGGTTTCCCCGGAAACTCTCACAAAGGTGAAATTTTTGGGTGTTTCAGAGAGAAGGGGGAAAAAACGTTAAACTCACCCTGTCAAAAAAACTGCCGGGAAAAAAGTCAGCTCCTCCCCCTCATTTTGGTGAGGGAAAAACAGTCTGGGGTTGGGCTGTTTCCAAAAGGGACAAAAAGGGGTTTAACTGGAACAGGTTTCAGTAACCCCCCCTTTCCCTCTCACGGGAGGTGAAACATCCTTTGGATTTTTTCAGGGGGAAGGGGATCCACCCCCAAAAACCCCGTCCTGCCAAAAGGAAATCCCCGGGAAAAAAATTTTAATTTCTCTCCCCAAATTTGTGGTTTTGAAACAGACTTTTGGCCCGGCTGTTTCCCAGGGGGAAAGGAATGAAAGAACAGGGGGCAGGACCCCCTCTTTTTTCTCATGAGGTAAAACCCAAAACCTTTGGCCCGTTTCAGAAAAAAATATGGAACATTTGAAAAAGGGTCCCGGCCCTTTTTCCCAAAGGGACCCCGGAAAAGGAAAATCCCGGGGAAAAAGTGAAAGTTCCCCCTTTCCCCTCACTGAGGGGGGGGGCAAAAAGTTTTCCCTCAATGGATTTTTCCTTTTGGGGGAAAAGGGCTCCCCTTTCGGGGGGAAAAATTCCCAGAGGTTGAAAAACCCAAACCCAAACTGTTTGCCGGCTGGCACCCTTTGGTTGGAGCTTGGGAACGGGAGCCCTGGGGGGGTTTGAGCAAAATGCCGTGAAACGAGTACCCTGCGGCTAGACAGCGCCTTTTTGGGTTTTCCTCTTTTTTCCCTGGAAAAGACGGGGCCGGCCTGTTTTCCGGGCCCCGGGTCGGGAAAATGGGGCGGGTTCCCCCTTTCGGGGGGGGCCTGGGGCAAAAAGGGCCCCATGCTCCCCCGTTGGTATCCCCCCCCCAAACGGGCGGGCCCCCCCTTTTAAAGCCTTACGTGCCTGGGGGTTTGGGCAAAAAAAAAACCCCCCGAGCACAGGATGCCCTTTGGTCTTTCCCTGCTGCCAAGAGGCGGACAAGACAAATTCAGTAAAAAAACTTTGCCCTGCCCCAAAAACCAGAGGTCCAAAATTGGTCCTTCGTCCCGGCCCCCCTGCCGGGCCCACCCGGGGGAAACCGGAAGGGTCCTGCCCCCCCTTCAGAGGGGAACCCCCCTAAAACTGAACCCCAGGAGCACCAGTTTAAAAAACCAACCCGGGGGAAAACCCCCGGGGTTGGCCTCCCCCGAAGCCCCCAAAGGGCCAAAAGGGGGGCCCGGGAAACGGCCGAGGGCCGGGTTTCCCGACTTGGGCAGCTCTGGACCCCCAAAAAATCTTTTTTCCCGCAATTCAAGGCCCCGGGTTAAAACCCGAAAGGCTTCCGAAAAAATGCCCCCAAAAGGGAAAGGGGCCTTTGGAGAGCCACAAAAAATTTTCCCGGCTGTCGTTCCCGGGTTGCGCGAGATCAGGGAAATAAAATCCCCGTGCCCAAATCAAACCCCCCTTTGTTTCCTGCAGAAAACAAAAGGTTAAAGTTTGGAAAAAGTGACCTTCCCCCCGAACCCCAAAAGGGGGAAAAAAAAGGGGAGATAAAAGAGGGGTGCACTTGGTTTCTCGGGTCTCTACGATGGGGAGGTGATACTCACACCCACGGTCGTGGAGGCTTCCCTTTGGTCGAAGGGGAAGACTAAAAACCAGCAAGTTTTTGGTGACCAGAAAGGTACCCCAAAGTTTCCCCCCTTTGTTTCTGGGGTAACTGGGGAAACCTACAACCTACGCACTTTTTTGTGCCTAAACCCACTTGGGTTGTTTCAAGTCCCAAGAAGTGGGACCCCCCGGGGGCAAAACTGTACACCCAACCCAAAAGGGGGTGTCTGTAGCAAGGCACACAAAAATGGGGTTGGGAAACCCGGGCACTAAAAAAGAAAAGGGACCAACCCCAAAATTCCTAACTGGGGCCAAGAGGCACCCACGCCTGGAGCCGGGCTTGCTCTGTCAGGAAAGAGGGGGCCCCTAAAACGGCAAAAGGTTGCAAAAGAAGGGGCCCAGATTTTTTTCCTCCCCCCCCCAGGCCCCTTTTACGTCGGGGGGAGGAAAAAAAGCGAAAAGGTTTCCCCGCCCTCCTAAAGGAAGGAACCCTCCCCCCCAACCAAAACCGGGAAAATTCTCCGAAAATCAGGATTTCCCCCCAAGAAAAGGCCGTGCGAGGAACCCAGGAAGAAAGGTTCCAACAGCACCACAGGGCCCCCCCCCCAGACCCAAAGCATGTTCTTCGACGAGGGGGACATGTCGAAAAATGATTTTAAATGCTTTTGGGCCCAGCAGTGGCAGTACCCCTTTTCCAGGAAAGAGGAAAAGGTGGGTAAGGCAATTTAATTTTGCCATGAACGACCCTGGGAAAAAGACCCTGAAAAAACAAAAAAAGGGGAAAGGGGAATGGGAAGGGCCAAAACAGCCCAAACCCCTCCCTCGCCAGGTCGAGACTCCCCTTTCCCCCCTCCCAAACCAAAGGGTTTTGCCCTCACAGGCAGAGCCCAAAAGGCTGGGTTCATGCCACAAGCCGGAAACAAAGAAACTGAGGGCCCGCCCAGGGGAAGGCCAAACCCAAAGCACGAAACAGCCTGGGCCCAGAAAAAACCCAAAAACCAAAAGTCAGAGCTACCAAAGGGTCTCCACCCCCCCAGTGGATCCCCGGGTAGCCTGAAAAACCGAAAAAAAGATTTCCCCAAACAGTGAGGATCTCACAAGGAGGTTTTCAGACTCCCCACCGTCACCCCAATGTGACGTGTCTTTTGATGTTAAATACAATTTTGTAAAAAATCATGACACCAAACTAAATATTCCTGCGTGGGAAAATCTGTGGCTTCTCCCCAAAAGGGGCCATCCTCCACAAAAATTTTAAACAAAAAAAACATTGGGCATCGTCATGTCCAGGGACATTATCAGCGGAAAACTTTTTCGCTTTTCAGGGGGATCACGTCTACGGCTGCCACGTTTTCCCATGGCAAAGAGGCCCCGGGTGACCCTGGTAAGGGAACAATTCCCTGCTCCGCAAAAGCCCTGCACCGCCCTGTGGAGAAAAATGTTGAATCTCTTTGCCCTCGAGATTTAAGGGGCCCGGGGGGGCCCCTTTAAATTGACAACGTGTACAGCAGGCCAAAACTGTAGTAATTTGACTTACCCCGGTATGTGCTT
The DNA here is from genome assembly GCF_015228065.2 of Penaeus monodon. Lineage (NCBI taxonomy): Eukaryota > Metazoa > Arthropoda > Malacostraca > Decapoda > Penaeidae > Penaeus > Penaeus monodon. The sequence continues at coordinate 31,427,209 of NC_051395.1, read as the reverse complement.
CCGCAGCACACGACCGGTGGGTCTAGGGGGAGACTTCAAGCACACCACCCCCCTGGGTCCCTGAAGGGGACCGGGGTGCGGCTGGGCCCTCCAAATAGCCAACCCTGCTCGGGGCATTCCCCGAGATCGCTCTCCTCAACGGGGGAGCCAAACCCTTTGAGAGGGGGGGTCCCAGACCCCAAACCCCGGCCACTTGGGGACTCCCGGTTTGGGGGGATTGGTTTGGGGTGTCGATGAAAACCGTCCCCTAGTGACCATTTTGGCACTATAAAAACCCCCCATGGGTAGTGGCCCACCCCAAATTAAAAACGACCGAATCCAAGATGGAAAACCGACAAGGGCCCAATGGGAGGCGTTCCAGAGCGCCTTGGCCCCCGGGCTGAGAACAATGAACCCAACCCCCAGAGCGAAAATTGGGTGCTAAAAAGCCAGACTTTTAAAAGCCCTTGGGTGAAGGGAGCCTCACTGACCCTACCCCCAAAACTCGGCCTTTGGGCCCAGGAGTCCCCAAGGACGCCTTACTTTTAAAGACAATTAGGGAAAGGGCAACCCAGGGTAAAAAGTGCTGAAAAAATTTTTGAAGGGGAAAGAAAAACCCCCCCACAACCTAGCCTCCCCCAGGGGGGCGGTGAGGGGTGCCCAAAGGAAAACTGCCAGCAAAAAGTGAGGCAGGGAAAAATGGCTGGAAAGGTTGAGTCTTTCGATCACCGTACCAACCCCCTCAGAGCTATGGCAAAAGGGGCAAACGGCCCCACCCCCCAGCCCCAAAAATGCACGCACCCGACCCCCGGGAGAGGCCCAAAAGACTGGCCCCAAAAAGTTTTCTGCGAGAAGAGCAAACGCAGTCTGCCACCCAAAATGAGGGCAAGACAAAACGCCTACAACCAACAGACTTTCTCACATCAAAAGAAAAGGGGAGCCGAACCCCATAAAATCAGAAAGTTATTTTTTTCTCTGAGGGAACTAAGAGTGCACACAAAAAACAGTTTTAACTCACCCCCCGGGGCGATGACGGGGGTCTCGTCCCCATCATCTCCCGCCTGGGACTGGGAGGTGAGCTTGCCCTTTTCCCGGGAACTCATCAAAAGGTCCTTGGGGAAATTTCCCCTCTACCCCAGAGCTGGAAGAGGGGTACCATAAGGTTTTCCCCTCCCCAAAACCCAAAAAAGCCGGGGAAATACCGGGTCCAATGGGAAAAGGGGCCCCAAAGAACACCTCCACGGGGTTTACCAGGGGGATGAGCAAAGCGCACAGCATAGCCCCGCTCCCGAAACAAATAAACCGGGGGGCATCTGTGGGAGTATTCCCTTTACCTGGAGAAAAGGGTTTCGAATTTGGGAAATCCTCTTTCCCTTCAGGAGAGCCCGATCCCAAAAAAGGGTTTAGAAAGGGAAGCTCTTTGGGTTTGGGTAGGTTTATACTTTCAAAAGAACAGCCAAGTCAAAATTTCCAAAAGGGCACCTAAACACAGCAAATGCCACTAGAAAATGGAACGCCACCGGGGGGGTTTTTCAGGGCCCGCCCTTTTAACAACTAATGTCCTGTATCCTCAAAATAAAAACCCTTCCCCAGTGGGGTTGGGGAAGATCATCTCCTTGCAGACAATCTTGCTTCATCTCCACTGGACCAAAACTGCCTAAACAAAGCCCAGCGTTGTCTGGAAAATTTGGGATCCGAGGGGTTTTTTGGGAGGACAGGACTAAAGATCTCTGCAGCCAAAACCAAGGGATGGGGTTTTGGGGAAGAGAGTTCAAGGGCCAAAATCCCGAAAATCCAGGGGAATTGGGCTTGGGGTGGGTTTAGGGAAAACCCGTACCCTTTGGGGGAAGGATGGAACCCCGGGCCCCCCTCCTTCCGCCCGGATCCAAATCCTGCTTGACCGAACAAAGGCAAGACTTCTGTCATAGAGTAATGAATGGAAAACGCATAGGGGCCAGACACGAGTAATAAAATCATTCTACGTACATCCCCGTCAGGCCCATTGTAGACTTGCCTCCCTCCTTGATTGGCATCAAAAAGAAAAAAAAAGACCGGGTTGGAGACAGTCCCCCCAAAAGAAACCGCCAGGGGGGCATTTCCCGGGGGGCCCCAAGGTGGGTTTAAAGGGCCTCAACCCCTAGTGAGACCAAATTTTCCCCTTGGCTTTTTACGAATTTATCTAACGGGAGCACAATTCTTTTCCCAAAAACTCCAGGCTCCAGGGGAAAACAAGCCCAAAAACACAAAATAGTAGACGCCTAGAACCCAAAAATCCCAGCTGTTTTCAAACAAAATCCCCGGCTGTCTCACCAGCCAGGGTGCTAATAGCCATCACTCAAAAAAACCACTACTGGCCAAGGGAAAGGACTCCCCCCACCCTGACTTTTTCAAGCTCCCCGGGGGCCAAACCTCGATAGAGTTCTCGGTCTGAGACGGGCAAAACCAAAAAAAAATTTAATATTGTACACCTACCTAAAGGCAGAACCCAGAGGGGGCATTGCAACCATCACCCCCCCGGGACCAACAAAATTACCAGACGGATCGGGCGAAACCTTGACCCACACTGCAGGGGCCGGGTTTTCAGCAAGGGATCCACAATTCCCCTGAAAGGGGAAAAGAACGCCTCCTGCTCCCGGGAAAAGGGAGTTGCTATCATGGGGCACTGAGAACGCTCCCCGGAGAAAAAGGGCCCCGTGGTCATTTCCACAGACTCCCAAAAGGGGCCGTCGCTGTCTTCGCAGCGCTCCCCCCTAAAAAAATCTAAACCTTTCCCGACAACCATTGGCACAATAACACAAAAGGGTGCTTTTCTCAGGGTGAAGAATTATCAAAAAAATGGTTCCCAGCCATATAGGGGTCAGAAAGGGAATGACCTTTCTGCCCGATTAGCCGAAATCGGCCGGGGGGAAACCCCCCAAAAACCCCCCAAAAATCCTCAAAAGCCGAAAATTTAAATTTGGGGGAATTTTACGGGGGCGGCCAAATCCTTCCTCCTTCCCCGGGTTTACAGAGAGGAAAAAAAGACATTCCCCCCCCGGGCCCCGGGACTCAAAAGCCACGCTATGAACCATGGCACCTCTGAAAAAAACAAAAGAGGGCCGAAGTCCTTCTGACAGAATGCGCCTTTTGGGTTTCCCCTGTGCATGGGGAATCATACAAAACCCTAGAAAAGTGAAAAAGAGGTGTTGCATACATTGGGGGCGAGCCGAACGCCCCACTGATACACCTTGGAGAATTGGGGGTGCACCCGCAATTCCTAAGACAAACCCCCCAGAACACAGCCGTCGTGCTGGTAAAAAAGATTATGCGAGAATGCTTAACCACGGGGGACAGGAGCCCCCTCTGGCAATCCCCCGCCACGGGTAAGCACCGGTGTCAGCCCAAAAAAATAGACCGCCATAAAAAGCTGAAACCCGGCCGGGCCATAAGTGAAAGGCCCGGCGAAGCCAGAACTTCGCAAAACTCAAAGCCAAGGCCCAAACCAAAATTCCCCCCCCCCGGGGAAAATAAAAATTTTTTACCCTTTAAAAAAAAAAGTTTTTCAGCTTTACAAAAAACGAAAATTGAAGACTTTCTCATCAAGGTTTTAAAATAAAATCAAATGCAAGAGCCTATAAATATCAGTTTTTTTCTATGAGGCAAAAATATAAACCCAAACGATTCCTTAAAATTTAGATGTTTTTTTTTTAGAAATATGAAAAATTTAAAAAAAAAAGGGGAATTTTTAAACAAAAAAAGACCGCTTGTTTGACCCCCCGTCCCATATCGGCAAGATTTAAGGTTTAAATCGTGCAATTCAATGAAACAAAAATATAGTGCATTGGCATTTGTAGAAATTAAAAATGAAATTAAAAGGAGAGAAATTTTCGACATCCCCTTTGCATTATTAAAAAGGATTCATCAAAAATGCCAGGTTTTTTTCATTAACAATTTAAAAATTTTTGTGTTTATAGATGTGATGGGAGGGCGGGGGGGAAGGAGTATGCAAAACAGGGGAAACACTTAAAAAGGAAACTTTTACTACAGCTGTAAAAATTCTGGGGGTCGCTTTCCCAAAACAGTATAAATACAAAAAAATCGTGTGACTTAAACCCCGAATATTTTTTGAGAAACTTTTAAAGAAAAGAAAAACCCTTTTTTATCTTTGAGACTTAGTGATGACCTATAAAAATAAAAATGCAAAAATTTGTTGGATCCCTTAAGAAAAAAAAAATCAAAAACAGCTGATAAATAAAACTACAAGAATTGCAGAAAATACCTCATCTGTACCACGAAACTATTAAACTGTGACAGTAAATTAAAAGGGCCAAAATGACAAACCCGTCTAAAACTGACAAATTTCGATTCCCCTCCCTTTGTCAAAAAATCATTTCTAAACCATTTAAACCCCCTTTTAAATTTTTAAAAACAGACAAAGTTAAAAAGACAAGTGACTTCTTTGGGGTAGTATGATGCCCTGCTTCCCCATAAAACTAAAAATTTTTAGACCCTTCCCCCGCTTCATGGGTAAATGAGGAAACAAAAAATCTATACCTGACCGAAAAAACACTAACAAAACTCTCAAAAAGAAAAGAAATCCTCCCCTTCATGCTATATCATAATCAAAAAAGAGAAAGTTTAAAATTTTTAAACCAATTGGGAAAAACACTCTTTACAAAAAAAGTTTTAAAGACCCTAAACACGGCCCCCGAAGAAACATGGAAAATAGTAAAAAAAAAAAACCCGGACACTTCTTTAGATTCCTTAGGTAGTATAGAATATCTAACGACAACTTCGCTAGCATCGGCAAACTCACTTATGAAGAGACAGCTGCTTCCTTGGTCCCACAAAACACAACTAGTGTGAAAGGCTATCATCCTTAGTACAATGGTAAACAGAGGGTAGTTATACTTGTTAACGGCTTTCACTCTTTTATTTCTGAGAGTTGACACCACGCAGTATAAGAACACGAGACATGTCTAATATGGGTAAGGCGGTATGCGGGTCGCAGCCAGCTGCCCGGAGAGAGAGGGCGGAGCTGACCTTACCGCGCTGGTCGCTGGCGACGAACTCTCTGAGGCCTAGGTCATTCTCGGTATAAGTAGTGACCGTTCCAGCTGGAGGAGCGATAGCAGCAGCTGCAGGAAGCATGGGGAGAGTGAGGTGAGGTCACTGGCTCCATCTGCTACACTAAATTGCCCCACTGAAACATTGCTCGGCCCCTACTCACGCCTCCCCCTCGAGGCGTCTTAGATTTGCCTCAAGGGTGACCTCACCTGGCTGGTCATCTCGTTCTCGCGCGTTGTCCTGGTGCATCCTTGTGGCTACTCGTCCCTGTCGTCCTCATCCTCCTGGTCCTTGGTGTAATCTGTCTGTCCCTGATGTCCACACGTCCTCGAAAGTGTCGCCCAGGTCCTCCTTGACTTCGGATTCGTCTAGACCTCCTCGTAGTCCTCGTCCAGGCCTTACTCGGCGGCGTCCTCGTCCACACGTCCTCACAGATCTCGTCCAGGTCCTTCTCGCGTCCACACGTCCTCGTAATCTTCATCCGGATCTACGGGCATCGGGGCAGGGGCGGCATCTCGGGGCGGCTGATACCTGTGCTACGAGCTCCTGGAGTTTACCGGATCTGCAGGCGTCCGGCATGCGTCGTCTATGCACAGCATCCTGGGGCGACTGGTACCTGCGGCAAAGGTGCTGGTTCGCTGGATCTACGGGGAGTCCGGCAGGCAACGCTTGTCACTAAAACTGGGATGGCTTAACACCTTTTCTGATGAAAATCTTGGTCTGCGGGCCTATGGCTATCTTCGATGACATCCTTCCCACGGCATCCTAAGGTGACCGGAACTGTAGCAGGTTCTCCTTCGGTGCCGTGTCGGTCCGACTGCAATGTATAGTCGGGGAACCAGATCATACACGTAAGGGCCAGAGTAAGAGAAAAAGAAATGCAACAGAGAAGAAGGGGTGTTATCTACCACTAGCCGGTTATTAAAAAAAAAAAAAATTAATATTGGTTTTTAATTTATTTTCGTCTTTTTTTTTTTTTTTTTGTGTTTATTTTCACAAAGATAAAGAAAAAAAATTGAAGAAGGAGACGTCAGTAGCGGTCCGCATAGACCTGGCTTGAACTACCAACCGTCTCTAATAGACATGAGAATAGATAAGGGAACGACATCGGCGATCCGCGAAGATCTATTTGAACCATAGTCGTCACAAGATAAGAAATAGATGTAACTTGTACATTATGTACAAACCACTCGTCACGACGGACAAAAATTTCGGGTAAAGAGATACATAATAAATCTTTACACCCGGGACTAAGACGCAACCCACCGTATTAATGAAAAAGGTTTAGTGTCTTTTGTCCTGCGTGTATGAGTGAGGTGAAGGTGTGTGTGTATGCGTGTGTGAGTGACAGCTAGCGTGAATGAGAGGGGAAGTGAGAGTGACCTCACACAGAGAATGAATCACAAACACGAATATTAACGTTCACTATAACAAAACTGAAGTAAAATTTGCAATGCTAGCTATTTAAGATTATTTCAACTACCACATTTAATTCAACTATAATGATATGCGACAGAATGTAGCATGAATGAATGGTGACATAAAAAAATATTTGCCAACTTTTATCAAGCAAATCTTCTCGGGGTCAGAAATTGAAATACCGAGGTACAAGTCTAGCTTGCGCGTCAGACTCCAATAAACATATTAACGGGGATCCTATACCAAAAGCCGTATATGACTGAAGCGACTCGAGCCAGGAATATAATAAACCTGCTCTCTTCTGCGTATCTGTGATGGGCGCTCGCAAAATTCCCTAAGGATATATAAATTTTCACGAAACACACAAACGCTTGGTGTACCCAAAACATGCAAGCGACGTGAGGAGTTTGAGAAAGGTGTGATTAATAAGCGAATAATGATTCTAGCTTAAACCCTAATCTTACATTAATTAACGGACATAACCGCGGGTCACACCGACTCAGAATTTGCCGAACGAATAACTTCGGTTTATTGTACCTACTTTCGAACGACGGAGCGCAGATCTATTAGGCGTTTACGCAACCCCGGGGTAATATCGGGCAATCCTGTGCACTGTGATATGGGGGAAGATCCTACCCTATATTCAAATAATACAATTTAATAAAATTGCGTTACATGTTTCGCTCTAGCGCCGATAGAACGTGTCACCAAAAAGCAATGTAACAATGCTATGGTTAATTCCCAAGGCATCAACAAAAATAACAACCAAAATACAGGGAACCACGCATTCGTCAGACCCTTCCCACGTCGCTACCGACCGGAAAAAGAGAAAGTGAGGTCAGGTCAAGACAGGAAAATAACCTTTTTCTAATCCAAAGTGACCGCAAGCGAAAGAAAAGTGACGGTCAGGTCGGGGTGTGGGGAGGAAAAATGAAATGATATTCGTGAAAAGATAAAATCACGAACTAGTTAAATTCGTTGTAGATGAAACAATATAAATCTCTAAAAACGAGAGAAAATAATTAATTACTTAACTAATGAACGATATTCATGTTTAATGATCACATACTTGATCCCAACGGAAATGCGCTCTGAGGTGAAAAAATAGTTTGAGAACATGCCATTTGTTAGCACCTTTTAACCCAACAAAAAAACAACGGCTAACACATGTATGGGAGAAGAATGGAAAAGAAATAAGAAAGGGGGCCCAAACGTGTACTTACGTGTTTTTTTGTTTTTCGACATGTCTTCTAGCGGTCGAGCGGATTTTTCTTCGGGGGTGGTGTGTCCGTGTTGCATGCCAAAAGGATGCAACGGCCCTCGCTGCCACCAGACTATAAAAGGCTATGCGTACTCTAATACAGTGGCTGACAGGGACACAAAACACACGGAGGGAGGCGAGGGCTGACCTTAGTGCGCTGGTAGCTTAGCACGAACTCCTGGTCAAACGAGGTGAGATATCAGATGTGACCTCCGCCCTTGCTGAGCGAAAGGTTACATTTGGGACTTTTGGATCCACGTGGAAAACAGCCATGTGGTCCACTGGTAACCGAAATAGAATTATCCACATCCTGTAGAATTATCCACATCCTATAACTAGGAACTAGGACAAGGCTCTCAGTGTAAGGGTTCTGTCAACTAGTGGTACCCCGATAGGCAGCTTAGTGACCAGAACTGAGCCCCGTTTGGTCCTTCCCAAAATGTGCTATATCCCCCTACAGATTTTCAGTGGGCTTTAGGGCTTTGTGATGGGTAAAAAAAAAATTACACAGCTGCCCTAACACCAGCAATAATATTTATAATAATGATGAATTAAGGTGCAGTAAGAATAATATTTGTAATAGTGGTAAATCCAATTGCAATAATAGTGAGTTTGACACATAACGAGTTCGATGGTAATGTTAAAAGCAAAAGTAATAAAAAGAATGTAGACTTATGCAGATGAAGATAAGTCAGTTAATACCAGATACATTATATATATACATATATATATATAATATATATATATATATATATATATATATATATATATATATGTATGTATATGTATATACATATATATACATATATCATGGAAGGGTCATTAACAGACGGAACCGGTGATCTCGCCTCGCTCCTCCCTACATTTCCTGCAGGTGCCCCCCATACTTCCCGCAGTTGACACCTAACGCCATGTGTTTGGTGGACGCTCACTGCTTGTGCCTTAGGATGACCCAGTTTACTCAGTTTGTGTCCAGCACCCGACGTGATAAGGTCAGCCCAGCCTACACCCTAGGGGCTGGCTGGCTGGACACGCGACCTCGTGCTCAGCACTTTACCCTAAGACATCGTCTTGTGTGTTCCACTCACTGTGTTGTACTCGTCATCAATAAAGAGTCAAGCTCTCATAACAACTATAACTACCCCTGTTAGTCATTGTAATAGGGTTTTGAGCCAGTTATAACTGGCGGCAGTGTGGGCAATGTGTGCTTTTGGCTCGCAACACGGACACACAGGCTCCAAAATCTGCTCGACCTTTGCTTCCACAATCAACCATTTCAACAAAACCACGTGAGTACACGTTTTGGGCCTCTTTCCTTTCCTTCTCCCATAAATGTGTTATGTGCAGTCATTCTCACGCTGGTTAAGTTGGGTAAAAGTGCTAAGTGACAGCAAATGGCACGTTCTCACACTATAATTCTGACCTTAGAATGCATTACTGTGTGATCATGGTATGTGGCCAACAAACATGAATATCGTTCATTAATCAAGTAGTTAATTAATTTGTCTTGTTATTAGAGATTTATATTGTTTTAACTACAACAAATTTAACATGTTCATGATTATTGTTATTATGAACATCATTTCATTTTATCTCGTTCCTCCCCTTGCCCCGACCTAACCGCACTTTCTGTTTCTCTTCCGGTCGGTTGGGACTTGAAAAGGATCAAGCGATGACCACTCGTTTTTCATTTTGGGTAAAGGATCCCCCCCGCCGATGAAGTCTGACATGCATAGCTAGACATGGCTACCTCATCATATCAGAATTTCTGACCCTGAGAAGATTTGCTTGCTAGAAAGCTTGCGAATATTTTTTTCAAGTCACCATTCGTTAATTTGTACATTCTGTCACATACCATTAAATGTTGAATTCAATGTGGTAGTTGAAATAATTTTGTATAAAATGCTAACTTATCTCAGTTTTGTTATACTGAATGTCAATCTTCGTGTATGTGATAAATTTTCTGTGTGAGCTCACTCACACTTTCACTCATTCACGCTCGCTGTTGCTCACACACACACACACACACACACACACACACACACACACACACAAACACACACACACACACACACACACACATACATACATACACTCTCTCACTCACTCACTCATCCTCGCAGAAGAAAAGACACTGAAACCTTTTCATTAATAGGGTTTGTTGCTGTCGTAGTTGCAGGTGTAAAGATCTATGATGTATCTCTTTTGCCCGTGATTTGTCAGTCATGACGAGTGACTCGTACATGATATACAATTTCTTATTTTACATATATTTCTTCTCTGTGTGACGACAATTGGTGCAAGTAAATCCTTGCAGATGGCCATTGTCGTTTCCCTTATCTACTCTCATATCTATTAGAGATGGTTGGTAGTTCAAGCCATGTCCATGTGGATCACTACTGACACCTCCCTCTCCTATTTTCTTCTTTATCTTTATGAAAGTAAAACAAAACGAATTAAAAGATGAAAATAAGGTAAAAACGAACATCAAAAACTGCAAATTTATATAAATAACCAGCTAGTAGTACCTAATATCCTCTCTTCTCTGTTGCCTTTCTTTTTCTCTTATTATCTTGGCTCTTACATGTATAATCTTGTTTACCGATATCCGATATGGTACCGAAGGATGACCCTGTGGCAGAAACGGTCATACAGACACACACAAACATACACACACACACACACACACACACACACACATATATATATATATATATATATATATATATATATATATATATATATATATATATATATAAAATAGGAAGAAAAACCCACAATACAAAAAATAGATTTATTGAAAATGAGACTACAGTTTCGAAATCCACCTGGATTCCATCTTCCCGGTCTGAAGAGGAAAGGGAGAGGAGGGGGTATAAAAGGAAAAGAGAGGAGAGGCAAGCCGGGAACACGGGGCGGGTGAGGACAGACGAACGGAAGCAGAGGAAGGTCACTCAGGGCGGGGGATTTGGGCGGACTATGCGCCGGGTGTCCGGCATAAAGGTAGAAAACGGAGGATATGGGAAGCAAGGAGACTGTCAGCAGGAAAAAAGCCCCTGTTCAGTTGAAATTAGGCAGCAGCTTTATAAAGGAAGATTCCACCAGTCTGCGGGAGTGGACTCGCGGAAGGAAACACAATCCGCGCTGCTGACCAGTCCATCTGATGGCCAGTGTCCCACTGATGGCAAAAGAGGGCGTTTTTTGTTGTGTCCCCTGGATATAGCGTACTTATGTTGAGACAGACGCTTGGTAAGACTGGCCCTGTTTCGCCAAAGTACTGCTTGTCACAGGAGGCACAAGGAACAGCATAGGGGCCCACCTTCGCGGAGGAGGAGGGCTAGTATGGCCAGGTTGCGACGGAGAGTGTTCACCTGGCGAAAAATCAGCCTGCAGTTGAGAGGGTGAAGAGGGCGACGGAGAGGGGGTAAAATTTCCCTCAGTGTAGGGCAGGCTGAGGACGGGCAAATGAGGAGTCAATTAGGAGGAAGTCGTGGTAAAAGGTACGCCCGCCCTGGATAACGCGGCATCGAGAACATGACCGGGTAGCCCAGTTTTGGAGAAAGAGCGACGAAGGAAGACGATCTCTCCATCCAGGTACTGGGGGTCCAGATGCGAAGGCGCGAAGGAACAACGGGTGGCAACACCTCTCTTCACATGGAAGGTGGTATGAGAAGAAGTGTATGTACTCCCAACTATGCATGGGTTTCCTGTATATGGAGAAGGAGAAGGGGGTCAGCAGAGCGATGGACTAAGGTGTCCAAAAAAGGGGAGCCTGTTGTCAACCTCCCATTCCACCTTGAAACGGATGGAAGGAGAGAGAGAGTTCAGCTGCATCAGGAAACCCGGAAACAGAGCAGGGTCGTCTTCCTTCGTCCTGTTTCAGGCCGCAAAAGACTTCGTAACATCCCCCCTCCCCCCCGACTATCCCTGGCGCCTTGCCGTGACGGAAAGCGAGGACCTGCCTACAGCAGACCTGACGAGCGACGAGGACTCTTTGGACGGTCCTTTTCTGAGAAAGAAGATGGCATGGTTTATTAAACGACATTTGGCCCTTGAAACAGCGCCTAAAATACGTATTTCTAAAAGCTGGCGACGAAAACGGAAAGCATTATTTGGCGTCAGAGCCTGGTTAGCTACCGGCGTAAATTTTTCTTCCTTCTATATTCAATCATGAATATATTTTACGTTTCTTTTATTTATATAAAAATGTTTTGTGTTTTTATTAAAGACCTCCTATGCAATTTTTTAAATGAAAATGAGCAATCCCAAAATAAGTAACATAGACTCTATAACGTCTCGAAGAACAGACTACACTTTTTTAAAAACAACGAGTCTTGCTGCGCAGTCTCCGGATAAACGAACTTGGCGCACGACCTTGTTCGCATAAAAGGTCGGGTCACGACCTTGTAAGGGAGTTGCGTATTACCTTGGCTCGGGGATTTACGCTCGTTTTTTTTTTTTTTTTCAGAAAACTGACGTTTTTAAAGGAATTTTTTTCCTTTGGATTTTACTCTCCCTATTTAGCGGAGATCAACGAAGCTCAGGAATTACAGCATTTTTTTAAAGGGACTGTTTATCTGTTTTTTATTAAGACTGCTCTTTTTCGTGGCGGTTTTATTTGTGTTTTTTTTTCTTTGGCTTGATGATAATAATTACGAAATGGCTTTTATTTTTATTTCATCACATTTTTATTATTTTGTTTTAACTAGTGAGTAGATGAATTTAACTTTTATGTTCTTTATATATTCCACTGAACTTGTTTGGTGGTCTATCTGTACATTCTTATTTTCTTGTTATTTTCTTTACTTTGTCAATCTTCGTACTCTTTCTTAACGCTAATACATTGACATTCAGGCCTTTCTTTCGGTCAGGTTAAATAGATATAGCTTTGGCCACGATCTTGAAAGTTAATTCCGCTACCTTTATAATACTTCTAACCTGCCCGTAGTACCCAACGCTATGTATACTTTTGTTGCCGAAACAGGGAAACGCGAGATTCTCTCCACATGCTCTTAAGTCCAAGGACTCAGCCTCCCCCCACAAAAACTGCATGTCCTGTATGGAGTTCAAAACCCCCTAGAATTTGAAATAAAGTGTCAGCCGGACCTTTGGTGTGGTCACTAACCCTTTTTCCCTCCCCCTCCCCCTCTCTCTCTCCGCTCCACCCCCTCCCCTTCTTCCCTATCCCCCCTCTCTCTCTATGTCTGTCTCTCTGTCTGGTACATGTTATCATTGCTATCCACCTTTTCCCTGGGGTTTGGTTGACTTAAACTCCGGGTCTTGTTGCACTGTTTTATTGATAGAAGGTTCTTGGTAGCCTGCCACGGAACAAGTTGCAAAGCAACGCCATGATCAGGTCAGCTTCTCTTGGGGCAGCTGCTCGGCAGATATGACAACCCAAGTTATATTAGACAAAAGTTCCCCGGGGGAAGAGCGGTCAATACCCCACCATTTTTCAGATTAAGAGAGTACTAAAACC
>NC_051395.1:31395815-31409067 GCF_015228065.2 Penaeus monodon | reverse complement strand
GGGGGGTTCCTGCCACGGACCCAGGCAGACCCAGTAAATCTGAATCTGCATCTTTGCCAGAACCTCGTCTGCCTTCTCTGCTTGCAACGTTACTACCTCGTGACGCCGCCTTTCTGCCTTCACTTCCTCCCTCAGGCCCTGAACCTCGCCCTTCAGAGTCTGCACCTCCTCCATCAGTTCACTCTTCACGCTGTTGCAGGCCTTGTCGGTGTACTGCTGAGTTTCCATCTTCACAGATGCAAGATTGCTCTGTAGCACCTCAACAAGTCGGCAGAACTGTTCCTCTGCCTTCCTTGCCTGCATCTCGACGAGATGGTGCGCCTGCTCGCGTGCCCTCTGTGCCTGCTCTTCTACCCTTTGTGCCATTTCCTCCCTCATACAGGCCAGCATGGCAGTGATCAGGTCCATCTGACTCGGCTTCACTTCACTCGTGCCTGCCTCAGTCATAGCCTCCTCTCCCTCATGGCTGCCGCCATCTTTGGACGACATGATAAATCGGCGCGTCTCACTAATCAAATATCACAAATCCCACCCGACACCATTTGTTACGCCGGCCGCCTCGTCTCTCTGCCACCAACACAAGGCAGGCTAGGCAGACGGCGTGCTATCCACAGGGTCGTGAACACTGAACAGCTCCAAGAGGCACCAAGCACCACAGCGTCCCAGAACACACAAGGGGAAACCACTTGGCGAGGCAGGGCACGAAATAAACACAAAATGAGTCTCCTTTATTTACACAAGTTATTTACCCGTACACTTTTCTATAGCCACAATACAGGGGGGACACCAGCATGTCACACTGCACGATACAGCTTATAACAGGGCAACACAAAGTTTATCAGGTCACAAGGGCACACACGAGGTCTTCACAGGAGCAGCACCCAACCGCGTCTCCCGGCTTGTTCCTCCGCTCCTCCGCTCACAGCCAGCTGCGTCATGTTTGCCCAGGTCCCTTCATGTTAACACATGCCCAAGTCATCCTTTTTATGTTAGCACATGTTTCGCACAGATACAAAGACCCACTGGCGTAGCAATACTCTACCAATCGCACTCTATGTTACAAACAACCTTGGGGTATCGCCTCGTTAAAAAAAAAAAAAAAAAAAAAATATATATATATATATATATATATATATATATATATATATAAATATATTTTTATATATATATATATATATATACACACACACATATACACACATATACACATGTATACACATATATATGTATATCTGTATATATGTAATATATATATATATATATATATATATATATATATATATATATATATGTAATAAAATAATATATAATATATATATTTTTATATATAATAATATTAGATATATAGATAGATGATATAGACACACACACACACACACACACCACACACACACACACACACCCCACACACACACACACACACACACACACACACACACTATTTACGCTACTGAAATATAAATCTGGAAATGTACATGCTTTTCGGTCTAAACGTTCACGGGAGACACCGTCATATCCAGTTACAACATATATAACATGTCCTACAGTTAGACAGGCAAGGTGTTAAGCAACGTACACTTGCCTGCACATGAACCCATTTGCACCTCGTTTTCGATAGACAGCAGGAGCTTGCCGGGACCTCTGTGGTTGAGCCTAAAATGATATAGCAGGTGAGGACAGGTGTATGAAATTCCAATAGATGCCGTAAGTTTTGAAATGAGTTGACGAAGGGATGGCATATAAAAGTTACAAAGAAATATGTTACATTACAAACCGTTTAACATTTAATACCTGAGATACATTGTATGCACTTTTATGCACACGCTGGTCTTAGCGAAAAGAAACATTGCTCGTTTGTACAGCGTAATAATTCATTTGATCAGTTAAGACACCTGTACGCGCCATAAAAGTAAATCCAGATCTCTAATGCGCAATAGCAGCGTCAAGGATTAACTTTTACTTCACCTCCGGACCGGCTTTACTTTTTAGCTCAAAGATCTAGTAATTCCCACCAATCTTGTATTGATAGTAATGACAACGGCATCAACGCCATAGAAAAGATGAAATTGAATTGCCATTAATATTTACAATAAGCAATGACGAAACAAAATCTGACATTTCATGTCAAAAATGTATGTGAAAAGACATCAATATATTTGTGTAAGTTGTGGGATTTTTAAACTGCAGTTATATCTCTCAACACTGAAAAGAAAAACGAAAAGATCTAAGATCACAGATTACAGAATGTTTACAGACACTGAAATAATAAAGTTATTTCCAGGTTGGAAAAAAACATTCCCAACTTATGCAAAATATTAATCGGAGAAAAAGAAAGCTTTTATTAAAATGATTAGGTTTTAAATTCAAAGTAAAAAGTACCTGATTTTAAACTAAAGTGACTTTTATCATGACCCTCGCTAGCAACATCCTGAAAAAACTACCCTACCATAATCCTTCCCCCCCCCCCTCTCTCTCTCTCTCTCTCTCTCTCTCTCTCTCTCTCTCTCCCTCTCTCTCCAACTTTTTCAGTGACCATGACAGACAGTTAATAAGAGTATGTCTCTCGTTACAAGGAAATGTTATGTCTAGCTAGTGATGGCTATATATTCTACAAGATAGAATTAACTACATATTTTGTATGTGAGAAATAAACCAACAAACTATCATTTCCAGTGTAATGCTTCAATGATTTTTATTTACTTTTTTCCATATAATCTGTACGATAATAGTACGAGAGAGTAAACAAACATAAGCCACTTTTGCCCACGTGGTGTAATGACTACACGCTCATGCAGCTTTACAGTCGCTCGTTTCTGCACATTTTATATGTACATAGGAAATAAACGTGTAGCAACGGTTATCTAGAGCTCAAGGGAAACACAATCAGCGTCGTGGTCGGGCCTATGTACTCCTTGCCAGGCGGCCCAGAGAAACGGCAGGAGTCAGACGGCGGCGGCGTGGACGAAGGACGCCGCACGGCCTGAAGCTGCTCTCAGGACCCGACCTCCTGCGCTTTTCTCAAGATTCATTAAGGCAAGGTATGCGGTAAGGTGTCATGGTTTGTAGCAAGGTGTCTCTTAGTTTGTAGCAAGGTGTCTCTTAGTTTGTAGCAAGGTGTCTCTTAGTTTGTAGCAAGGTGTCTCTTAGTTTGTAGCAAGGTGTCTCTTAGTTTGAAGCAAGGTGTCTAATGCTGCGTTCGAAACTCCTCGTACAGCAAGTTGGACAAGAAGTTCTGACCGTTCGGAAGTTAGGAGTAAGGAGTTGCAGAACCTATGCAGAGTGTAAAATAAAGATACTTGTACGGTAAAATAGTGAATGTTTACTTTCGAGCTGGTTGCATTGTCTATGGCCCAGTCATAAATGCATATATTGGGCTACATGCTACATACCACTGTATATATGCACACACTCATGCAGGCACAGGCCGTACATACGCTTTACGTCGATCAATCTTGAATGTTTACTGTTTATGATTCAGCAAAAACGATTATGTTACGGCGTAGTCTCTTAGTGTGTGGGGCAGGGTGTCTCTTTGTCAGTGGCAGGGGGTTCTCTTAGTCTGTGGCAACAGGGTTGTCTCTTGTTGTGGCAGGGTTATCTTAGTCTTTTGGCCAGGGGGGTATCTTAGTCTGTGGTTAGGGTGTCTCTTAGTCATGTGTAGGGGTCTCTTAGTCTGTGGCAGGGTGTCTTTACTCTGTGGCAGGGTGTCTCTTAGTCTGTGGTAGGGTGTCTCTTAGTCTGTGGTTAAGTGTCTCATAATCCGTGGCAGGGTGTCTCTTAGTCTTGGCGGGTTGGCTCTTGCCTGTGGCAAGGGTTCTCTCTAGTCTGTGGTAGGTTCTCTTAGTCTGTGCAGGGTGTCTCTTAGGTCTGTGGAAGGGGTCTCTAGTCTGTGGTATGTTTGGTGTGTGTGATTAGTCTGTGGTTTAGGGTGTCTCGTTACTCTGTGGCAGGGTGTCTCTTAATCTGTGGCAGGTGTCTCTTAGTCTGTGGTACAGGGTGTCTCTTAATCTGTGACAGGGTGTCTCTTAGTCTGTGGCAGGGTGTCTCTTAGTCTGTGGCAGGGTGTCTCTTAATCTGGGCAGGGGTATCTTAGTCTGTGGTAAGGGTTCTCTCTTAATCTGTACAGGGTGTCTCTTAGTCAGTGCCAGGTGTCTTTAATCTGTGGCAGGGGTGTCTCTTTAGTCTGAGGGACGGGTGTCTCTTAATCTGTGACAGGGTGTCTCTTAGTGGCAGGGTGTCTCTTAGTCTGTGACAGGGGTGTCTCTTAGTCAGTGGTAGGGTGTTCTAGTCTGTGACAAGGTGTCTCTTAGTCTGAGGCAGGGTGTCTCTAGTCTGTTGTCAGGGTGTCTCTTAGTCTGTGGGGCAGGGTTTGTCTCTTAGTCTGTGCACAGGGTGTTCTTAAGTTGTGGCAGGGTGTCTCGAATCTGTGGTAGGGTGTCTCTAGTCTGTGCAAGGGTGTCTCTTAGTCTGGGGTGACAGGGGTGCTCTAGTCTGTGGCAAGGTGTCTCTTAGTCTGTGTAGAGGTGTCTCTTAATCTGGTGGCAGGGTGTCTCTAGTCTGTGACAGGGTGTCTCTTAGTCTGTGTAGGGGTCTTCTTAGTCTGTGACCCCCCAGGGTGTCTCTTAGTCTGTGTGTAGGGTGTCTATTAGTCTGTTGGTAGGGTGTCTCTTAGTCTGTGGTAGGGTGGTTATTAGCTTGTGGCAGGGTGTCTCTTAGTTGTGGTAGGGGGTCTCTTAATCTGGGACAGGGTGTCTCTTAGTCTGTGGCAGGGTCGTGTCTCTTAGTTCTGTGGTAGGGGTCTCTTAGTCTGTGGCGGGTGTCTCTTAGTCTGTGCAGGGTGTCTCTTAGTCTGTGGTAGGTAGGGTGTCTCTTAGTCTGTGGTAGGGTCTCTTAAATCTGTGTAGGGTGTCTCTTAGTCTGTGGTAGGGTGTCTTTAGTCTGTGGTAGGGTGTCTCCTTAGTTCTGTGGCAGGGTGTCTCTTAGGTCTGTGACAGGTTTTCTCTTAACTGGTGACAGGTTCTCTTAGTCTGGACAGGGTGTCTCTTAGTCTGTGCAGGGTGTCTCTTAGTGTGTGGTAGGGTGTCTTTTAATCTGTGGTAGGGGGTTCTTAGTGTGTGGAGGGTGTCTCTTAGTCTGCTGGCAGGGTGTCTCTAGTGTCTGTGACAGGGTGTCTCTTAGTCTGGGACAGGGTGTCTCGTAGTCTGTGGGAGGGTGTTCTCTTTATCTGTGGTTGTGGTGTCTCTGAGCTGTGGCCAGGGTTCTCTTAGTGTGTGGTAGGGTTGTCTCTTAGGTCTGTGGACAGGGTGTCTCTTAGTGTGTGGTAGGGTGTTCTTAGTCTGTGGCAGGGTGGTCTCTTAGTCTGTGGCAGGGTGTCTCTTAGTGTGGTGGGGTGTCTCTTTAGTCTGTGGCAGGGTGCTCTTAGTCTGTGGGTAGGGTGTCTCTTAGTTCTGTGTTAGGGTTGTCTCTTAGTTGTGGCAGGGAGGGGTCTCTTAGGTCTGGTGGCAGGGTGTCTATTAGTGTGTGGTAGGGGTCTCTTAGTGATGTGGTAGGGTGTCTCTTAGTCTGGGGCGGGGTCTCTTAGTCTGTGGAGGGTGTCTTTTTGTGTGTAGGGTTCCTTAGTCGGGGGGGGTAGGGGTGTCTCTTAGTCTGTGGTAGGGTGTCTCTTAGTCTGTGGCAGGGTGTCTCTTAGTCTGTGGCAGGGTGTCTCTTAGTCTGTGGTAGGGTCTCTTAGTCTGTGGCAGGGTGTCTCTTAGTCTGTGGTAGGGTGTCTCTTAGTCTGTGGCAGGGTGTCTCTTAGTCTGTGGTAGGGTGTCTCTTAGTCTGTGGCAGGGTGTCTCTTAGTCTGTGGCAGGGTGTCTCTTAGTCTGTGGCAGGGTGTCTCTTAGTCTGTGGCAGGGTGTCTCTTAGTGTGTGGCAGGGTGTCTCTTAGTCTGTGGCAGGGTGTCTCTTAATCTGTGACAGGGTGTCTCTTAGTCTGTGGCAGGGTGTCTCTTAGTCTGTGGCAGGGTGTCTCTTAGTCTGTGGTAGGATGTCTCTTAGTCAGTGGCAGTGTGTCTCTTAGTCTGTGGCAGGGTGTCTCTTAATCTGTGACAGGGTGTCTCTTAGTCTGTGGCAGGGTGTCTCTTAGTCTGTGGCAGGGTGTCTCTTAATCTGTGACAGGGTGTCTCTTAGTCTGTGGTAGGATGTCTCTTAGTCAGTGGCAGTGTGTCTCTTAGTCTGTGGTAGGGTGTCTCTTAGTCTGAGGCAGGGTGTCTCAGTCTGTGGCAGGGTGTCTCTTAATCTGTGGTAGGGTGTCTCTTAGTCTGTAGCAGGGTGTCTCTTAGTCTGTAGCAGGGTGTCTCTTAGTGTGAGGTAGGGTGTCTCTTAGTCTGTGGTAGGGTGTCTCTTAGTCTGTGGTAGGGTGTCTCTTAATCTGTGGCAGGGTGTCTCTTAATCTGTGGTAGGGTGTCTCTTAGTCTGTGGTAGGGTGTCTCTTAGTCTGTGGTAGGGTGTCTCTTAGTCTGTGGCAGGGTGTCTCTTAATCTGTGGTAGGGTGTCTCTTAGTCTGTGGTAGGGTGTCTCTTAGTCTGTGAGGGTGTCTCTTAGTCTGTGGTAGGGTGTCTCTTAGTCTGTGGCAGGGTGTCTCTTAGTCTGTGGAGGGTGTCTCTTAGTCTGTGGCAGGGTGTCTCTTAATCTGTGGTAGGGTGTCTCTTAGTCTGTGACAGGGTGTCTCTTAGTCTGTGGTAGGGTGTCTCTTAATCTGTGGTAGGGTGGCTCTTAATCTGTGGTAGGGTGTCTCTTATTCTGTGGTAGGGTGTCTCTTAGTCTGTGGCAGGGTGTCTCTTAGTCTGTGGCAGGGTGTCTCTTAGTCTGTGGCAGGGTGTCTCTTAATCTGTGGTAGGGTGTCTCTTAGTCTGTGGCAGGGTGTCTCTTAATCTGTGGTAGGGTGTCTCTTAGTCTGTGGCAGGGTGTCTCTTAATCTGTGGTAGGGTGTCTCTTAGTCTGTGGTAGGGTGTCTCTTAGTCTGTGGCAGGGTGTCTCTTAATCTGTGGTAGGGTGTCTCTTAGTCTGTGGTAGGGTGTCTCTTAATCTGTGGCAGGGTGTCTCTTAGTCTGTGGCAGGGTGTCTCTTAGTGTGTGGTAGGGTGTCTCTTAGTCTGTGGTAGGGTGTCTCTTAGTCTGTGGCAGGGTGTCTCTTAGTGTGTGGTAGGGTGTCTCTTAGTCTGTGGTAGGGTGTCTCTTAGTCTGTGGTAGGGTGTCTCTTAGTCTGTGGTAGGGTGTCTCTTAGTCTGTGGCAGGGTGTCTCTTAGTCTGTGGTAGGGTGTCTCTTAGTCTGTGGTAGGGTGTCTCTTAGTCTGTGGTAGGGTGTCTCTTAGTCTGTGGTAGGGTGTCTCTTAGTCTGTGGCAGGGTGTCTCTTAGTCTGTAGCAGGGTGTCTCTTAGTCTGTGGCAGGGTGTCTCTTAGTCTGTGACAGGGTGTCTCTTAGTCGGTGGCAGGGTGTCTGTGCAGGGTGTCTCTTAGTCTGTGGTAGGGTGTCTCTTAGTCTGTGGCAGGGTGTCTCTTAGTCTGTGGTAGGGTGTCTCTTAGTCTGTGGTAGGGTCTCTTAGTCTGTGGTAGGGTGTCTCTTAGTCTGTGGTAGGGTGTCTCTTAGTCTGTGACAGGGTATCTCTTAGTCTGTGGTAGGGTGTCTCTTAGTCTGTGGCAGGGTGTCTCTTAGTCTGTGACAGGGTGTCTCTTAGTCTGTGACAGGGTGTCTCTTAGTCTGTGGCAGGGTGTCTCTTAGTCTGTGGCAGGGTGTCTCTTAGTCTGTGGCAGGGTGTCTCTTAGTCTGTGACAGGGTGTCTCTTAGTTTGTGTCAGGGTGTCTCTTAGTCTGTGCCAGGGTGTCTCTTAGTCTGTAGCAAGGTGTCTTTTAGTCTGTGGCAAGGTGTTTCTTAGTCTGTGGCAGAGTGTCTCTTAGTCTGTAGCAGGGTGTCTCTTAGTCTGTGGCAGGGTGTCTCTTAGTCTGTGGCAGGGTGTCTCTTAGTCTGTAACAGGGCGTCTCTTAGTCAACTGTACGTACGCTCGTCTCCACACATTATAAATGCGCACAGGAAATCAACGTGTGGCATCTGTTATCTAGATCTCAGTGTTGTGGTCGGGCGAGATAGCACAGAGGCGTCCACTCGCAGCTTGTGTTCCCTTCGTAGACGGCCTAGAGAAACAGCAAGAGTCGGACGGCGGCGGCGCGGAAGCAGGGATTCATTAAGACAAGGTATGCGGCAAGGTGTCTCATTCTGTGGTAAGGTGTCTTTTATGCTGCGTTTGGAACTCTGTAGTCTGTAGCAAGGTGTCTCTTAGTCTGTAGCAAGGTGTCTCTTAGTCTGTGGCAAGGTGTCCCTTAGTCTGTGGTAAGGTGTCTCTTATGCTGCGTTTGGAACTCTGTAGTCTGTAGCAAGGTGTCTCTTAGTCTGTAGCAAGGTGTCTCTTAGTGTGTGGCAAGGTTTAATATGTTCATGGCTTCGGCGCTGATGATGAGAGGAGAATTTGCCTCGTTATTGGGCCACTTGCAGATGCACATTTTATCCTTATTATATTATTCGATGTTATCACCATTGCTTTAATTATCACTGTAATTCTCATTCTTTTTTTCATATTTCTGCAATAAAAATGGTTATGACATTATGATAATAAGAAAGATGATAATAATCTGATGGTGATAATAATAGTGATGATGTTGTAATGATAATGAAAATTATGTGATGCTAATAGTAGTGATGATAAATAATAATAATGATAATGGTATTTATAATGATTATAAGTATTATTAATATTATTATAAGGGTGAGAATAACGATACTAGTTGTAATAGATAATGATGATGATGAAGAAAATTATAATAACGAATGATGAAAAGATAATAATGATAATTATGGTAATAGTATTGATAATGGTAATGTTAATAATGATAATGACGAGGATGATTATTACTATTATAATGATTAGTATCATTATCATATTTGTTTTAATCATTATAATTTTTTATCATATTTTTCTTGTTATCATGACTACCCCTTTTATTTTCATTATTATTCTTCATTTTGTAATCATTATCATTTATTTGCTCTAACCATTAACCATAATCCTTATCAATATTACCCTAACTTTTCGTCATTATAAGGGTTGCGAACCCTTGATGGAAAACCATTCAGGTCCATTTGCTAGTTATTCGATGGTGGTTATATTAAGGAAATACACGGAAACCCTGTATTTTATTAAAATGCATTATATCACAAATAGGCTTAGTTAAAAAAAATTGGTGAATCTAAGTGAATTCGATCTTTATTGTTATTAACATTATCATTTATTATTATTGTTACTACGTTCGTCACCATTATCATCATCGTTTGCAGCAGCAGTAACATCACCATCACCATAGCAATTATGCATCGTTATTGCTGCAGTTGCTATATTTATTATAATTTCATTATGTTCATCACAAATTTTGACCCGGTAATGTAAACACACCTACTTTTATTGCCGTTAATTATCGATATCAGTATTGTGATTACTATTATTATTATATGAGATTATAACCTCATATTTTTTAACATTTGATAATTCCAATATCTGGTATAACAATGGCATAAAAAGGGCTTTTAACCTAGAGTTCTTGTCACAGATAATGGGTGTTGCGATTTACAGATAAGATTAACCCTGTCACAGATTCTCTTTGAAATCATATGCATTTCAGTATTTCCTCAACATTTTAGCAGTTTTGAACATTCCTTCTTGTAGCACATGTGTTTACAATTACTTAACAATAGTACGCAAATATTGTCTCACTTTAATCGCGTTTCGTGTTTTTTTTCTGTTAGAGTCATAATATTTTTTAAACGTCATAATACCCTATTATAAAACCTTGTTTTAAGGAACTCAAATTTATATTTATATTAATTATCTATGTACTGAATGTTATTGTATGGGATACATTTTTTTTCTTTTTCATTCCAATGGAAATAGAAGACGTAAAGCATAAAAAGCATTATAGCCATTATATTCATCATATCACTATACCACACACACACACATATGCGCGCGCGCGTTTATGAAATTGATTCGATTCATTACAATAATTCAAAAGAATTTATGCAAATATTTTCTGTTCTTGTGTGAAAATGTGTTCTGCATCTTTGATCACGATTAACCTAATATGTTTTGTCCATTCCATAACAGGCGAGAAAACTAAAAAAAGGAATATTCTGTCAAGGGAGCAGAAGAGCGCGAGGCCAGAGACGCAGAATAATATACTCGGTCTGCAATGTTGAGATGGCTCTGTTGCTTGCGCGAGGACAACACGCAGTCCTGTTGGAGGGGGTGCTGCGCAAAGGCAACATACCAAAAGTTTGATGAGGAAGAAGAGAGAGCAGACAGAGGGGAAGGAGAAGCGAGAGAAGAGAAAGAAGATAAAGAAGGAAAAGAGGATAGAGAAAATAAAGACGAGACAAAAGAGAGACAAAAGAGAGAGGAGAAAGAAGAGAAAGAGGATAAAGAAAATAAAGAAGAGACAGAAGAGAGAGAACAGAAAGAGGAGAAAGAAGGAGAAGAGAAAGAGGAGAGAGAAGCCGCCTCAGCCGCCTCTCACACATTGGGGTCTTCGCTTGTCGAGACGCGTTCCTCGGATTCCGCTGATCGTCCATCCGTTGACGAAGAGAGCGAGTCGCGCGGGTGCCCCGGTGCCCTCGAGTGCCAGCCCTCGGGCGGTGTTGACGCAGGCGAGGGAGGAGGAGGGGGAGGAGGAGGAGGCTTCTGGTGCTATGCTTTCGAAGATGAAGAACGTGGCTGCCTTGGGAAATCAGGAACGCCACTGTCAGCAAGCAAAGTCAGATCAGCCAGCGTGTTTTTCGAGGCCGGAGATGAGGCCCGTGGAAAGCAGTGGAACGACCACCTGCACGCTCGCGATTCCCAGGCCGACACAAGAGCGGACGACCGACAGTCCCGTCACGGTGGCGATTTACTGAAACGAAAAACTTCGTACTGGGCAACGTTAGATCAACAGAGCTCGTTCACTGACTCTGAAGACGACTCAAAAAGCCTGAACAATGACGAAATTTCAGGTCAGAATCAATCTGCATGTCATCAACCTGATGTTCAGGATCCATATGACGACTCAGACCACCATAACCCTGAGTATTGTGATGTGTCCCAGAATCGACAGTCGATAAGTGAGGACGTCGAGTATCATCAATCGCTGTGTGATGTGCCTGAATATAATCAGCGTTACGAAATCAAACAATTACAATTTGTCGAAGATTGCTTTTATGACACAGGTAGTCACTATTTGCAAAATGACGGGGGCCTCTCGTATCAAGAACTCTCAGTCGAAGAAAAATTTGCATATCACCAAGCCCATCTTGAGGGGGCTGAACACGAAACGCCGGAATACGTTGACTCTGAGGACTGCACAGATTATAGCGATCATTTGCATCGATGTAGATCCTCTAATGCTGACACAATAGGCCGACAGTATGATGAATTCTGTGAAGAGCTAGAAGCCGAGAATGACACTTCCAAAGATCAGAAATCAGAATCCGGTGGCTCTGAGGACGTCGCAGAATTCGGTGATCACCAACGACGCCACAGTTTCTCGAATGGCAGCACGAAACGCCGGCAGAACAAGGTCGAATTCAGAGATCAGCCGTTCTTTGCCGAAGAGTCTGGGGTTCAAACATTTGAGTATTGTGTCTCAAAAGGTGGTGAACCTTTACATCATGTTAAAGAATCCAGTGATGAAGATTCTGATGAAATTTCTAGAAATGAAACTGCTGCATATGATGACTTCACAGACGACACAGAGGATGATGAATATTTTCAAAATTGTTCCTTATATATCAGCAGAACGAAACAAAAGGAGAATGATGACAAACTTAAAGCACAAACGTTCCAGCACAGTGAGAACAGAACTACAGTAAACCAGAGTCGGAATACAAGGTCCCCTAAGAATAGACTTATCCTCAACTCGAAAAACAAGCAAAGAGGACAGACTGAGGGATCTTTAGGCGACCGTGGAGCGCAGAAAAATGCAGCAGAGAAGGCAGTTGGTCGCGTCCCTAAAGTTTTACTCACCAAGAGTGTGGAGGTGACATCGGCTCGGCCGCACAAGATTATGTTCAATACTGGGATTCTGGAGGTGGAGAGCAACAGGATCACAGGCAGCAAGGCTAAAGTTTTCTTCCATAGGGACGCGCTCTACCTCAATCAGAAGAAAGTTGAAGACGGGAAGCCCCTCTCGAGGCTTCTGAAGAAGCAGAATCAACAGTGGGGCTGCGTGGCACGGGCCTTCCCCATGAAGAACGGCGCCTGCAGGAAGATCGCCGGCGTTGAAGTTCAGCTGATAGCCAGCCTGGTGTGGGTGGGCGACAGACCTTCGCCGGCCGACGTCAGCAAATTGTCCCAGGAAAGGAAGCAGAGCAGCCGGCAGCCTCGTGAAGCTGGAAAGCTGTCCCAGGAAAGGAATCCCGGCCCCGAGTCGGAACAGAGCAGCCGGCAGCCTCCTCAAGCTGGAGGCACTTCGCAGGCGACAGAAGGAAATGATACTCTGAAGACAGCCTTGGCGGACAGTGCTTCTCCAAGATACGTAAGTATAAATGCTTGTCATGTTACTGAAGAATCCAATTTGCTCATTACAGACCCGAATTCAAACCAGTGTAGGAAACCCTATTTACCTGTATTGCTATAGTTATATATTTTGGCAGTTTTGATTTACACTTCAGGAATATTATTCTGCCTGGCACGATGGCCTTTTGCTGT
Source organism: Penaeus monodon (assembly GCF_015228065.2). NCBI lineage: Eukaryota > Metazoa > Arthropoda > Malacostraca > Decapoda > Penaeidae > Penaeus > Penaeus monodon. Next base: position 31,396,301 of record NC_051395.1, on the reverse strand, counting down.
AGTGATCAGGGAGCAAGTGCAAAATGCCTATTACCTTCCATTTGCTGTCACGTCAAATGAAATAACGTAAAACAACAGAAATGGGGCAGACAAAAAAATCATGTTGGTATTACTTTTCAACAGTAATTTTCATCAGTAATTTCTTAGGAACGATATTTGAAAATGTAGCTATGCACCCGGGATTTTTTCGCCAAGTAATATTTCCATATTTACATTTAACAAGTGATAAAAAAAATCTGAAATGGGGTGTGCTATATTTCATCCAGCCAGTCGGGTGATACATCTACACTACAGATCAGTATTACTTACATAATTCTTCAACCATTCAGCCTCTAAGAAATGTTTACATTAAGGAAAATAATAGCTTGGTCTCTGAATACTTTTTACATGAAATCCGGGTTCGCACTGCTTGCCCAACCAAAGGAGCGCTGCACACGCAAGCAAAGCGAATATGAAATTAGTGAAGCAAAAGCCCATTTTTCACAG
>NC_051395.1:31383315-31388315 GCF_015228065.2 Penaeus monodon | reverse complement strand
ACCTAGAACTAATCCCAAATCCTACTTAATCCACATTATCCAGAGCACATTCCCGTCCACTCTGTTCCATCAAGATAAGGCACGAAATCACATCAACCGGGCTTACCAAGATGTGCCACAAAAATGACATGACTACTGGATGTTACTCCGAAATCTAGTCCGCCGTTGTCTGTCACTGAGCGTCTGTTATTCCCGATATGGGAGCCCATCAGGTCACACCCTTAACAGTTATTATAAATATAATATTATTTTCACTAATTTGAAGGATACCTGCATCAGGACTTTCCTGTCCCAGCAAATTTTCAACACTGTATTATCACTTTAAGCTTTTTCTACCTGCTACCCGAGTTATTTTCTTGTTCCGAGACTGGTACGTTATGACATATATTGCGATCACTTGTAACTGCTTGTTTTCGCACTCGTGACTTCTTGTTGCTTCTGTTGGTCCATCACGTGGTGTCACTTTGTCACAAGATGTTATCAACACTTTGATGTCATGGTGCGCCTCCATTTTTTGTATCTGCGTCTTATCCTGTTGACCATATTTTTGTGTGGAATCCACTCGAGTCCTCGCTTATTTGTTTCACCCGTTCATGTATCACCCACTTCGCCCTCGCGTTGTTCACGTGGTAAATGCCTTCGTGTGTCTAAGTACCTAAGGATCCTGGGGATTAAACGTCTAGAGGAAGTGTTGCGGAGATTCAGTAAATCCAGTATGAACTATTTTCAGTAAATTATCCTTCTTCCAAATCACTTTATTGTTGGATTTTCAGGAGTTATGACATTGATTATTGAACTGGACAGAGCTTTGGGATGGGAGGATGTAACATTGTTGTATCTACCTTGTATATTTGTTGTTAATATATATTCATACATACATACATATATATATATATATATATATATATATATATATATATATATATATATATTTCATATCTATACATATATATACATATTTATACATATCTATCTATATATGTATATATAGATAGATGGATAGATATAGATAAGTAAATAGATTGCTAGATTAATAGAAATAAATAGACTGATAGACATAGATGTAGATATATGCATATACATATTTATATATCTGACTACAGCTATTTTGCAGCATCCCCCCAAAGCTCTGTCCAGGGTAACGATTCAATATAAAAACTGCAATCCAGCATGAAGTGGATTGGTTTGAAGGGTGAAATACCAAATGTAGTTCCGGTCCCAGGGAGCTGTGGGTAGAGAGGGCTCTTGCTTAATTACCCCATGGGAAGGGCACACCCACCAGGTCGAGTTGGGGCTCATGTGTGGTCCCTGATTAGAGTAATTATTCATTCTTAGTAATCATAAACTTATTTTTGGCATTATCCGCATATTCCTTATTCTGAAAAAAACCCTCAGGGAGTTTGTATGCTTAGTCCTTCCCTCAGGCAAGCCCAAGATGAAACTGGCTTGGTGCTAACTCCTCTCAGTAGGCCTGTGCACATCCGTGCAAGGTGTATTATCATTATTATTGTTATTATTATTATTTTCGTTGTCATTTTTATTATTGTTTTGTTTTGTTATTATAGTTGTTCTTATTATTTTATCAGTAGTATCATTATCATCATCATCATCATCATTAGCATCATCATTACTATTACTATTAATGTTATCATCCTTTTCATTTCGTTTGCTTCATGTTTGTTTCATACGATGCCTGCGTTGATTTACTTTTTGAAATGCCCTTGTATTTTTATTCCTTTTAGTGCATGGTACACTGATAACCTAAATAATGTTTTCACTTTCCCTAATACTTTTCCTATTGGCAGTCTTTTCATAATACAGATATTAAAGCCTTAGAATCAAAAGACTCGTTCATAAGCCAAAAGAAGGCGTATTCTGACAAACTAAAATTACTTTTCTTAAACAGGCGTCCCTTCTTCATTAACATTTAGTGTCGTCTCCGCCAATAGCAAGTCAGGAAATGTTACCAACTAGTAAATATGGAAGCGCCGAGCAGGCAGAATAGACAGTGCCACGCTTTCATGTCCGACCTTGCCAGTGTGTTCGGGGCCCGTAGAAGTGCCACAACATGAACAATGGAGACTACAGCTCGCAATATGGCATATTCATATATGGACGATATATTTGATGAAATATAACAATAAATGTACACGGAGATCTACTACACTGAATATGATACAGTGACTGCTGTAAGGATATCAAGTGTACTGCATGTTATATGATGCGTATCTTAAATATAGTTGATGTATAATTAATTTTTCCTTATATGCGTATATACACTTAAATTCAAACATAGATGCAAGTTCATTTGTACGTGTACATGTGTGTATGTCAAGTCCAAGATTGATCTTACATAGATCAATAGAGCATATATATGTACGGACAGCTGATAAGTGCAGTACTGTTGCTCAACATCACGTCAAGCCACTGAAAGGCAGAACCCAACAGAAAGTTAATTGTATAATTACATCTTAATATTTCAACAGAATATAACATCTACAAGGGATTGTGAGTGGTAACTGGTCTGGACAAAGAAATACAGTATAAGTAAACTTTATGCGAACAGAACGAGCTTGAAATAGTTTGAAATAGGGCCGAAGAGAAAGGTCGAGAGTGCAGTGACAGTATATATGAGCGTGAACATAACTAGTGTACGTTGTCAAAACGGAAACGTTTTGAGACGATGGGCATGTGTAAACGAAGGGGAATTTACGAGAAAAAAAAATGAAAATGTGAGATGGTTCGTAGTACTGATGTCTGTACTACATAGACAAATGGAAAATGAGTAAAAGACAGAATATAGGTAGACACTCAATGACACTCACACAGATACAGGTATAGAGAGAGAGTTAAAAATAAATGATACTTTTGTAACTGACGCTTTACTTTCTTTTCACAACTACACCGAATTGGAAAACGACAAAAGAACAAATCTTCGAGTTATGTTCCGCCGTAAATTGGGGCATCACCTCCCGTAATTTGTCAGGCGGGACAGTTCTCCTGTGAAAAACAAGCAAGCAAGAAAGAGAGAGAGAGAGATTATAAATTTCATTGGTTCCTTTTAAACGTACTTAAACTTTCCGCAGCTGCTGACAGACCAACTAAAATATCCCCACCAAGCGACAAATTTGACCTGCCCGCTGATACTATATATATATATATATATATATATATATATATATATATATATATATATATATATATATATATATATATATATATATATATATATATATAATATATATTTTTTTTTTCTTCTTCTTTTTTTCTTTTTTTTTTACCGCCCAGTCCCTGTCGTGTAACGTCCTTGGACCTGGCCGTGCGGTCCGTACCGATTTGACAGAGGAAGCTCACGACGGCGGGTCAGCGTAGGGTTCAGTTGAACGTTCAACTGCCAGCACTCCGCTTCCTGCTCCTGCACGACCCTCGCACGTTAGTGGATGCCAAACTTTTAGTTAAGAAATATATACAGTTTGGAAATGATACACACTCACACATACGCACACGCACACACACACACACGCACGCACACGCACACACATACATACATACATACATACATACATACATACATATATATATATATATATATATATATATATATATATATATATATATATATATAAAAGAAAAAATAGAGGGGAAGAGAGGAATGAGGGAAGGGGAGGGAGAAAGAGAGGAGGGAGAAAAAGAAGAAAAGAGAGGAAAGGACAGATAGAGAGGGAGATTAGGCTATCATTCTCTAAAAAAAATATTTAAAGAAAGAGTGTGCAAACCGTACAGCTCTCGTTTACTTTTCGTCGGGCGACAAGCCACATGTCCGCCTGTCCGGGTTAACATGGAAGGCACTGCGTTTCCTTGTTCTTAAACATTTATATACATTACTATTGTAGCAAAAATTTATGATAATGATAATAATAATAATAATAATAATACTTAGAGGAAATAAGGTTTCTATTGCCTTTTACATTGTATTGCGTTGCAACATCAACTGACCTGGCTGCTTATTATTTTATTGTAACGCAGCGTCAATGCTTGTTGATCGAGGGCCACTGATACACTGCAAAAAGAAAATATTATCAGGTACGATAAGCGTGCATTAGCAAAAGAAAAATATGTATTATTGTCATTTAAATCAAATGTAACCGGTCAAAAATAACAAAAATAAGTAAGTAAATAAAATCAACAGACAGATCGTCTAACCGCAATAGGATCACTGTTATTTGATAAATATTAGACGTTTTCATTTGTTGTTTTAAGCAAAGCAAGCCTATACCTGCGGACTGTTTCCCTTTGCTTTTCATTAAAGGCGCAATGGATGATATTGATCTTCTGTCAACAGGTGAATTACATTGCCGTCATAGCATTGTTGATTTAAGAAATAAACCAGGTTCATTTCCCTGATGCGAAGCCGTCATAGTATTGTTGTTTTAAGAGATAAACCAGGTTCATTTCCCTGATGCAAACCAAAAAGTTAGATTGCCTGCCATATGCATCACGCGCGGCTAACCTCACCTATTGCTCATTGAAGCATGAATCACCTGTCAAATATTTTGCTCGAATAAAGACTTTATGTGCCTCGCCACTTCTCTGTAGACCCAGTCGAGTGTGTGGTGACAGTGGTAACCTGGCGGGGGAGTGTATACTGTGTATAGTGGTGATCTGGGAGAGCGTGTGGTGACTCAGTCATTTGGTTAAGTGTATGGTGACGTAGTGGATATGATGGAGGCATATGTGATGGTCCGATGATAACCTGGCTGGGTATGTGTGGCGGTCTAGTGATGACTGATGTGTGGTGATGTAGTGGTGACCTGGCAGATCGTCATGGAAGGAGGGAGGGCTATAGCATTCTTCATCTCTATCATTACATTATCATCGCAATATCCTCCACACTATTGCCTTTATCAATAACATCACTAATAGCATCTATCCTACAAACTGCATTTCTTTTTTTAGCCTAATCCGGAGTTATCTGTATGGAGACAGCCGCTTGATTCACG
>NC_051395.1:31365815-31368315 GCF_015228065.2 Penaeus monodon | reverse complement strand
CGGCACAGTAGCTCCTACTGCTCTGTCAGTGTCCCTGGCTAGAGCAAACTCAGCAACACCTCCTCCTTCCGCCAAGTATCTCCAACACTACGTGTTGACGATCACAAAGAGCTGCCGCAGTTTCACTCGGCATGGCTCTGTTCCTCGTAGCGTTGGCCCCTTCCCTGAACTACCCCAAGAACTCAGAGGCGAGGCCAACTCGGAAGGCCTTCTGTGATTCCTCTGATCCCAGGGCACGGTGGATGGCCCAGGCATTGACAATGGCCATGTCATAGAAGAAAAGGAAGACCTTCCTGTACCATACCTTGGAGTGCGAGTTGTTGGATAATAACTGGCCATTTGATCACCAACATTGACACCTTTCATGCCAATATCGTTATATTTTATTACCAATGGCTTGTCCCCATTCATTGCTGTGGTATGGACAGTTTACAGCATGGTGACATTGCTGCAGTCCTTCCACAACAAGGCCAGCACGCCCGTCTTACTGCAGCAGTAATCGACATCACCTTCCTCCTCACTATGAGGTCCTTGGGCATGAATTTACTGTTCAGTCCCTAGTGCATTAGTCCTATGTGACAGCAGCACATGAAAAAGACTTGGCAATTGTATACCAGTTATCCACATATATTTATTTGTGGATAACCAAGGAAGCCGCTAAACTTCATCAGGTGCAGCACCGCTTTTGTGGACGAGGGTATGTTGCCACCATCCTTCCCGGTGTACACCTCAAAGCAAGAGGTGTACTCTGCAGTTGCACTCTCACCCTCTTGGTTGGGTTGTAGGTCTTGAAGCCTAGCTGCCCACAACTTCAACAATGACTTGTTTATGGACTGCCCCAGTATGAAAACTGATCGGAAGGAGCTGTTGAAAGAGTCCACAACTGGTCAGAGCTTCCACATCCAGTCCTCTGGGAGTAGAGCTTCTTCCTCCAAGTTGGTGAAATGGAGGTGATTTGTCAACTGGTCAAACTGATCCTTTGTCATGACCTTGGTAACGAGTTTGTGACGCAGGACATGGTCGGTTGACCAGAAGTCACAATAATTGGAAACTTTCCACACTCCCATTATCACGCGGATCCCAAGGTATGCCATGATCTGCCTGAACGTGGGCATCCATGTGAGGGGAGGCAGCAGGAGGGTGGGCGAACGCATACCTGTGGAAAAGAAAAACAAGTAATACATTCTGACTGTTCAATGCAAGATATTTACTGAATATGAATAAAATTGGAAAGAACACAAACGCTTCCTTATTTGAGAGGAGGCAACTGTTTACCTGTGGGAGTGCTCAATACAAGAGATATTTATTCAGTATGGAAAAAAATGGAAAAAACACAAAAGCAATAACGAAACTTACCAGTTGGTCTCCTGAATAATGTGATCAAGAAGATCTTCTGTGAAGAGACACGACAAGATCTCAACAGCGTAGTCAAAACACACAGCATCGCCTTGAAAGCCATGGCGGTGGGGGACGTTACCTCTCTTCCTCCAGACAAACCTCTTGGTCCCTCGAGCATTCACCAACTTCAGTTTTTCTACGTACATGAAAAGAGGTTTGTTGCTATACATGGTAGTGTCCACCTGCGAGACTTAGTCCAATTCTTCGTCTGAATTGACGTCAAACAACGTGTCAGTGTCGTCCTCTGCCCTACCGGGGAGCCACTCATCCCCACTCTCCTCAGAGTGGTCAAAAAAGGTCAAAGAACGGGGAGAGCGGGGAGAAGGCTATCGGTGCAATATGCTTTGGTGAGGCACTTTCACAGGAGACGCTGAAGAGGTTGACGGTTGAGGGTCATCGACCTCAAAGGAGGAGAGTCTCCGAATGCTGGAGGGTTGGGTCATTGCGAGAGCAAGTAAAGAATGTGGTGCAAGCACCTCTATATATACAGGAAAATTCCCGTGCTTCGATCTGTAAGCAACAGTAGCCAATAAGGTCAATCCAGCATGGGTCACATATCACATAATGTGACCAATCACATCATTGCCTGTGTACTGACATCACTACCGCATGTGATGTCATTTACTACTATGTGGAAGTAAGATGGTGCCTGTAGAATGATATCACTTCCTATGTGTGAGTGAGTGTGTCTGTCCGTGTCTGTCCATGTGTGTGTGTGTGTGTGTGTGTGTGTGTGTGTGTGTGTGTGTGTGTGTGTGTGTGTGTGTGTGTGTGTGTGTGTGTGTGTGTGTGTGTGTGTTTTGAAAGTAAAGATGGTGACTGTAATGACATCATTCATCTTTGTGATATAACTCTCTTTATCTTCGTGATGTCACATGCTCGTACACACCCATGCACACACAATGACACAGACACACAGACAGACAGACAGACAGACACACACACACACCTCTGTCTCTCTATCTACCTCTGTCTACTTCTACCTACCTGCCTCGCTCTCTGTCTATCTATCTATCTATCTGTTTCCCCTCCTCCCTCCCAAGTCGCACCTTTATTTTTCATTTTCACTTTTATTTTCTGTCTGTATGTCTCTCCTCTCTCT
>NC_051395.1:31303315-31360815 GCF_015228065.2 Penaeus monodon | reverse complement strand
AAACCTGTATGATAGAAGAAAATATCTAACCTGTGATGAAGAACTATTTGATGAGGAAGTCTTTTCACTGTTTTTCTGCATTCTGGACATTAAACCTTTCCAACTGCTGGTAGCTTCTTTGCCCCTGAGTTTCTCTGGACTTTCTTTACATGCTGTGAAAGGGATGGATATACAGAGGAGGAAATGATGTAGATGGAATAAAAGAAAAGTCAAAGCTGATCATGTTTAATTCTTTACCTTTATCACTGTAAGGTTAGTAGATATAGGCCTATAGAAATAACCATATAATTAGTATCATACAATCAAGATTGTAATTTACATTTTATACAGAAAGAGGAAGACTGGGAGGGAGGGAGGGAGAGGGAGAGGGAGAGGGAGAGGGAGGGGAGGGAGGGAGAGAGAGAGAGAGAGAGAATATCTCTACATTCTTCAAAATATAATCTAAAAAGTCTTACCACATTTGCAACATGAGGAGCATTTATTCAATGGCTCTGCCTCAGGGCTCTTGCTCCCTTTGCTTTGGAAGAAATTAAGGATACTGGTCTGACCACCTGCAAGAAAAGAAAAAAATAACAGATATCTACAATAGCTCAACTTCTTTTAAATGCAAAGAACCTCTTGAATAAGTAAATCATTATTTATATGAATCTGAACTGCACTGACAATCTGCAATCCTATTAGTCAGCAAAACAATGAGCTTGAAAAAACAGCAGAGAAATAAAAGCATTAAAAGAAAGAGAGAAAGAAATAAAGAAAGATAGAAAGAAAGAAAGAAAAAAAAGAAAGAAAAAAAGAGAAGAACTAAAGAAAAAAATCTAAGAAACACTTTTTTTTTTTTGAAAATGCACTAACCACATTGTGGAAATACCACTTTTTTGTTATTCCACAGAACACCTCATTTTTAGAGTATGGATTTAAATAAAAACCCTTGCAGCTTTTAAGCCTGCAAATATAGTAATAATATACATTTGGCAATTTTTAAAATCATACAAATTATATATTTCTAAATTAGTGCTTTAGACATTCTACATATACACCATTATACATTGATTATATAAAGATACACAATCTGATGTCACTATTGGTAAATGTCCTTACCCTTTTTTGGTGACTTCTGAGGAGAGTTTTGAATGTGGAAGTGTAGGTGTAAGCAAGGTTTACATGAACCTTGATTTCTACATCTCTTCTTAGTAGCTGCTGAAGATCCACTGTCAGGTCTTTTCTCTAGAGTTTTTTCTCTTCTTTCTGAATCACCAAGATATTTTTCCATGGCTTGTTCAACCAGATTACCGAATATTTCATCATCATCACTGTCGAGTTGCACATCAACAGACACACCTTTACTGTTTTCTGTACAGGTTTCAGATTTCTTTTCATGCAGTTTCCATTCTTCTGATCTATTTGAAGTTCCTGGTATTGCTGGCTCTTGTAGAGGTTCACCATTGCCTTCTGTACAGTGTCTCACATCTTTTTCTCTCAAATCTTCAGAGGGCTTTAATATTTCAGGTGCAGCCAGTTCTTCATTCATGCATAAACTGTGCCCTATGCCTTCTCCAACTTTATTTGTATTTGAAACAGGCTGTAGTAATGACTCAGAAAGTGAGCTTGTTGTACTACATGTAGCTTCCAATGCATCTATTCTTGGAATGCTACTCAAGTCTATATCAGGTACACTTTTTTCAAAGAAGTCTTCATCGCTGTACTGTTTCTGATTAACATCCCTGCATGTACTATTGTGTACAGGGAATCTTTCATCTTCTTGTTTCTTTGGAGAACAGGAGTCATCCTCTGTGGAGTCTGAAAACTGAGCAAAAAAGGTTGCTGTGTCACTGCCCTTCTCCTCTTGGCTAAAGCTAAAGAGTTTCATGCTCTTTAAGGAGACCTTACTGCTTGTTTCACTTTCATCATCTGAAACCAAGTTCACATAACTGTTTTCTTGGTGTTTATTATTGGCAAGCCCATCTGCAGCTGAAACATTTTCTTGTGACAAAATGCTATTAGGTAAGACATTTTCCCCATTCTTGTTCCTGGTTTCTCTATCCACCTGGCTGCTGGAGAGTGAATTGAAAATGCATTTTTGTTCTGCTCTTTCTACTGCAAGCCTGTAGTGCCGGAAATTCCAGTAATGCAACTCATCGGTTTCACTACACTCTATGCCCTTATCACACTCTGGAAAAATGAGTCTGAGTTAGTCATTCAGTAATCAATTCAATGAAAAATTAATATGCCAATGCAATCATTAATTATAATGTAAGGGAAGGCCATGAAGAGATTTTGAAAAGGGCACATAAACTATATTAAAGCTGTTCCAGCTGCAGTCTGAGCTTGGTGGTATACAAGAGTTGTACTGTCTTGATCCTAAGTTTCTGGCAGGGGAAAAAATGGTCTGCAAGGAAGTGTATAGTGGTGAGGTCCAATCTGTTTACTTACAAAATCATATAAAAGCACATTGTATGGAATAAATTTTCTACTTCATTGTTATTTTATGTATATGACTCCTGATTATGGAACTGATAAATAATATTAAGGTGAAGACATGAAGCCATATGTAACAACCAAGGAGTTTTATGCTATAGAATAAGAGCATCACAAAACCTGCATATATATATGTACATGTATAGAAGCTAATTCTCACATTTTTATCTTAAAAACACTTTGACATGACTGAACATAATTAATTTCCCTCTACATTCTTTACAAGCAGGGAACATCAGGTATTACAATATTTATGAACCTTCCCTAACCTTGCTTGCTGAACAAGTCCTTGTCAAGGCATTCATCAGTGTGGCTTTTGTGGGACTTGCCCTTGCTGTCGTAGATGTACCAGGGCATCTGGCATAAGGGGCACACCAGGTCTTCCTCCTGCTTTACTTTCTTGCCCATCTGGCTGCCTCCTACACCACTCTTCTCATCCCCGCTCTTTCTTTTGAATGAGCCAGGCTTTCCTGCCATGGCATCTGGCTTGGCCACTCTCTTCGTGCTCTTGTTAAAGGATGCATTGCTGGGGATCTTGAAGCTGCTGCCTTTGTTTTTGCTGGCAAAGGTCTGCTGCGAAAGGGACAATCGGCTGGCCTTCTTCTCTGTCTTCGATTCACAAAATGAACTGGGCAACTGAGATCTGATGATAAAAACAATCCAACAACAAATTTATAACAATTATAATTTTGTGCCTATGTTACCAACATCTTTCATATGATGAGCTACAGGACCTAATGATAAATAAGCTGTGCATCTTACATACTTTTCTAATTATTGTATGAAATGAGTACTTACAAGTGTATTAAAACTTACAACTACCTTCATTCTTCATCTGAAACATGACTTCAAATTTAAAGGGGCTCAAAGGAGAGAAATCATTAGAGAAAATTATTGACAATATAGAAGAACAAGATAAAAATAACATAAATAAGCACTCTAGACCATAAAAAGAAAAGGAAAGGAAAGGAAAAGGAGAAAAGGAAAAGAAAAGAAAAGAAAAAAAGTAATCATAATAACACACACACACAGATATATATATATATAATATATTCATATATACATACATACATACATATATATATATATATATATATATATATATATATATATATATATATATATATAAATACATACATACCTATATATGTCTATGTGTGTGTGTGTGTGTGTGTGTGTGTGTGTGTGTGTGTGTGTGTGTGTGTGTGTGTGTGTGTGTGTGTGTGTGTGTGTGTGTCTATATATATACATATATATATATATATATATATATGATATATATATATATATATAATCAGTATGCATATATATATATATATATATATATATATATATATATATATATATAATATAGTATATAATATATATATATACATATATATTATATAGACTATATATATGTATATATATTATATATTATATATATATATATATATTATATAATATTAATATATATATATTATATATATATATTATATATATATATATATTTATTATATATATATTACCATTATAAATGTATGATCAATTCTATTTTGTATACAGTATTGATAATCTATTCTAGTTACCATGGTACCACATGGCTAGTTTCAGTGATCCTGTCAGATGAACCCCGCTAGCGTAGCCAGTGTCACATGTGTTTCTGACCTCCTTTGACCAAGTCGTCTAAGTACCACCGCGCTAGGGTCACCTCTCGCCTCCCTCCGGGGGAGTTCGCGTGAAGCACCCGACGCGGTAGGGTCATAGCCCTCGCCTCCCTCCGGGCGAGCTGGCTGCGACCCGCATACCGAGACTACCCCTTTAGACAAGTCGTAGCGTCGTCGTAGCCTGTGTTCCCCCCCCTTTAAAGTGTTTTTTTGGCCCCCCGGGGGCCCACCCCAATTTTTACTAGGGGGTACGTATAGCCTTTAAAATTTCTGGGGGGGAGGGTGGCGCGGGGCCCTTTGGGGGCCCCGCAGCATGAACGAAAAAATCCCAAAAAAAACCGCTCGCCCGTTTTAAAAGGGAAAGGGCTAAAAAAAAAAAAAAAACACGTAAAATACACTTTTGGGGCCCCTTCTCATTTTTTTTCCCTTCCTTCCCCCATACATGTTTTAAAGGGCCTTTGGTTTTTTTTTTGGGGGTTTAAAAGGGTGTTTAATGCCCGGGAAAAAATGGCACTTTCTCCACTATTTTTCCAAACCTCAGTTTCGAAATTTCCGTGCGATCGGGGTAGTGATCAACAAAAAAATGTTCTTTTTTTTCCCTTATTTAAAAGGAATTTAAAAATTTTTTTCCCCTCTTTTTAGATTTTTAAGGGGGTTTTTTAACTGCAAAAAATTTTAACGCTTTCGTAAATTTTTATTTTTAAACCCCAACGAAAAAATTCATTCTTTTTTATTTTCTTTCCAAACCCCTGGGCCCCCCCCCGACCGGGGACCCCCATTTTCTCTTTTCCCGGTGGGTTGGGGGGCTTTGGGTTTAAGGGGTTCAGATAAAACCCCCTTGGGTTTCCCTTATTTTTGGAAAAAATTTAACATTTTTTACATTGTTTTTTGGGTGACCCGTTCTATAGGGTTTAGGGGCAAAAAGTTTTTGGAAAACCAAATTTCAAAAATTTGTTTTATTGATATAGGGGGGAATTCCCCCTTTATCATATTGCCGGGATTCCCCGGGAAATTGCCCGGGGGGTTTGCGTAAATCCTAATAGACCCCGGCCCCGTGTTCGAGATTTAAAGTTATTCGTTCGTTCGGCCCCCTTTTGAGTCGGGGGGTGCCCCGCTTTTTAACGCCAAAAATTTAAAATGGGGGACTAGGTTTTAAAAAGCTAGAATCATTTTTCGTTATTAACCCAAAATTTTCCCTTCACCCTTTTAAAGGGTTCGCTTGCATTTTTTGGGTTTACCCCCAAAAATTTTTGGGTTGTGATTCGTGAATTTAATCCTTGGGGGAATTTTTGCGGGGCCCCCCTTTAAGAAAGCAGAAGGGGAGCGGTATTTTTTTCCCTGGCCGATTTGTTTCATCATAAGGGGCATTTGGGTTTTTAGGATCCCCCCGTTTGAGTTTTTTTTAAAGGGTTGGGGAATTTTGAAAAAGCTAAAACATTTTCCCCGGGGGCATTTTCAGTTTTTTGGCCCCCGGGGAAGGGATTTGCTGAAAAAATTTTGGCAAATTTTTTTTTTTTGTCAAAAAATTCATTCAGGGCGTACATTCTTTTTGGGCTTTTCATTTTTTTTATTTTTAAAAATTTCCAAGGGTTTTATTTGAAAAAAATCTTAAATAGTTTAAGCTTTTGTAATTACTTCATTTTTTGTTTTTTAGTGAACGTTTAAATTTCGTTTTTGGGATTCTTTTCTCTGTGGGGGGGTCCTCTCGTTTCCCCCTTCTTTAAAACAAATACTTTTAAATCCCCCCCACAATTACCCCCACCCCCCACAAAAAAGCTCACTAAACAAAAACACGGGGATAAAAAAAACCACGGCCCATTTTCATTGTTTAGGGGCCGGCGTAAAGTTTTAATTCTTTAGCCCGAAATTTTTGTCTGTCGTTTGTTGTGTCCCAATTTAAAAACATCTATTTCTATCTGTGTAAACGACTAGGGTTCAAATAGATTTTCCCCGGGGGGATGGCCGATTTTTCTTTCCCCTTATTACTCTCATATCTACCCGGGAGAGGGGGTGGTAGTTAAAAATAGGTCAAACGGCCCCCGCTAAATGGGCAAATTTCCCCCCTTTTTATTTTTTCTTTTCCTTTGTGAAAAAAAAACACAAAATGAAAAAAAAAAACGAAAAAAAAGTTAAAAAACCAACCCTTAAAAAAACGTAAATTGTATTTAAAAAAAAACCGGGGGTAGTTTGGGAAATTAAACCCCCCCATTTTTTCTGTTGCCTTTCTTTTTCTCTTACCTTTTTGGGCCCCTTTCATATGGGTCTGGCTCCCCGACTTTTATTGCAAATCGGAACCCCCAAAGGCACCAAGGAGGGGTCTTTTTTGGGGTTTCCGTGGGGGAAAGGGGCGTCATTTGAAAATCGCCCTAGGCCCGCGGACCCAAAAATTTTTGTTTAGAAAAGGTGTTAATACGTCCCCCCTATAGGGGGGGGGGGGGGCGTTGCCTTTCCCAGGGCTTCCCCCTAGAAACCAGCGAAAAAAAAAAAACCCTTTTGGCCCCCAGGGACAGTCGCCCCCAAAAGCTGTGCCTGGGGGACGGGCCTTTCGATTTTTGGGGCAAATCCCCGGAGCTGTTAAACGCAGTATCAGCAAACCCCCCAGATGGCCCCCCCTGCCCCGACGCCGTTTGAATTTGGATGAAGATTTTCCCAGGGGGGCGTTTTTGGGGGCGCGGGGAAGGGGGCCTGGAAGGGGGAATGGGGAGGGACGTGGGGAAGAGGACGCCGCCCCGAGAGGCCCCGGGCCCGGGCTACGAGGAGGGTTTGGGACGGAAAAACCCAAAAACAAAGGGGGGACCGTGCGAGGGGGCTTTTGAGGGGGCCCTTGGAAAAAATCGAGAAGGGGCCGAATTTTCACCAAGGCCAGGAGGGTGGGCGCGACAGGGACGGGGCAGCCACGAAAAGGGATCAGGACAAAAAGAAAAGAGAAAAGGGGACGGGGGCCAAACCCCAAATTTTGGGGGCCCCTTGAAAGGGGGGGCCCCGGGGCCAAAAACCCCGAAATAGGGGGGCCGGGGGCAATATAAAATTTAGATTTTTTTAAAAATTTTGTACAGGGGGGGGATAATTTATTTCTGTTACCCCCGGGGACCCCGGGGGCTGTTTTCCCCCGGGGGGTTTTCCAAAAAAAGTCCCAAAAAAAGAAAACCCCCCGCCAAGCGGGGGGCGGAAAGGGCACATTTTTTTATCCCCGACCTCGTTTGGGCCGGAGTTGTTTTTAAGTTAAACCCCCGGGACTAAGGCGCCCCCGCCCTTTTCTCCGGGCAAAACCGACCGGGGAACCCCCGGGGGGCCCGGGTTTTTTAAAATAGGGGCATGTTTTGTGTTGGGTTTTTTAGCGTTTTTGGGATCAAAATCTCAAAAAAAAAGAGTTTAAGCCCAAATTTTCCGTTTTCAATACCCCCGCAAGGCCCCAAAGTAAAAGGGTTCTATAACCCCTTATTTCACAAAAAAAAAACCTATGTGGTGTGTTGTGTTGTGTGTTTGGGTGTGTTGTGTGTGTGTGTGTGTGTGGGGGTAAAAAAAAAAAAAAAAACCTATTTATATAAAATATATAAAATATTTTTTAAAATATATTTAAAATATAATATATAAATTTAAAAAAAAATATAGATATATTTTAATATAGTAGATAGAGAGAGAAGAGAGGAGAAAAAGGGGGGAAAAAAAGGGGAGAGAGAGAGAGAGAGAGAGGGGCGGGGGGGGAGGGGAAGGGGGACGAGGGGGGAGAGAGGGGGGAGGGGGAGGGGAGAGAGAGAGAGAGGGAAAAAAAGGAAAAGAGGGGGAGAGGGGAAAGGGGGAGAGAGAGAGGAAAAAGGGGAGAGAGAGGGGAGGAGAGAGAGGAGAGGAGAGAGAGGAAGAGGGGAAAAGAGAAAAGAGAGGAGGAAAAGAGAAGGGGAGAGAGAGAAAAAAAAGAGAGAAGAGAGGAAAGAGAATGAGAGAGGAGAGAAGGGGAGAGGGGAGAGAAAGGGAAAAGGGGGAAGAGGGGAGAGATGGTAAGGGGTAGAGAGGGGGGAGGAGAGAGAAGAGAGAGGGGAGAAGGGAGAAGGGGAGGGTGGGGGAGAAAAGAAGGAGAGAGAAGAGAGGAAGGAGAGAGAGAGAGAGAGGAAAGGGGAGAGAGAGAGAGAGAGGGGGGAAAAATGAAAAAAGAGGGGAGAGAGAGGAAGAGAAAGAGGGAGAAGAGAGAAAAGGGGACGGGAGCGAGAAGAAGGAAAAGAGAGAGAGGGGAGAGAGGAAAAAAAAGAGGGGAGAAAAGGGGGAGGGGAGAGAGGGGAGGAGACGGGAGGGGAGAGAGGAAGGAGAGAAGAGAGAGGGGAGAAGGAGGGGAAAAAAGGGGAGATGAGAGAAGAAGGGAAAAAAAAAAAAGAGAAAGGAAAAAAGAAAGAGGGGAAAAAGGAAAAAAAGAAAGAAGGGGGAGAGAGGGGAGGGAGAGGAAAAGGGGGAAAGGGGGAGGGGGAGGAAAAGAGAGAGAGAAAAAAAAAAAGAAGGGGAAAGGGGAAAGGAAAGAGAGAGAGGAGAAAAGAGGGGGAAGAGAGAGGGGAGGGAGGAAAAGGGGGAGAGAGAGACGAGAGAGAGAAGAGAGAGAGAGAGAAAGGGGGGAGGGGAAAAGGGGGGAAAAGAAAAAAAAGGAGAAAAGGGGGAAAGAAAAAAGAGGGGGAAAAAAGAAAAAAGGGGGAGAGGGGGGGAGAGGGGAAAAACGAGGGGGAGAGAGGGGAGGAGAAGAGAGAGAGAGAGAGAGAGAGAGTTACAAGTTTTTAGGTCACAAAACCCCAGAGTAAGATTTTAAGTTATGGGCCATTAAAAATTTTTGGACTAACAATCTTAAAAGGGCCCCGGTGGGGAAAGGGGTTTAAAAATCGGACTTTTAAGGGCGGTTTACGGAAAGGGGAAAACTGAAATTCCCAAAGGGTTTTTGGTCCCCCAAACCGGCGGGGTTGTTCCCTTTGGGGAAGGAAAATTTTACCAAACCCCTTTCCGGGAAGCCCGCCCCAAATCAGTGCTGGCCCAAAGGGCCCGGGTAAATAGAGGAAATGAAATTTTCCCTTTAAAAATAAAAAAACCGGGGAAATCTCCGTGGGAAAAGGAAAAAAATGGGGGGGGGGTAGCAAAGTTTTCTCACCCCAAGGGGGTAAAACCCAAAATGAAAAAAAAAAATAAGTATCATGTGTGACCCCCCGGCCCGGCTAAAAATGAATCTATGTTAAAAGAAGAAAAATAAAACTATAGACTTAACTAAAAAGTCTATTTTGGAAATTAACTAGGGGGGGGCCCAGGCTTACCCCTGCCTATCAGTTTCCCAAACCCAAAAAAAACCCTAACTTTTTACAAATTTCCGGACTCTGAAATGGGTGGGGAGCAAAAAAAATCCTCTTTTCCCCATTCCCCTCATTTTTTTCTAAGGCCAAAAAAAATGGAAAATTTACGGGGGGAAAATTTTCCAAAGTTGGGGAAAACTAGACATTCCATCCTGCAAAAGGAGAGAGAGGAAAAAAAGTTTATATATTAAAATATATAATTTATAATATATATATTATAAAATTATTATAATATTATATAAAAATTTTATTTTAAAAAAAAAAATTTATAAATTTTTTAGTATATAAAAATATTTAAAAATAAATTTATTTTTTTTTATTAAAATTTTATAAAATAATTTTTTATAAAATAAAAATATATATTTTATTAAAAATTAAAATTTTAGAAAGGGGAGGAAAAAGGGGAGAGAGGGGAAAAAAGAAAAGAGAAGAGAGAAAGAAAAAAAAAAGAGAAGAGGGAAAAGAAAGGAAAAGAGAGAGAAAAAAGAAGGGGAAAAGAAAAGGGGCAAAAGAGGAGAGGGGGAAAAGGGGAAGAGGAGAGAGGAAAAGAGAGAGAAAAAGAAGAGAAAAAGGAAAAAAAAAGAGAAGAGAAGAGAAAAAGAGAGAGAGAGAGAGGAGGGGGAGAGGGGGGGAGAGAGGGGAGGAGAAAGGAGAGAGAGAGAAAAAGGGGAAGGGGAGGGGAGAAAAGAGAAAAAGGGGGAGAGAGAGGAGAGGAAGGGAGAGAGGAGAGAGAGAGGGGGAGAGGGGAAAAGGCGAGAGGGGAGAGAGGAAAAAAGGAGGGGAAGAGAGAGGGGGAGAAGGGAAAGGAGAGGGGGAGGAGAAAAGGGGGGAGGGGAGGGGGGAGGGGAGGGGAAAAGGGGAGGAAAAAGAAAGGGGGAAAAAGGGGGAAAAGGGAGAAAAAGAGGGGGGAAAAGGGTTGGGGGAGGGAAAGGAGAGAGAGGAGAGAGGGGAGAAGGGGGTGAGAAGAGAGAAGGAGGGGAGAGGGGGAGGAAAAAGGGGGAGAGGGAGGGAGAGAGAGGGGGAAAAAGGAAAAGGGGAGAGAGGGGAGAGAGGGAGCGAGGAGAGAAAGGGGGGGAAAAAAAAAGAGAGAGAGAGAGAGATGAGAGGGGGAGGTGAGAGAGGGAGAGGGGGAAAAAGGAAAAAGAGAGAGAGAGAGGGGAGAAGAAGAGGGGGAAAAAGGGGGAGAAAAGGGGAGAAAGGGAAAATTTAAAAAAAAAAAAAAAAAAAAACAGGGGCCCATTAAAAAAAGGGTTCCGACCCAAAAGAAGAGAGGGGAAGGGAAGGGGAGAGGGAGAGAGAAGGGGGGGGAGAGAGAGAGGGGGAAAGGGGGGAGAGAGAGAAAAGAGGGGAGAGGAGGGGGAAAAGAGAGAGGAGGGGAGAGAGAGGAGGAGGAGAGAGAGGGGAGAGGGGAGCGGAGGAGAAAAGGGGAGAGATGGGGAAAAGAAAAAGAGAAGGAAAAGAGAGAGAAATGAGAGAGGGGGAAAAGGGGAAAATGAGAGAGAGAGGAGAAAAAGGGGGGGAGAGGGGGGAAAAGGGGGGAGGAAAACGGGGAAGAGGGCAGAGAGAGAGAAAAAAGAGAGAGGAGAGAGGGAGAGGGGGAGAGGGGAGAGAGAGGAAGGAGGACAGGGGGAGGAGGGGAAAAAGAAGGGGAGAAAAGGGGGGAGAGGGGGAGGGGGAGCAGAGGGGAGAGAACCCGAGAGGGGAGAGAAGAGAGAGAGAGAGGGGAGGGGGGAGAGGGGAGGAAAAGAGAGAGAGGGGAGGGGGAGGGGGAGAAGAGGGAGAGAGGGGAGGGGAAGGGGAGGAGAGAGGGAGACGTGTAATCCCAGCGCGATGCCACTAGTGTAAAGATGTGTGGGACGTGTGGTGACGCGAGACAAGACGTGTCCCCACAGGGTGGTACTCTGATTCTCTGGTGCTCTGTCTTGTAGGTGTGTAGAGTTAAAGTTGTCGCTGGTTCACAACTTTATTTCTGCGAGAGTATGGTAGCAGGACGGGCAAGGCAGGGAGACCTGCCTGGGAGGCAGAATCGTCCCGACCTACCCGCTTGCTGGCAACGAGCGGTCTGTCTTAAACTGCTCCGAAATTTCTATGAACAAATATCGTTTTGAAACACAATCATAATGAAAAACATGAAAGAATTTGAATGAACCAAAATTCCGATACATATGGTCACGATGGTTTCGTGGTGAAGGAACAAGGGTACCTTATATACAGTTGTGTGTAAGAAGAGAGTTATGGTGTTTACAAGACTAAAAAGGTTCATGAGAAGGAGACAAAATTGCTGAGTATTCACAAAACATAAAATCATTTCGAATATCGATAATGATAGCGATAACATATTTAGTGATTCAGGATAAGCATTTTCTGAGAACATTTTGAGTATAAACAACACATAATTATACACACAGACATAAGAATAATGTCATGGGAATTGTTTACAAGCAATAAGGGTGGGATTAGCGTGTTCTAAGGTCAATTTATCAATTGTCACGGTTGTAGACCTGTTGGGGTCGGCTGAGGACAGTGGAGTTATTATAAGAGAAGATACACATGGCTTTTCTGGCATGTGAGGCATAAAGATCACGTATCCATTTCACTACAGAGAGAGAGAGAGAGAAGGAAAGAGAGAGAGAGAGAGAGAGAAGGAAGAGAGAGAGAGAGAGAGAGAGAGAGAGAGAGAGGAGAGAGAGAGAGAGAGGAAAAGAGAGAAAAGGGAGGAGAGAGAGAGGAGAGAAGAGAGAGAGAAGAGAAAGAGGGAGAGAAGAGAGACGGAGAGGAGAGAAGTGAGAGAGAGAGGAGAGAGAAAGGAGAGAGAGAGAGAGAAAGAGAGAGAGAGAGAAGAGACGAGGAAGAGAGAGAGGAGAGAGGACAGAGAGAGAGAGAGACAGACGAGAGAGAGAGAGAGAGACAGAGAGAGAAAGAGAGACAGAGAGAGAAAGAGAGACAGAGAGAGAGAGAGACAGAGAGAGAGAGAGAGACAGAGAGAGAGAGAGAGACAGAGAGAGAGAGAGAGAAGAGAGAGAGAGAGAGAGAGAGAGAGAGAGAGAGAGAGAGAGAGAGAGAGAGCAGGAATATGAAAACAATAACAATAAACTAGACCGATAAAATAGGATTCAGACCAAATTACACTGTAATTTGATGGCCACACACACACACACACACACACACACACGCACACACAAACACACGCACATAGAGACACACACACACACAAATAAATAAATAAAAATAAAATTATATAAACATAACTAATGTAATCAAAGAAAAACAATATGCTCTAATAGAATGCATATATTTAGAAAGGGCCTTTATGCACTACTAATAAAAATAATATAATAATAATCACAACACATAAAAACCTAAATGAACTATGTAGAAAGATATCTAAAACAAATAAATGACTGTACATAAACCTGGGATTTGAAAATAAATCTAACAAAAAGTAAACTATTATTATTATTATTAATATTATTATTATTATTATAAAAAAAAAACTAGGACTAAGATTCAATTTACTAAAATTAAAATGGATAAAACCTATCGGTAACATCAGAGTAAAATCTCTTTACAAAATAAACCTAATGAAAAAATATGTAACCGGGGAGCAAAAAGAGAATCTCTAGTAAATTTTTATATTTATGTAAAATCAAAAATTTAATATGGCCTAACCATATACAGAACAGTAGCACAACCCCTAAAAAAATATTGAACAACATATTGAATACTGATTTTTATGACAGTCAAAAACAGAACCTGGCTAAAAGAAAGATAAATTTTAATCTAAATAATTACACAGATTTAATCAAGTGGCTGGAAGCCTAGCTGTGTTAAAGTTGATTTACAATTCAAAGAATTAAAATTAAGAGATAGGGATAACAATAAGGTGGAATCAAGATATATTAAAAAAGTAAATTGGTGAATTTTCTTCTGAAATATACTGCATGTAATGACATATAAACAGATGAACCTGAATATCATACAGGTCAAATCACGGATCCTAATTGATAAAAGGGGATTTTAATGCTCACCACCCTCACTGGAATTCAAAAAGTTGTCACAAACAAATCAGTATAACAGGTGAAACTACAATAAAATGGATAAGCTAGAACAATTTAATACTACTAATTCCAATGAACCTGATAACTAAAACTGACCCCAAAACTACAAAAAAAGCAACTGTAGATCTTGTATTCAGATCACCAACTATAAACCAATTACAGATAAAAACAGCACCTCATGATCATTTGCCAAAGATTAAAAGATAATACATAGAAGGATAATCATCTATTACAGATGAAAAAGTGGCACAATGCAAAAGAAGGATGCATGGACATTCAATAAGACCTAAATAATAGAGAAAAAGAAAATGTAACATATCTGGAAAAAATTCAGAATCAATAAAAAATACTGCACTAAAATATTTTCAAATGGGACCACAAAACAAAAAAGTCATGGTGGAGTGAAGAATGTAATATCATCATAAAAGAAAAAAATAAAGCTATTAATAAATGGAGAAAAACAACTAGAAAACCAATTAGCATATAAAAGACTATTAGCAAGAGCTAGATTCATAATAACACAACATCAAAGGGAATTTGGAGGAAAGTTCTGTGCCCCCTTGAGTTAAAAACCCTCCAAGAGAGATATGGAATTTCTTTGAAGAAGTTATCAAGAAAACAACCTTAATGGAATGTCCACTAATAGACAAATATTTGCCACTAACAAACATAACAAACTAGAACATTTTTTAAACAATTTATGGAAAAAAAAAAAAAAAAAAAAAAAAAAAAAAAAAAAAAAAAAAAAAAAATCTGTCAGACTTACAAAAAGAGCCTATTTAATCAGCAAATTACAAATGAAATGAATAAAGAATTATAAGCAGTGATAAAGAATGCCAAAAACAACAAAGCTTTTGGCACAGATTAAATTCCATACAAATTTTATAAGAACATCCCAAACAATATATTTGACTCAAAATCAATCACACTGGATCAGTAGAGAATACCCAGACTCCCTAAAGGATGTAATAATGAACTCTATAATAAAACCAGGGAAAAAATCTTCACAGGCAAATTCATACAGACTTATCGACAAAATTTCATGCATTGGTAAAATACACAAAAAACACAATAGCAAAAAGATTAATATGGTGGTTAACATATAAACTAGATAAAGATTTAATAGGATTTAGACATAACAGATCTCAAAGTCAAAAATTCTAGGTTTAACATAAGGTGCCCCCAAACTAATATGGAAAAAATATTTAGAAAACTTAAAAGTAGATATATTAAGTAGAATAAACATAATGAAAAAACTAGCTTCATTATAGTGGGGAGTACACATAGAAACTCTATTAAAATAATACAAAATATTAATAAAACCAAAAATAGAATATGGAATAACAATCTATGGAGCAGTAAATGATAAAGAATTTTAAAAACTAGAATACTTACAAAGTCAAAGACTGGCTGTTTTAGATCAACTCCAATCATAACTCTCAAAGCATTAAAAAATATCATCACCAACAAAAAGAATGTAAGAACTTGAATACATGCAAATGACAAAAATCTTAAATAAACTAAACACACTGCCAATAAAACAAACAACAAATTGTATAAAAACATATAACCTTTAAAAGAGAGAGAGAGAGAGAGAGAGAGAGAGAGAGAGAGAGAGAGAGAGAGAGAGAGAGAGAGAGAGAGAGAGAGAGAGAGAGAGAGAGAGAGAGAAGAGAGAAAAGAAGAAGAAGAAGAAGACGAAGAAGAAGAAGAAGACGAAGAAGAAGAAGAAGAAGAAGAAGAAGAAGAAGAAGAAGAAGAGCACTAGTACACAGAACTACAGAAACAATAGCCAAGTTAACTAGACACAACTTCAAAATGTAATAAAAAATACATCCCCAATACCTCATCACATATAGATCCAAGAACATATAACCCAACTTTATGGACAATATAACAAAAAACACTCCTTAAATTATCATTCAAAAACAATACCAAGCATGGAGAATGGATTGAAACTCTGTTGTGTGAACATCACTTTCGAGTGTAGTGAAAATCCTAATCTTATGGACACTGATCTCAATTCTGATCCAGGTGAAGACTCTGAATCAATCCAATACATGGACCATGAAAACAAAACAAAGAGAACAAGAGAAGAATTAGAAAGTGATAATGAAGAAAACCTAACCACAAACAACCCAAAAACAAAGAAGCCGGATGGAAAACACCAGAAGAACCCCAACCAGCAAGTAATAACCTAGCAAATATGGAGGTAGGAAATGAAAATTCCACAGTACTTATCCAATTAAGAGTTTGTTAAAACACAAAAATGGCAATATACAAAAGAAGGATGGATGGAAATCCAATGAGAACTAAATAACACAGAAATAGAAAACTTAACTTCACTTGATAAAATTACAGAAATGATAAAAAGTATGGCTCTAAAATATTTTCAGTTGGAAACAAGAGAATTTAAAGATAAACCAAATAAACCATGGTGGAACAAGGAATGTAATAACATTATAAAAGAAAAAAATAAAGCTTACAATAATGGAGAAAAAAGCCTACAATAGCAAATCAATTAGAATATAAAAAATTATTAGCAAAAGCTAGACTTACAACAATGAGAGCAAAAATGGGATCATGGGAAAAGTTCTATACTACAATAGATTTTAAAACTCCAGCTAGAAAGATATGGAATTTTCTAAAGAAATTAACAGGAAAAACAACTTCAATGGAATATCCAGTAATAGAAAATATTACACAAATATTACACAAAAACTAGAAAAATTCAAAAATGAATATATGAAAACCGTAAGTAAAAACCCCCAAAAAACTGCTGTCAGACTTAGAGAACAGAAAGACTATTTTATTTAAGAAATACAAATGAAATATAAAGAAATATCCCAACTGGAATTAAAAACAGCAATTAAGAATGCCAAAAAACAACAAAGCATCTGGACCAGATGAAATTATGTACGAGTTTTACAAAAATATTCCAAACAACATACTAGAGTCAATATTAATCAATTTCAACTCACACTGGTCCAAAGGAGAATATCCGGATTCATTAAAAAATGCACCGATAAATCCAATAATAAAACCGGGTAAAAACTCATCATCAGCAAACTCTTATAGAGTTATTAGTAGAATTTCATGTATTGGGAAGGTATTTGAAAACATTATAACAAAAAGATTAACATGGTGGCTAGAACATAACAACAAGTTAGATAAAGACTTAACAGGTTTCAGACCTAATAGAAATACTACTGATGCATGACATACAACAGACAGCCACATAAAAAAAGCTAGCATGTATTGATTTAGAAAAAGCTTTTGACACAGTCAATCATGAAGCATTACTAACAAAAATGTTAAAACTAGGAATTACAGGAAAACCTCTAAAATGGATAAATAACCTGTTAGAAAAAAGAACATTCCAAATAAAAATTGGAAACCTAACACCAGAAAAAGGAACAACACAAAGTGGTGTACCTCAAGGTCCACCAGTAAGTCCAATTCTATTTAATGTATTGTTAAATGACCTAAAATTATCAAAAGAAATTGAGAAAATAATATACGCAGATGACATAAGTCTACTAACAAGTAACAAAAATTTATTAGAAGCCTCCAATAAAATAGAAGTAGAATTACAAAAGCTAAAAAATTGGCCAATAATTGGGATTTGAAAATAAACTTCACAAAAAGTAAATTTGTGCTTTTCAAACAAAAAGAAAAATTAAAAATAATAAGAATAGATAATATAGAACTTAAATATACTCAGCCACAAAATTCTTGGCTTAACATTAGATCACCCCAAACTAAAATGGAGAAACCATGTAGAAAATGTAAAAACAGATATATTAAGTAGAATAAATATAATGAAAAAACGAACTAACAGAGAAACTATTAAAATTTTATAAAAAATATATAAAACCAAAAATAGAATATGAATAATCTATGGAAAACTAGAAATTTTACAAATTCAAGTACTAAGACTGGCAACTGGAGGTCTTAGATCAACTCCAATCATAGCTCTCCAAGCATTAACAAACATTCCAACTTTAACAAATAGAATAAAAGAACTTGAATGTATACAATTAACAAAAATCCAAAATAAACCAAATACAACACCAGTAAAGCAACAAATAATAAAATGCATAAAAGAATATAATCCTCAGAGAGACAGAAGATCACTAGTACACAGACGTATGGAAAGAAAACAAATCTAAATCTAGACATAACTCAAAACGTGATATCAAATATATCCCCAATACCCCCATGGCATGATATCTCAGAGAGAATACAAACAAACTTTATGGACAATATAACAAAAAATACTCCTCAAATCACCATTCAAAAACAATATCAGGAGTTAATAAACATTAACTATAAAAACTATAACAGAATTTTCACTGATGGCTCAAAGATAAAAGAACCACAATCAACATCAGCAGCAATTTTCATCCAGAATAAAAATATAACTAGTATCTGGAAACTACCTCCTAAAATAGAAATCACTCATGCAGAATTATTTGCCATAAAACATGGATTAAATTATGCAATAAACAACAAACTATCTAACATAGTAATATTAACAGACTCGCAATCATCACTACAATACAAAATCCCAAACCACTAAGCTATAAATTAATTGCTTATGAAATACAAAAACAAATATACTTTCCCTCAACACACAAACAAACGATTATGGTCCAGGGTATTCCATCACACAAGAATACAACGGGAAACGAAATTGCTGATTTAGCTGCAAAGAAAGCCCATGAAATAAATAATCCCATGTCCATACCACAAGACCCAAATTGTGTCATAAAAGAAATCAAAATAAAAAATACCAAACAATGGGAATCTTAAACACAAAAAATTATCTCATCAAAGATAACATACAAAAACCATGGACCAGAGCCAAGAACAGAAAACTAGACACATGCATGACAAGACTAATAACCAAACACACAAGACTAAAACAACATTTTCACAGAATGAAAATGGAAAATGACCCTTTCTGCAGATGGTGCAAGAATCAAGAACAGACTATAGATCATATGTTTTTACACTGACCAAGATTCATTTCACACAGAACAAAACTTAAACATGCTTTAAGACGAGTCAACATAAAAGACATTGATATAAATCTTCTGATGACAGGTGCAGATAAACCATCTATAACAAAGTACTACATACTGAGACACACAAAGACCTTCCTACAAACAACTAAATTAATTGATATAATTTAAGAAACAAGAAGCCAAGAAAAAAAGAGGATCCAGGGGATACAGACACCAACAGTAAAAGCCTATAACAAGAAAAATATATATCATACCAAAAAGGGGAACTCAAACAAAAAAGAAAGAACCTACCCAGACAGTTGCCAGGAAAGATAACAACAAACAACTGAGCGTAGAAAATTCCCCAATAGCTTGGACACTTCCACCTCCATTAAAGTGTAAAGAATCACAGAAAGAAATGCAAAATAAAAATAAAGAAGACTTCTCATGGACAGAAATAATAAAGAACAATAACAACAATAGCAAATATTATAAGTAACATGAACTCAGAAAAAACAATTTTAGAAATAATAGCCAAAGCAATGAAAGAAGTAACCCCAATATTTTTAAAAATCATAACAATACTGTATAAATAAGATTATTTTATGGAATGCAAGATCAGGCCTTAACAAAAGCACCTGTTAAACAATGAACAACCAGACATACTAGCATTATGTGAAACTTGGCTAAAGAACAAACACATTTTCTACTTAAAGCATTATAAAATAACAAGATATGACAGACCAGAACAAATAGGAGGAGGCCTAGCTATTTGTATAAAGGATAATATAAAATATAAACAAATAAATTTAAGAGACAGATTAAAACTAAAATCGAAGCCATGGGAATAGCCATCAGTCATAAAAATAACTGGATGAATATACTACTGATTTATAATCCATGTAATAACTTATGTCAAAATGACATAGAATATTGTACAGAACAAATAAATGACCCACAATTAATAATAGGAGACTTCAGTGCACATCACATAAGTTGGAATCCTAACTTGAGCCAGAATCACATTAACAAAACAGGCAAAAGCTTATTTAAAGTAATAACAGAAAACAATATAATGTTATTAACTCCTCCAGGCCAGATCACCAGAATAGACCCAAGAACCACTTACCAGTAATAGTAAAGGATAACATCATACAAATGACCCCTCAACTAAATGAATGAATGAATGAATGGGGGAAAAAAAAAGAAAAAAAGAAAGAAAGAAAGAAAGAAAGAAAGAAAGAAAGAAAGAAAGAAAGAGAGAGAGAGAGAGAGAGAGAGAGAAAAAAAAAAAAAAAAGTTCAATAATCTATAACAGTTACAAAGAACCCTCATCACAAAAACCTATTACCTAAAGGATAACATACCACAACCATGATCTAGATCAGAAAACAGAAAATTAGATGTCTCACAACAATACTAACTACATATACAAGACTGAAAATACACCTACACACACACTAAATTTAGAAACTGACCTAAATTGCAGATGGTGCCAATATCCAGAAGAAACAATTGAACACTTAACCTTGTAATGCCCAAGATTTCATTCTGAAAGAACTAAATTATTAGAAGCATTAAAAAAGATAAAAATAACTAATCCTAATATCCCTCTACTTATAACGGGAAAATCAACCTCCTGCTAAGAAATACTACATCCTCAGACACATGAAAATCTTTCTGCAAAGATCAAGAATAGTAAATATATAAAACAAGGATCAAAACCTTCAAACAACAAAGAGAAGATTCTAAGAACAAGATCCAGAGGATATAGACATAAGAAGCCAAAAAACCTATAAAAGAAGAAAGAAGTAGAAGAAGAACTAGTTAATTCCAACACTAAATAAAACTGCAACAACAGAAAAATAAAAAAAATTGACGAAAAAAATCCATCTTGGATAGGAATTGTAAGAAATACAGTTGAACTATTTTCAAATACATTAAATACAAAATCAGAAATATCAGTAATAAATATAATAACAGAAATAATAACATAAGCAACCCTAATCATAAAAGAAAAAATTCAATATATAAATGGATAAATTAATTCTCTGAAATGCCAGATCCATCCTACACAAAAAGATAGAAATAGAATATTTAATAGATAAAGAAAATCCAAAGGTATTCGCAATCTGCTCAACTTGGTAAACTAAAAACGATGATCTTAAAATACAAGATAATGTAATAGAAAGAAAAGACAGAACAGAACAAAGGGGAGGAGGTTTAGCAATTTGTATACATAACAGTATGCAAATAAGAAAATAAACCTTAATGAAAGACAAAATAATAAGATAGAAACAATAGCTATAAAAATTAGCTACAAGAAAAAATGGCTAAATTTACTTTTGATGTACAACCCTTACAACAAAATAGAACACAGAGATATAGAACATTATACAGATCAGTTACAAAATCCCAAATTAATAATAGAAGATGTAAATGCTCACCATCCATTATATAAACACAAAAACAGCAAATAAAACAGGAATAAACCTGTTCAATTTGATTACCCAAAACAGTTTGATGCTCATAACCCCCACTGCACTAACACCAGAATTGACCCAAAAACAAGAAAAGTAAGTACAATAGATTTAGCAAAAAGAATCCCCAGAACTAAGCTATTTAGAAATTGAAACAAACACTAATTCAGGTAGTGACCATCTCCCAATGATAATAATAAAAGACCGCAACCACAGTAAAGAAACATACAAAAGAAAGAAAATGGAGCTTTAATAATGAGGAATGGATGAATTTTCAAGAAGAATTACACAACAAAGATATTAAGAGCATAACTCAATAACAGAAGTAATAGACCTAATAAAAAACATTGGTAAAAATATTTAAAATTTGATAATAAAGTTAGTAAAAATAAACCAAGCAAATCCTGGTGGAATCAAAACTGTAAAGAAATCATAAAACTAAGACGAAAAGCATTTAATAAACGGAGAAAAAATCCAAATGATATACACTTACAAACCAAAGTCAAATAATTACAATTCAGTGAATACCATCATGCAAAAAATATAAGAGATAATGAAATAGCTGATCAAGCTGCAAAAAAGGTGCTAATCCCACAACCAAACAGAAGAAGAAGAAGAAGAAGAAGGAGAAGGAGAAGGAGAAGGAGAAGGAGAAGAAGAAGAAGAAGAAGAGAAGGAGAGAGGAGAGGAGAAGGAGAAGAAGAAGAAGAAGAAGAAGAAGAAGAAGAAGAAGAAGAAGAACCTCAACTATGGACAAGATCAAAAAACAGAAAACTAGATGTTTGTATAACCAAAATTAAAACAAACACACACAAGCCTGAATCAGCACCTACAAATAGTAAAAATAGAGATAATATAAGAAGAAAAAAAAGAAAAAGAAAGGAAATAGATCCAGGGGATATAGACTATACAAGTCTAAAACCCTATAAAAGAAGAAAGAAGAAAAAGAAGAAGAATGATTCTGTGGATTCCAACACATAAAAAATATGATGGGAAATGAAACTGCCGATCTAGCAGCAAAGAAAGCCTACAAAACAAATAATCTCATGCTCAATCTATTTCAATTTCAAGAGTGTGAAACGAAAGTATTTAAAAAGTTTCTTCTCTGTATCGAAAAATGCAACAGGCTTGGAGTCAGTGTGCTCAGTGAAAACAGGCCTGTATTTTTCGATATGGGGAATAAACTTCTCCAAATCCTTTCGGCATTTATTTCTGAGAGCAAAGCACCCTACAGAGACGAAGTTCCAAAACCAGGCTATCATGCAAACCCAAAATTCCAAACCTAACCTTTCCTACTGTCTATTTGTTCCCCAGACAGGAGACAAGCCCCTGTACTCCCCCTTCATCAGCACTGCCAAATTACAGAAAAAGTGACACCAAGAACTCTGGCTGTGAGGGTGCTGTGGACTTTGTCTCTGAGTAGTGACATGCAGTGGACATTTTCATAATTTCATGGTAAAAGTGAGGTCACTGCAGCAGTACCTTTGTTGTCTATTACTCTATTTCTTATGCTCTATAAGATGGCAGTGTCCACTTCCTTCTTTCTGTGATCACTCTCGATAACATTAACTGATTCCATTGATACATAAATAGCTTTGAATATTTGGTCACGTTTGACAAAAGAGAAGATTTAACCTAAAATTACCCAAGCCTGGTCAGTGGCCAAGGTTTTAGTGTCCCAGGTATATGGGCAGCAACAGTCATAACAAGTTTTTTTGTTTTTTTTTAATCAGCTGGGTATTTGTTTAATGTAAGTTATTAGTTGTCACCTCAGGAAAGAGTAATGTTACAAGTTAAAAACAACAATACACTATACCGACACAACTTACCAAAGATTCCGCAAAGAACACGCACTTTAGACACAGAAATATCCCATCGTAAGAGCCACCTTCCTGACTTCAAGCTCCAACTCTCTAGAGTTTTAGAGAAGGTGCTACACCACCCAACAACGCAACGAGGGACTGAACGCAACGCCAACGTGAAGTTAAGTAAGAAAATCTCAAACACGAATCGTACGCGAACCGTCAGCCCCCCCCCCCCCATCCCCGGCCCCGGCCCCCGGCCCCCGACCCCCGAAACTGTAATACTGGTC
This sequence comes from Penaeus monodon, assembly GCF_015228065.2. NCBI lineage: Eukaryota > Metazoa > Arthropoda > Malacostraca > Decapoda > Penaeidae > Penaeus > Penaeus monodon. The sequence continues at coordinate 31,337,740 of NC_051395.1, read as the reverse complement.
GCTATATAGTCTTGGCTGTAATCATGGGTTAACAGTTCCTCTGCTGCCGTAGGGGTGAACTCACTCGAGGCATACCAATCAAATTCAGAAAGTGCATCTGCCTCGCCACCTGTGGATTACAACGATGCCTATAGACAACGCTGGTCATAAGTCACGGTTCGCACGATACCTAGCAATTTGAGAATCTGAAAAATAAACTTATTATTTTCAAAACTTTTTACACATGCATGTTAACTCATCTGCTACTACAGATGTAAGGCATCACATTTAACGATTTCAGGTTTGATTATCGGCGACGACTCGAGAGAAAAAAAAAACATTTCCAGCAGCACACAGGTAGGCAATGCACAGTACATTATATATATATATATATATATAAAATATATATATTATATATATATATATATAAAATATATATAATATATATATATATATATATGTGTGTGGTGGTGTTTTGGGTGTGTGGGTGTGTGTGTGTGGTGCGGTGGTGTGAATAGAAATATATATATATATATAAAATAATATATATAAATATATAATATATACATACATATACATACACATATAAACAGCCCCACACACACACAATAAATAATAATATATAATAAAATATAATATATATATTATATTATATATATTTTATAAAATAACATATATACATAGTAAAAACATATAATTATATACATGCATACATACATACAACATACATATATATGATATATATATAATATATATAAAGTTTGTAGTATATAATAAATATATATATATATATATTTCATATATATATATATATATATATAATATATATATATATATGATATAATATAGATATTTTAAAATATTTTATATATATATATGTCGTGGACAGATACGCATTATTCGTAAACAACGCGAGGCAGACCGGACGCAACATCAAAAAATAGAACAATACAGAACAATACGGCGAAGATGAGGGCGAAATCCAGAAAAAATGGTCAGATGAAAAGATGCTAAACAGGAAGATGACCCCTGACTCAAAATGAGCGCGGGTTCACGCCATGACTTACAGAAGCTTCTAGAAGCCCGAAAACGAAAACAACTAGTTGGAGGCGATCACTTATAATCACAATATTCAAGTCGGTATCAAGATAATAACACGGAAGGTAGATAGACAAAAGTTAAAGTGATAAATACAGTTGAAAATTTGCTGGGACATAGGAAAGTCCTGACACAGATAGTTTTCAAATAAGTGAAGAGAAATTATAATTATATTCATGATAACTGCTAAGGGCGTGACCGGAAGGGCCCCCATAGCGGGGATAAAAGACGGGTCGAGACAGACCAACGGACCCCACTCGTGTATGAACTCTTGATGAGCGAACACCTTGTTTAAACGCAGTAACAATAAATACTAAGTTTTGTGCCACAAGACCTCCCCTTGGACCCCGGGGCCTCTCGTCTCGTTTGACATTATTTTTCCCGGTTTTTCCTTAAAGTACAAAAAGAAAAGTAAAACCTGTAATTAAAAGATAAATTTATTGTCCCTTTTGCCCGCCCCTTTTCAGTGCTTTTGTTTTGCAGGGGACACAAAGATTTCCCGTAGGCGAAAGTCAGAAACCCCCCCTTAAACCCCCCGCAGCTCTTTTTTTTATACCAGGGTACCCCTTTGGGTTTTGGGCCCCCTGGGTGGGAGGCCCAGAGTCTGGGGGCCCTTTTGGGGCCCGCACTTTTTCTTTTTCTATTTTCCCTTCATCTTAATTTTGACTTTCCTGAGCCTACCGGTTCCCCCGGTAAACTCCCGTTTTTCCTTGGGGGGGGGGGCACTACTTACCCCCCCTTCCCCTGGGCAATTTTCGGCGGTAGGGAAGTGCCCCCCCATAACTCAATCCCTCGCTGTGGTAGGGGAAAAACCCAAACCCAGGTTTTCCACTGGGGGGGTAAAAGGACAAAAAACCCTGATTTACCCCTTAGCTTTTGGCTTTGGGTTAAATACCAAAAGTTAAGACCCTTTAAATCCCTTCAGGACAAAATTTTGGGGAAAAAGGGGTGGGCCCTGGCCCGTTTGCCCGTAGGATGTACCCCGGCTACCCCTTTCCCCCCTAAAGGGGGAGGGGCGATCTTTACCACTCTCGGGACCAATCGACTTTGAACAACGGGCCCCCCCCACTAACGAAAAAAACGAGAAGACCCTTTTAAAAACCCCCCACAGAGAAGGGGGAGGTTCGCGAATGTAAAATGCCGTGAATAAAAATAAATCGTTTTTAAACGTAAACCCCCTTCATCATCAAAAGGTCCTTGATGGCCCAAGGGGAAACGGGGATTTTGTTTTTTTAAAAAAATTTGCGAGAGGGAAACCCTTTTCCTTTTTAAAATACAAAAACAACTCCCAGATTAAGGTTTTATTTTTAAGGGCTCGCAAATTCAGGGACCTTCGATTTTAAGAACTTCCCTTTTCCCCCAAAATCCCTGTAAGGGATTAATCTTTCACGGGGTTTTGGGACGAGGGGAAGAAAGTAAAAATTTTTTGAGAGCTTTAAAGGGGACCAAGACTAGGGAGTTAAAAAATTTTGGTTGCCCAAGAAGGACGGGAATGGGCAAAACGAAAACGGGGACTGTTTTTTTTTTGGACCTTTGTTTTGGAAAAAAATTTCCAGAATATGCAATGTGGGTTTATGAACGTGTTCAAGAAAGACCTTTTTGCCCAAAAAGCCAATGCTTTTTAAATAGATGCCAAAATTGGGACACACCCCCATTAAGATTCATTAAATAAAGATTCAAAAAAATTTCTTTTGGCCGAAAATGTGCTGAACCCAAGAAAACCACCCATTTGTACTGGAAAAATCTCAAATGTGCAAATTGTGGGGGTTCCCCATCAGTCAGGATCTGCTGAGGCATCCTGAAAAAGGGAAATTGAGACTTTAAAAAAAAAAAAGCATATATGAGGAAGCTTTGAAGTTGGGTTTATACTGAAGCTAAGAGGAAAGGGGGAAGTTTGCCCACAAAAAACCCATTTTCCCTTTATGCTGAAGAGTAATAACATAACCCCTATTTCAAGTAATGCCCAGTAAAACGTTTGGTACCCAAGGTAAGGAAATTGCCGAACTAAACCAAAGCTTTAAAAAGAATTAATTTTAAAAGTGTATCTTTTGATAGTTTGGTCGATCAAATGGCTGCATAAACCCAGTTTAAAAATTTCCTAAGGGGGCCCTTGATACCAAAACCCAATTCCGGACCCCAACCCTTTCCCCGGCCTGGGCTCCTCCTGTGAGGATTTTCGCCCCTGGCTCATGATGGGCTTTCGAAGAGAAGCAGATCGCAATCTGTCAGTCGTCTCCCTCGCCGGAGGTCCCAGGACATGGAGGTTTCTGTCCCAAAATCATCCGAGAGGGGCCCCCGGGGGAAAAGCGAGGGAGAGGGGCCTCCCCCCCCAAAAAAAAAGAAAAACGGGTGGAAAAGGGCCATTTCCCAAAAACCCCAAAAAAGTAATTTTCGCGTCGACCATTATAAAAATGGAATTTGCCCGAAAGTCTTGGATCTAAAGTAAATGCCCTTTAAAATTATTAGCCTCCCCCTATGCCCCCCGATTTAAATTATTTTCCCAAGAAACGCATTAACACACCTCGTCTCTGACGAGGTCTTTTTCGCTGGGGAACTCCCCATTTAGGGTCGGAAGGATCGAAGGGGGGGGTTGGAGGGGGGGAGTGGGCCATGAAACATCCCCCCAACCCCTCTCTTTTACAAAAGTAAATATTATTTTTTATTTTGGAGTTTGTTTGTTTAAAAGTCCTTCTAAAAGAGGGGATTTCCGGGACGGGGGTTGGACGAAAATACCGGAAATTTTACTTTTTTGGGACTTTTTTCACGGTCTCTTCATCAATAGCAGCCAAGTCCCTTTTGGCACCCCATTGACCCTCTTTGGGAAAGGGCGACCCATTTTTCCTTTTTTTGTTAAATTTCATGTGACACAGTGCAAAAGCCTTCAGCGCCAAAATTTTTAACGTAAAAAGAGCAGTTTTGGGTCGCCTTCAAAAGGAGCGTCAAGCTCGAATTTTTTGGAAAAAACCATTGTTTGAAAAAGTAAACAAATTCAGAATTCGTTTTAAAAGGAAGCACCCTTTGCTACCCTTTCCCCAAAAAACTTTGACAGTAGGGTTAACATAAAATTTCCCAAATGGGGGACCCAGTTTGGGCCGCAGGGCGCTGTCCCGAGCAAAAAGGGCCTACAGGTTTTTTAAAAAATAACATCAAAAATGAGAACTTTTGCAAATTAAAAACGGAAAGAGTTAGGGCTGAAAGGGGTAATAAGACAAGCAAAAAAAAAGACTCCGGGCCGGAGTTTTTCCCCTCTAAAATTTTAAACAGCAATAAAAAAAAATATCAGAGTTTTGGTCCACTATCAATAAAATCAATAAAAAAAATATTTTTTTAAAATCAATAACTCTTTGAAGAGGACAATAATTTCGTTTCAGCTAGAGGACATTGAAAAATTCCCCTCCCCAGGATTTTTTCTCATAAAACCCAATCAGCAAATTTAAACCATCCCCCCTTCCTGACCCCAAAGGGGAAAAACGAGCTGAAAACCAATTCATTTTTGCCACGGGAATAAACTTTGATTACAATAAAGATCTTTAAAATGGATAGTTTGCCCGGGGACCCCTAGAACCTGTGAGGAACATCCCCCACCCCCCCGATGAAAATTCGATATAAAGATGAGGGAAGCATTTTAATTTCTAAATAAACATGGAATTTGCTAGAAGCGTACAATAAAATTTTTGGAAAAGCCACACTTTTAAAAAACCCCAGGGGCATTTCGCCCACACTTTTCCCATATGAAAGGGGGGGTAATCCCAGACTTGCCATTTTCCTCCCCCCAATTGGGGTTGCCAAGTTGTTTAGGGCAAGGTCATGGAACAAAATGTTAAAAAAGGTATTGCATTTTTTCAATTCCCAGTAATTTTAAAATAGTTGCGAGCAGTGCCGCTTTCCCCAGGGGGCCAAAAAAACCCCTCCCCTCAACTAGTAAAGCTGGACAGTCATATTCAAGAGGCCCTTGCCAAAAAGATTTTTTTATTTTAGTATTTTTTTGAAAATAGAAAAAAAACCCACGACATGACATGGCGATAGGCCTACTCGAAAACTTTTGCTTTTGGATTTTCGTGGAAACTTGCCTTGTTTTATTAAAAAATTTTATTTTTGGGGAGAAATTTTTTCTGTCAAATTATTTTTTTCCCACAATGGGCACTTTTTGGACCGTTTTTTTCCAGGCAAACGGGGGGCCCCCCAAGGGAAGGGTCCCTTTTTACCCCAAAATTTTTTTTTATGTATATCAATGACATCCCTTTCCAGCTTTCCCCCTCGGGGAATCTTAAAAAACTCACTGTACGCTGATTTTTGTGCTTATGGCATTAGCTAAGCAGAATTCCCCACAAATCCATCCAAAATTTGGGACTGGATATTATTCTAATGGGCCCAGTGTGTTTTAAAATTTTCCCTTCGGGAAAAATATTGGGGGAATTTTTTCACGGGAGGGGGAAGCCGAACATCGGCTAAAATCTAGACAAAACCCCCCAATACCTATTCAAAATTTTGCTAAAATTTTTTGGTTACATTTTTATAGTAGACTAAATTTGGGAAAGGGCCACATTGGGCAAATTTTAAAAAATAAAAGTCAAAAAGCACTAAATTTTTTTAAAGGCACTTCTTGGGAGTAAATCGGGGGCTGATAGGGCAGTTTTTTTGCTAAGGGTATATAAACCCTGATTAGGTTCCCAAAGAAAATTATGGGGCAATCGTGGGATGGTTTTGGCATCGAGGGAAAAAGTTTTAAAGGATTGGTGGGGTGCAGAAGGCCCCGTTTTCGTGTGTGTCTTGGGGCCCTGGTGCACTCGGATCGAGCGTTTGAGGTGGAGTGGGGTTTCCTCCCCCCCGATCAAAACGCGGGGGTTAGCCTTGAGTTTTGCCCCCAAAAAGGGGGCTCGAGCCCCAGCCACCCCAATGGCAATAGTGGCATTAGGCCCCTTTTCCACGAGACTCCCCCGACCTCTTTTGGGAAGTCCCCGGATAGATCTCTATACCCCTCGGGGGGGGTGCCTGGTTCAGTCAAATATAGGGGGGCCAATTGGGGGGGAAAATCCCAAACTAAAAGGCCCCCGGGGCCCGGGGGTGGGGGTACGCCCCGAGGTTTAGAGAGATCCTTATTAAACATCTCCCTTTTTTTCATATATATACCCACGGCTCCCAAAACAGAAAGTGTGTGGGTGCGGGTGTATGGTGAGAATGTGAAATAAAGTTCGGACTGGCCCCAATCATAACCGATCTTTCTTGCTTTAACTTTTTTCCAAATTTATAAAGCCATTTACTTTGCACTATCGGGGGCGACCCACGATAGAATGTTTTTTTTTTTTCAGATTTATTAAGTTTACAAAAACTATTAAATTAAATTTAAAAAACCCCAAAAATGGGAAATATGGGGAAAACCATTCGTAAGTACAAAGGTGCCCAAAAAACAACAAGCTAATATGGGTACCAGGGCCAAATCCCGGTATCCATGGGAATGAGCAGGTTTACAAAAATACCGGGGGCAACTGGTGATCTGGACCCTTAAACATAGTCCATAAGATCTAGGTGTTTTGTGTTCTTAAAAAAAGCAAAAATACTCCCCCTGTGGCAAAAGTGGGGGGAGGAGGGTTTTTGTTGGCCCCCTCTTTTTGGGGCAATGCAACCGATTAAAAACCTCACTCCCTATTTTTGAGAAGAACTTCCCTCCACAGTCCTGGAAATGCCCCACAAACCTTTCAATATACCATTAAAAACAACCCCGCCCAAAAAAATTTAAAAATAATAGAATAAATATAAAAAATTACCTTTGAAAAAAAAAAACATTTAATTTTTCAACATCCCAAACTTTTAAACAAATGAAAAGAAAAAATAATAAGTAAAGAATCACTTTTTTTAAGGGAGACAAAACCTTTTTGACCTTATAAGATTGACAAAAATAAAAAAGGATCCTTTTGGGTTAAACCTTTGGCCCCATGCCGTTTATTGATACCCAAAAAAAAAAAAAAAAAAAAAAAGAGTGTGTAAAAAAAAAAAAAAAAAAAAAAAAAAAAAAAAAAAAAAAAGGGGAGTAGGAATTTGGAGTTTGGAGTAGGAGTTTGGGGTTTGGGCTTTTAAAGGCATCCCTTGGGGCAAAACCCTTTCAGCCAGTCACTTTGGGGGCATTTGTGGGTAAGCCCTATTGGAAAACAGTTGGGGGTTTCTTGTTTAAGGGGGGAAAATGGTGGACGGGGGTGCTATGGGAAAAAGTTAATTTAAATATTTTTTAAAATATTTTTGATTTATGTAGACTATTAAAAGCCAAAAAATTTTTTAGATAAATTTAGTTTAGAAGTAATAATCAAAATAAGGAATAATTATAGATTTGGGTTGTCAAGTTTGAAGAATTATATAATTTTAAGACATATAGATAAAAAATTCTAAGTGTAATGATATATTGATTAGCAAGAGAGTAAGGAATTAATGATTTTTCTTTTGAGATTTTCACCCCACGGAAATGTGCTTAAAAGTGATGATGATTTTTTTAATTTTCCCGGGAGAGCGTAAAAATAAGTTTTTTGTTTTTTATGTAATCATTTAAATATTTTTAGAATAATTTTTCTTGAGTTAATTGCCCGGCCCTTTCAAATTAATTTAGTATTATGATTGCTTGATTAAACACAGACCCTTTTAGTCCATTTTCAGAATGTACTCACTTACTTTTTGATGGAGATAATCTTGAGTTTAAGTTAGTAATTGTGTAAAGACATTAACTTAGTATTTGAAATTGCTTGGTATAAGTAATTCATCTTGCCTAAATATAATTCTGACTAATTTCTGTATTTCAATTTGCTTACAAATATTTTTATGATTTCAATCATTGTATGTGAAGAAAGGAATTCTTTTATTAACTGCTTACATCTATTTTAAGCATTGACATTAATAAATAACAGCTTGCTTAAATTTATATTATGTAGTTTGTATGTTAACAGTTAGAGTAAAGTGACAAGTTATTTGTTACAGTTAAAAGATGGATAATTAATATGGTATAATTATTGTATTGAATTATAATGAACTCAGATGTTATATTATTGACATATAAATTTATGTGATTGACTTTACATGTTTACTATATATAATATTTACAGTTAATAAATTAGTTGTAGATTCTCTAATAAGTTGTGAACTTTCCTTTACATTTCCTAAACAAATTAATACAAGTTGAAAGAGTGAAGATCTGTGAGAGAAATATGACTAGTATGAACTATTAAGATTATATCAGATATTGAGGAGATAATATATTATGTTGATGCAAAGAGACAACAACATATATATATATTATCATATATATATATATATATATATATTATATATATATATTATATATTAATATATATATATATATAATATATATGTGTTGTGTGTGTGTGTGTGTGTGTGTGAATTTATATATATATATATATATATATTTTATAAAATATATATATATATATAATTATATATTATATATATAATATTTTATAATACACACATTCATACCCCACACAATAAAAAAATTTTTTTTATATATATATATATTATATTATATATATATAAATATTATATATATATATTATATATATATATATATATTTTATATAAATTTTATATTTGTGTGTGTGTGTGTGGGGGTTGTAAATTTTACATAATATATATATATATAATATATATAATAAAATATATTATTATATAAATAAATATAAAAATTAACAAAAAAAACCAACACAAAACCCCCCACACACACACACACCACAACAAAAACAAAACCACCCAAAAAAAAAAAAATATATATTTTATATATATTTTAAATAAAATAAAAATATTATATATAAAATATATTATATATATATTATATACTTTATATATAAAAATTTTAAAATTTTATAATAATAAATACATAATATATATATTTTATAATATATAAAAATTTTATATAATATATATATATAATATTTTTATATAATAATCCAAAATTACATATATATATAAAATTTGTTTGTTTTAAAAAAATAAAAATTTATTTATATATTAATATATATTATATAAAAATAAATATATATAATATATCATATATACATACATCATACATAAATATATATATATTATTATAAATATTAATATATATATTATATAATATATTTTAAATATATTTTATGTTGTATGTATGTAGCCCGTATTATATATATAAATAATATATATATATATAATATATTTTAATAAAATTATATGTATAATATATTTTAATTTTAATTAATATATTTATATTATAATATTATATATATAAGTGTGTGTTGTGTTTTTATGCACCCCACCACACACACACACCCCCACACACACACACACACACACCCCCACACAACACACACACCACACCCCACACACACACACCCAAAAACACCACAACCCCATCACACACCACACGCACACACCCCCACACACACCCACACAACACACAAATTTTATATATATATATATATATTTTATTATATATAATATATATATATAATATTTTAAATATATAATTTTAAATAATAATTTTCCTTATACCCCCCCGTGTGCTGCTGGAAAGGCTTTTCCTGTAAACCCCCCCCCCCCCTCCCTAGGGCCGCCGAAGAACCCCTATGTTTATGGGGGAGGGCCCTAAACCCCCACTGCTTTTGCACGCCCCTTAATTTTTTATTCAGTGCGGAAAAAACCTTTTTAATTTAAATATATCTTTATAGGAATGCATGCATACAATAAATGAGCCACAAAATAAAAACCTATAGTTTAAAAAAATAAAAACCCTTTTCTAAAAATATTGGAACAAAACCATTGTGGGAACAGACAGAATACATTAGGGGGCTGATCCCAAAATTGCTAGGGGTTTTGTCTAACGGACGGAGTTTCCCCCAAAAGGCCATCACAAAAAATGCTCCCAAGGGTTAAGTAACTTTCTACTTCATATTTGAATTTTTATTTGGGGTGCGATCTCACTTCTCCCGCTGATCAAAAATAAAAGGGCCTTTATCACTTCATAGGGTACGACCCCCTGATCAAAAAAAAAAAGACGGGATCAAACCCAACCTTTGGGTTGGGGGAGCACTATTGAAAATTTCCGGCGCAGGGAGTAAGGGCCCAAATAGTGGATGGCTTGGAGGCAGTGGAAAAAAATTTCTGGGAGTTTTCCCCCAAAGAAATTTTCTGCTTTGCAGGGAATTTTAAGGGGGTTTCTATCCGAAAAACAGTTTTCCGCTATTTTTTTAAAAAAAATGATAAAATAGAGATATTTTTTAGAAGTCCCCTCACAATCCGTTTTTCAAACTACAATCGGTAACAGAGAAATTTTACTTTTTTCGTTTAACTTTGAAAATAAAATTTTCAAGGGAAAGGGGGCCTGAGGCGATTTTTAACTTCATTTTGGGGCCCAAAAAACAAACAAACTTATTCAAAAGTTGAACCCCTGGGGGGTTTTAAAATTTTTAAATAAATTTTGGTACGAGTAATCTTCGCAAAGTTCATAAAAATCGTGTGCCCAAAAATATTGGTTTTTTTGAATCATTTCCCCTTTTATAGTGTTAATGAGTTTTTGGGGGGTTTTACCTTTAACTTTCCCCGCGCATTGGGGCCCCCCAGTGTCAGGGGGCCCCCCCCCACAAAGAGCCCAAATTTGGGTTCAAAAAACCTTTTCCGCCCCCCAAAAAAATAGGAAGTGATTTCCGTCTTTTTTTTTTTTTTTTTTTTTTTTTTTTTTTTTTTTTTTTAGATCCGTGGGGAGACCCCCGCCCCAAAAAATGTTTTTGGGGAGGGCAGTTTAGGCTGTTTGGACCATGTGTTTTACCCGGTGGTAACAACCCCTTTGAGGCCCCCCTCGAGGAGCCCCCGGGTTTTGTTTCTTCTCCCCCGGATAAAGGGATTTTCCCCCCTAGGTTTAAAGGGGTCCCGGAAGGCGGGGTAAACATCCCCTCCCCCCCCCCATGATGAAAGGGCACCCCCCCCGATCTGGGGGAAAGGACTTTTTGCACCCGACATCCCTTTCCAAAAACCCAACATTGTAACAGGTATCCATGAAAAAATGACGACAGAGCAGGGAAAAAAATGAAGGCCCGTGATTTCAAAAATAAACAGAAAAAACAGTGCATCAAAATAGCAAACAAAAATTGTGTTGGGAAAACCATTTTCTGATTAAGGCAAACCCCGAGAGCCCTGGCAAAGGGTGGTCTTGTGCGACCACTTACAAAAAAATTTTTTTAAGCCCTGAAGAAAATTTAAACAGGCTAATATCATTTAGATATATCAACTATAGAAAAACCCAAGGAAAAACGACACGCCGGGATTAAAAGGATGATAATATCCTTGTGAACTATTTTGACCCAAAGTATTAACAAAAAAAAAATAGTTTCGCAAAAACAACAAAATTCCAACCACAGATTTCTCACCACCTAAATAAAACCACACCCTTTTTGAAAATTTTTCCCGTTTATCAAAGCACCCCGACAAAAACGATTTTCATCAAAAGCAGAAGACTTGTGATGGACTTTTTCTGGGGAGAGCAGTCTTTCCCTTTAGCAAACTGATTGGCCAAAGCGGAAACCTCCTCAGAGGCGGGAATCGCCCCGTCCCACCCCCCTCCCCTCCGGGCCCCGGCCAGCCTCCTACCAACCCTTCCTTTCGGGTCCCCCCCCCCGCAAGAAAGTCGTATCCTCCAGCCCACAAAAGCATGAAGCCCCCCACAACCTTTCCCACATTCCCCCTTACACCTGTGCCCAAACCCTCCCCGTGAACACCCTACCCCCCCTCCCCTCCTCTCCAACCAACCTTAGCCAGCCGACCTACGACCTTGCTGCTGCGCCAGCTCCCCCCCCCCGCGCACAGCACCACCCCGGCATAATACAAGCGCCTTCTCAGCAATGCTGAGGCATCGGTTCCTGGGATGAGAAGCGAGGCGTCGACAGAAGTAACGCCGAAAAGCTATATCAAAAGAACAGCAAGAGAAAGAACAAAGAAAAAAAATCTTCCACCCAACCGCCAGTCGAATCCAGGTGCCTGGATTCCCCCCCCCCCCCCCTCACTACCACAAGTGCCAAAGGTTGTTGTCAGCAATATTACAGAATGACCGGAAGCACAACAAACAAACGAGTAACATGAGAGCGCCACAAATCCAGAACGTCCCCAGGTAGTATATTTATACATCACGAGTTGTCACGCTTATACAGATGAAACAGACATTGAAGACTTTCTCATCAAGAGTTTGAAAATATATCAAATGCAAGAGCATATAAGACGTATCAGTTTTTTTCTATAGAGGCAAAAATATAAACCCAGAACGATTCATAAATTCAGATGTTTTTTTCTAGAAATATGAAAGTATTAAAAAAAAGGATATTTGAAACAAAAACGACCAGCTTGTTTGACGCCGTCACATAGTCGGCAAGATCAAGGTCAAATCGTGCAATTCAATGAAACAGAACATATCAGTGCATTGGTCATCTGTAGAAATTAAAATGACGATTACGGAGAGAATTATCGACATCCTTTGCATTAGTGAAACGGATTCATCAAGATGCCAGGTAAATTTCATTAACATTCAAAATTTTAGTGTTTATAGATGTGATGCAGGGCGGGGTGAAGGAGTATGCACACAGGGGAAACACTTAATGAGATCTTCACTACAGCTGTAAAAGTAATCTGGATCGCTTTCCAAAGCAGTATACTACAACTGAATCGTGTGACTACCACGAATATTTTTAGAGAAACATCAATGAAAAGAAAACCCTTTTTCATCTTAGATGACTTAGTGATGACCTATAAAAATCAAATGCAAAGTTAGTTGGGATCATTAAGAAAAATAAATCAAAACAGCTGATAAATAAAACTATCAAGTTGAAATTAGGCAGCAGCTTTATAAAGGAAGATTCCACCAGTCTGCGGGAGTGGACATCGGCGGAAGGAAACACAATCCGCGCTGCTGACCAGTCCATCTGATGGCCAGTGTCCCACTGATGGCAAAAGAGGGCGTTATTGTTGTGTCCCCTGGATATAGCGTACTTATGTTGAGACAGACGCTTGGTAAGACTGGCGCCTGTTTCGCCAAAGTACTGCTTGTCACAGGAGGCACAAGGAACAGCATAGGTGCCCACCTTCGCGGAGGAAGGAGGGCTAGTATGGACCAGGTTGCGACGGAGAGTGTTCACCTGGCGAAAAATCAGCCTGCAGTTGAGAGGGTGAAGAGGGTGACGGAGAGAGTAAATTTCCTCAGTGTAGGGCAGGCTGAGGACGGGCAAATGAGGAGTCAATTTAGGAGGAGAGTCGTGGTAGAAGGTACGCCACGCCCTGGATAACGCGGCATCGAGAACATGACCAGGGTAGCCCAGTTTGGAGAAAGAGCGACGAAGGAAGACGATCTCTCCATCCAGGTACTGGGGGTCACAGATGCGAAGGGCGCGAAGGAACAGCGAGGTGGCAACACCTCTCTTCACATGGAGAGGGTGGTATGAGAAGAAGTGTATGTACATACCACTATGCATGGGTTTCCTGTATATGGAGAAGGAGAAGTGGTCAGCAGAGCGATGGACTAAGGTGTCCAAGAAAGGGAGCCTGTTGTCAACCTCCCATTCCACCTTGAAACGGATGGAAGGAGAGAGAGAGTTCAGCTGCATCAGGAAACCCGGAAACAGAGCAGGGTCGTCTTCCTTCGTCGCTCTTTCTCCAAACTGGGCTACCCTGGTCATGTTCTCGATGCCGCGTTATCCAGGGCGCGGTGTACCTTCTACCACGACTCTCCTCCTAAATTGACTCCTCATTTGCCCGTCCTCAGCCTGCCCTACACTGAGGAAATTTACTCTCTCCGTCGCCCTCTTCACCCTCTCAACTGCAGGCTGATTTTTCGCCAGGTGAACACTCTCCGTCGCAACCTGGTCCATACTAGCCCTCCTTCCTCCGCGAAGGTGGGCACCTATGCTGTTCCTTGTGCCTCCTGTGACAAGCAGTACTTTGGCGAAACAGGCGCCAGTCTTACCAAGCGTCTGTCTCAACATAAGTACGCTATATCCAGGGGACACAACAATAACGCCCTCTTTTGCCATCAGTGGGACACTGGCCATCAGATGGACTGGTCAGCAGCGCGGATTGTGTTTCCTTCCGCCGATGTCCACTCCCGCAGACTGGTGGAATCTTCCTTTATAAAGCTGCTGCCTAATTTCAACTTGAACAGCGGCTTTTCTCCTGCTGACAGTCTCCTTGCTTCCCATATCCTCCGCCTTCTACCGTATGCCGGCCACCCGGCGCATAGTCCGCCCGATCCTCCGACCTGATGTGACCTTCCTCTGCTTCCGTTCGTCTGTCCTCACCCGCCCCGTGTTCCCGCGTTGCCTCTCCTCTCTCTCTTTTATACCCCTCCTCTCCCTTTCCTCTTCAGACCTGAAGATGGAATCCAGGTGGATTTCGAAACTGTAGTCTCATTTTCAATAATCTAGTTTTTGTATTGTGGGTTTTTCTTCCATTGTATCAGCACGGAAGAGTGTTTTGCTATTCATATATATACATACATATATATATATATATATATATATATATATATACATACATATACATATATATATATATATATATATATATATATATATATATATATATATATATATGTGTGTGTGTGTGTGTGTGTGTGTGTGTGTGTGTGTGTGTGTGTGTGTGTGTGTGTGTGTGTGTGTATGCGTGTGTCTATTTTGTGTATGTATATATATATATATATATATATATATATATATATATATATATATATATATATATATTATACATTATATATATATATATATATATATATATATATATATATATATATATATATATATATATATATATATGGAGAGAGAGAGATTTTCCCTATATTCATTGTTCGAGTTTCCTAGAGGGCCGGTCACATTAATCTATCCTGTCCAGGGATCCCTTTACAGAAATGTATGCTTCCCTTGCTGTAGACGGATCCGGGATGAAAATCCCTCTGCAGTGCGAAAACTGTCTGTTGGTATTTCATCCCTGCCCAGAGCTGAAATATATTGCCGAAACAAAAACTACAATATAATTACTGGTAAACTCATTACTTAGAATCTCAAAAAAAATTATATATCATGAAAAAATAAACTTAATTATTAGACACAAAGATATATTGCATCGAACAACGATGTCTCATTAAATGTTTATAGATCATTCGGATAACCGTTCATTTCACTGACAAACATAAACATCAACCCAATTCGAAACGCCAAAAGCATGGAGCTCTGTTCGGAAGTAATTTACGCCTTGTTGGATAAAGTGAGAGTCAAAGAGCTGTTGTGGAACACCAGTCTTAAGATTTATAAAAGCAGGAATGTGAAAAGAATATTAATGAATGAAATAAGCAATGAATACCCAATCTACACACATCAACTCTCCACAAATATGCATATTTCACTTTTCCTGATCCTGTTATTTTTACCTCACATTCCTAATCTAAATTATAGATAAATTTTAAATATAGGTAAAATCTTATTATAGTAACAGTATGCAGCAGTAAGCCATATCATATTAATGTCTGAAGGGACACTGAATGTAGTGTGACCAATCCCTCTCTGTAGCTGACCAGAATTCGGCGATCCTATCTGGGGATCCTAGGACAGAATAGACAGAATAGACGCTTAAATCCCTCCCACCCTTGCTGTTACCGCACTTCCTTGCCCTTTTCCTATAGGACCTACCACTGCCGTCTGACCCTACACACGCATACATACATGCATGTACATTTACACTCGGAGATTTAGTTTCGGAGAATGGCCCCATTGAATGGTTCATACTATGGCTATAAGTATACGCATGCCTTAAATATACTTGTCGTTGGTGTTCTAGTGCTTAATTTATTTTATGATTTCACTCAGTTTATCATTTGTTCTCTTTGTTTTATTTATAAAACTTGCACTGTCTCACATTAAGTGACACACCCCATATCTTCTGCACTTTACACAGTCTTACTGCTTTTGTTTTGTTTTTTATCACTTCTTTTTATTGATTTTATGGAGGTTGTTGCTGCATAACTATTTTTATCGAATCTTCCTATTTCCACTGGACCAAGACCAAGATTCAGGACTTTGGGGACCTGTTAGGGGAACCTGTTCAGTTGATGCATGCTTGCAGTGAGGACGTTGAAGTTACAGAGAGTCCATATCTCTGGGCTGTCAGACCAAGAAGTCAATAGATGGGTTGGTCTGGAAACAGGAGCCATGAACTCGATCAACAAGAGCATTTGGAGATGTCGGTACCTATGCAGAAGGACCAAGTTACGTGTCTACAAGGCGTTGATACTGCTAGTTTTGCTCTATGGAAGCGAATCCTGGATGCTATCTAGTGCCTTGGAGTCTCGTCTTGATGCCTTTTGTAACAAGTCCCTTCGCCGGATCTTGGGGTACAGTTTGCAGGACCACGTGTCCAACCGACGGGTTACACCGTGAGACTGGCATGGGACCTGTTACTTGCATAATCCGGGATCGCCAACTCAGGCTATATGGGCACCTAGCTCGTTTCCCTGTGGATGACCCTGCCCATCAGGTTGTCTCTTTGTGAGACAACCCTGGGTGTAGGAGGCCTGTGAGACGACCCAGGAGGTCATGGCTTAGGCACTCGACGATACCTGTAGCGAGGAATTAGAGATGGGCCGAGGGCTTGCCTGGAGACTCGCTTCGAGGGATCCTCGTGGTTAGAGGCGAAGGGTGGATGCGGCCATGCACCCCCGTCGGCGTTAGCCCCTTGATGATGATGATGATGATGATGATATCTATTCCATGTTTTAATTACTATCAGGCAACCCTTTGTTTATGTGTTTGTTTTTGTTAGGCGTTCTCTTAGCTTTTGTTTATGCAGCTAGTCACCTCCCATACTTTTATGTTTGCCTTTTTTACATTTTATTTTTTGTTGTATATCCACTTCACCCGAGACTTTTGATTTACTTCTGCTATTATTTAATTTTTTAATTAAGGGTCGAGTTTGGTGCGAGCACCTTTTTTATTTTGGTGTATATTGTTTTAGCTGTATTTATTATCTTATGTAATTAGCTGTTTTCTTTTTAAAATACTTTTCCTTTTGTTTAAGTATTAATTTTTACTAAGCATATTATTTATCTTGGGTTCCTGTTTCAGGCCGCAAAAGACTTCGTAACATCCCCCCTCCCCCCCGACTATCCCTGGCGCCTTGCCGTGACGGAAAGCGAGGACCTGCCTACAGCAGACGCTGACGAGCGAACGAGGACTCTTTGGACGGTCCTTACTGAGAATGAAGATGGCATGGTTTATTAAACAGACATTTGGCCCTTGAAACAGCGCCTAAAATACGTATTTCTAAAAGCTGGCGACAGAAAACGGAAAGCAGTTATTTGGCGTCAGAGCCTGGTTAGCTAGCCGGCGTAATTTTACTTCCTTCTATATTCAAAATCATGAATATATTTTACGTTTCTTTTATTTATATAAAAATGTCATGTGTTTTTATTAAAGACCTCCTATGCAATTGTCAAATGAAAATGAGCAATCCCAAAATAAGTAACATAGACTCTATAACGTCTCGAAGAACAGACTACACTTTTAAGAACAACGAGTCTTGCTGCGCAGTCTCCGGATAAACGAACTTGGCGCACGACCTTGTTCGCATAAAAGGTCGGGTCAACGACCTTGTAAGGGAGTTGCGTATTACCTTGGCTCAGTGATTTACGCTCGTTTTTTTTTTTTCTTCAGAAAACTGACGTTTTTAACGGAATTTTATTCCTTTGGATTTTTACTCTCCCTATTTAGCGGAGGATCAACGAAGCTCAGGAATTACAGCATTTTTTAAGGCACTGTTTATCTGTTTTTTATTAAGACTGCTCTTTTTCGTGGCGGTTTTATTTGTGTTTTTCTTTCTTATGGCTTGATGATAATAATTAACGAACTGGCTTTTATTTTTATTTCATCACATTTTTATTATTTTGTTTTAACTAGTGAGTAGATGAATTTAACTTTTATGTTCTTTATATATTCCACTGAACTTGTTTGGTGGTCTATCTGTACATTCTTATTTTTTCAATCTTCGTACTCTTTCTTAACGCTAATACATTGACATTCAGGCCTTTCTTTCGGTCAGGTTAAATAGATATAGCTTTGGCCACGATCTTGAAAGTTAATTCCGCTACCTCATAAATACTTCTAACCTGCCCGTAGTACCGAACGCTATGTATACTTTTGTTGCCGAAACAGGAAGCGCGAGATTCACTCTCACATGCTCTTAAGTCCAAGGACTCAGCCTCCCCCCACAAAATCTGCATGTCCTGTATGGAGTTCAAACCCCGTAGAATTTGAAATAAAGTGTCAGCCGGACCTTTGGTGTGGTCACTACCCTTTTCCGTCCCCCTCCCCCTCTCTCTCTCTCGCTCTCACCCTCTCTCTTCTTCCCTATCCCCCCTCTCTCTCTATGTCTGTCTCTCTGTCTGGTACATGTTATCATTGCTATCCACCAATTTGTCTGGTGTTTGGTTGACTTAAACTCCGGGTCTTGTAGCACTGTTTTATTGATAGAAGGTTCTTGGTAGCCTGCCACGGAACAAAGCTTGCAAAGCAACGCATGATCAGGTCAGCTTCTCTTGGGGCAGCTGCTCGGCAGATATGACAACCCAAGTTATATTAGACAAAAGTTCCCGGAGGAAGAGCGGTCAATACCCCCACCATATTTTCAGATTAAAGAGAGTACTACCGGGACGATCACATACGTGGCAAAATATTACGCAAATTGGGAAATGCCAGCACTAAGCTCCCGTAGAGTCGTAAAAACATTGGGCGCATCACGGGCAGCTTGGCGATAAGAGTTCGTCCAGGCCCGTATAAAGGACAACATTCGACTTGATACTAATTACATATCCAGAACCCAGCGTGGGGTCGTCACCAAGGACTTTGTAATAAGGATGAAATAACGTCCGCTATATAGAAAAATCAGTGAAAGAAAGGCTGTGAAAATCGGTCAGCATCTTACAATTGTCATGAAGGAGGAAAGAAGAAAAATCGTTTGGATGATCGAGGCAATTTCATGTGAATTGATGAATTATGATGTAAGTCACGAACAATATGAAATCGCAGTAGCTGATATAATAGTGGTGACCTCTAACACTGAGAAATAATTGAATTTAAAAATTAGAAACATTAATAAATAGAATGTATATTTCTAGTCGTGGGCGGAGTCAGATGGCAATCAGAGTTGATCATTTTACCTGAGTGAGATCGAGTCAGGTTAATATCCGATTATTCTACTATAACAAAATCAAATATGTGAAAGAGAGACACACTGTCATCGAAAAATCGAAACACTAATATATGAAATAATGAAAGTACTATGTTAAGTATCACAGGGAAAAATAACTGTATATATATATATATATATATATATATATATATATATATATATATATCATCATCAATAACGGTATGCTCATGTTTGAGCAGCCGTGGACCTCTCCACCATCCTTCGCCATTAAACTCGATCTTACGCTTTTCTTTCCGCTTGTACCATCGACAGCCCGCAAATATCTTTGATATTGTCGCTCAGTCTTGTCTTCGGTTTCCCTCTTCCTCTGTTTCCTATCACCATCCCTGTCAGCAAGTTTTTCTCAATACTTTTACTTCTCATTACATGACCAATAAACTTTAATTTCCTCTTGTTCAAGATGTCCAACAGTCGGTCTTTACAATTAATTTTTCTCAGCACTTCATCATTCGTCTTCTTCTCTGTCCAGCTAATACGCAGTACTCGTCTGTAACACCACATTTCAAAACTATTGATCTTTTTCTTGTCTATCTACTTCAACACCCAACACTCAGAACCATACGATGCAATTGGGAAAACTAATGAGTTCAATAACCTCAGCTTTGTCCGTAAGGTAATGCTTCGGTCTTTCCAGATGTTATTGAGAGCAATTGTGGCGCTTTTGGCAATGGTAATTCTTCTTTTTATCTCCGGTGAATCATCATATGTATTAGTTAAAACAGCTCCAAGATAAGTGAACACTTTCACATTTTCCACAATCATTCCATTGATTGTAACATGTTCATCATTGTTCATTGCCGGTTATCTTTGAATCTTCATGATCTTAGTTTTCTTGGCATTAAGAAACAAGCCAATATATATATATATATATATATATATATATATATATATATATATATATATATATATATATATATATATATATATATATATGTAATATCAATATAAATAAATTGTACTGTAATAAATAGGGAAAAATAAAGCTGTAGATAACGAAAACAACAATGGTAGTGAAAATGAACCCTGCCAAACAGTAACAATATCATTCTATCGTAAACTGTTAATTCAAGTTATCAAAAGTTATCAATCTTATTTGAAAAAAAAAGACTAAACTTGAAATTCGAAAAAATATAAGGACATATTTGTATGTGGCATTTCAAACACAGGTAAAAAGAGGGGGGTAAATGTTATCGCTTGTCCTGAATTCACCTGAGGTACTAAATGCTAACTAAAACACAATTAAAATCAAACAAGTATAACATTTGTACGCATAAAACATATGGACCTTTTAAGTAATATGAAAACGAATAGGAAAGCCCATGTTATCTGTATAAAATATACAAGTAAAGGAAAAAGGAATCTCATATGTTCTAAATGTAACACCAAGATAATGAACGGATAATGAACTCTGAAAATCACACGGACAGAAAGGAAGACTGGTCACACACGGTCAAAGTGGTTGAGGTTAGGCGAATTGCATGCCTACAAAATATATCGCACTTTGCTTGTTTCAATATAAGAAATAACTTTAAAGTAAATACCACGACACTAAAATATTAAAACGCTAGTGACCCGATCAGATATATTGGAAATACGTAGAGAAGGGAAGGGGAAATGTGGAAGGAGAGAGGGAGAGTTAGAACAAGAGTGTGGAAGGAGAGGGGGAGAGTTAGAACAAGAGTAGGTGGGAAGGTTTCGAGAAAGTAAAAAACAAACAAAAAAAAAAAAAAAAAACATTCGTTTGTGGATAATTCCACCATGTTATAAGTACTTTAAAAATCATCCCACCAGTGCATAGGGAGACAGAAACATAGTCCACAATGGGATGGATGGCATGTACATAGAATGATCTTAGTACTTTATGTCTGGCTCCTATGTGTCTCCTAGTCATTGCTCCCATGACAGACAGTCGAAATAAATATACTGAACGACAAAACGGGACGAAATCTAGAACGTTTGAGAGAAAAAAAAAGAATTTCAGAAAAAAATATGCACGTTTGGGTATACCCACAAAATGAAAGATTAAGTGATATACTACGAATCTATGTTTATGTTAAGATTGAACGAGTTAGATAAAAAAAATGCCTAAGGAAATAAAGATAATCTACCATGATGGGGAAATTTAAAGAAACATAGTAGATAATAGAGAAAAAATCACCAACACGGACACGTTCAGATGTTGGAAAAATAATCACTGCACTTGTTGAAAACATAACGGCATGCATATGTGGGAAGGAAAGAGAACGGAAAATAATTGCCCATGGCGAACTAACAGTTTGTTTTTGGAGGGGGTGGTCGAGCTGGATGTTCTTGTTGGAGGCATCGTTTGTGTCGCAAGCTTGAAAGAAGCAACATCCGCCTCTTTCACCATTTGTCAGTTGTTGGAGAGGCCTAGATTGGCTTAATGAAGAGCCTAGACCTTGAGTGGAAGGAGAGTCAAACTCAGAGGTTCGTTGGTTCGTTTGAGATTTGCGAAGTTCTGGCTTCACCCAGGCCTTCATACATATGGCCCGGCCTGTGTCAGCTATTTATGGCTGTGTCATTTTGTTCTCTGACACTCTATGCTTACCGTGGTGGCGGGATTGCCAGCAGGCGCTCCTGCCACCATGATGTAAGCATGCGGCATTATCTCATTACCAGCCTGGCGGCTGTTGTGGGCGGTCCTTGTCTCAGAAATTGTGTGTGCTCACAATTCTGCAAGTAATGTACCAACGTGGCGTTCGGCCCGCAACAGTGCATGCAACACACTTCATGGTCAATAGTCTCTATGATCTGCCATGCGCAATGGTAACCTAGTCTGATTCTGTGAGGAATGACTTCGGTACCACTGTTGATTGCTTTAGAGAGTGGCATCTGAGTACCATCTGGCCGAGGGGGAGGATCTTGTTTTCTCTTTGTGAAGCTGCAGGAGGAAGGCATGAGCTGTGTCATTACACTTCTGCCTTAGGATTTTTCGGCTCAGTTTTATGATCATGGGATTTAGGGGCATACCCTTCAAATGTCGGCTAGTCTGTCAACAAGCTCATTCCCTCAGATGCCTATGTGGCTAGGGACCCAGTTTATGATTATTATTCTACCCTGAGCAAGAATCCTCTGTGCTATTGTGAGGACAGTGGTCAGAAGGTAGATGTTGTCTTTGGCTGCGCTTTGCTGTAGACGGTCAATGGCTGTCCTGATGTCTGTATGTATGACCACGTGTCATACATACATGTGTGGGCTATGGCTCCCACGATCGCAACTGCCTCTGCCTGTAACGAGGAGGCAATGCTCGTTACCCTCATGGATTGTGTGGCATCCCTTGCTGCAAAGCCGGTGCCTGCAGTGTGGTTTAAGGGATCGACTGATCCATCCGTGGAGTGATGGCTGCAATGACCCTCTCAGCTTCTGCTTTTAGAGTAGGCATGGTGTATTGATTCTTTCTCCTTGACAAGCTCATAACAGAGAACTCGATCAAAGTTTGTGCCCACAGTGGGGCTTCAACAAAGTCAGGGTGGGGGGAGTCCATGCCCTTGGCAAGTAGTTGTTCTTTGAGCTGATAGCGTATCAGCACCCTGGCTGTGTGAGACAGCCAGGAATTGTTCGCAAACAGCTCGTGTTTGTGTTCCTGGAAGTTTGGATGACCTTTGAAAAGAACTGAGTTGCCATTAGATCTATTCGTGATTCCAGGGGTAGAAGGTTTGCCTCCATGAAGAGGTTGAGGGCCTTTGTCCACCTTGGGGCACCCAGATTGATCCTGGCAGCTTCATTTTGAACTGTCCCCAATATTTTTCTTAGATTTGGCTTTGCGGCAATCAGGGAGACAGAAACATAGTCCACAATGGGATGGATGGCATGTAAATAGAATGATCTTAGTACTTTATGTCTGGCTCCTATGTGTCTCCTAGTCATTGCTCCCATGACAGACAGTCTTGCTTTGGTTCGGTCAACCAAGTACAGGACCTCCTTTTTAAAGGAGAAAGTCCGGTCAATCATTACCCAAGGTATTGGAAGACCTGGACCCATTCCAAGTCCATTCCCTAGATTCTCAGACTTGTGCCTTGGACCTTTTGTCTCAGAGCCATGGTTTTGGATTTGGCTGCAAAGGTCTTTAGTCCTGTCCTACAGCACTCCTCAGATACAAGGTCCAGACAGTGCTGGGCTTTACTTAGGCAGTGTGCTCCAGTGGAGATGATTGCAAGGTTGTCTGCTTAGGAGATGATCTTGCATCCCACTGGGAGGTGTATGTTGAGGATACAGGACATTAGGGTGTTGAAAAGGGCTGGACTGAGGACCCCACCCTGAAGTGTTCCATTTTCTAGTGGCATGTACTGTGATAGGTGACCATGGAATCTGACTTTGGCTGTTCTGTTCCTGAAATAGTCACATATCCAAGATAGGAACTTTCCTCTGATTCGCTTCTGGATCAGGCTCTCCTGAATAGCAAGAGGACTTTCTAATCCAAAACCCTTCTCCAGGTCTTGGAATACTACCACAGAAGTGACAGTGCTGATTGTGCTTAAGAGCGTGGCTATGCTGTGTGCTGTGCTCATGCCCCTTGTGAACCCATGGGGGTGTTCATGTGGGGGCCCCATTTTCCATTTGAGTCGGTTTAGTACCATTCTCTCGGCCGTCTTGCCCAGACAGCTGAGAAGAGATAGGGCGATACTTCCCTGGCTCCTATGGTTTTGGAAAGGGAACTATGATGGCCCTCTTCCAGCTCTGGGGTAGAGTGGAAATTTCCCCAGACTTTTTGATGAGTTGCAGGAATGCAAGCTCATCTGCTAGTCCTAGGTGGAAAATGATGGGGTACGAGATCCTATCAGAGCCTCGGGCTATGGAAGAACTGTTTTTGTAGGTCTGTCTTAGTTCTGCAGAAAGAAGATAACATCTGAGTTATCGGGTTTGGCTGCCCTCTCTCTGATATGAGCAAGTCTGCCTAGTTGTAGGTGTTGTTGGTTTGCCCTCAGTTCAGCTGGCAGACTGTTGCTGCTTGTTCTCGCAGAGAACTCCTGCACCAGTCTGTTTGCTTCTGCTTTAGGGTCGTGGTGTGTGCACCTCGGGGCTGAGTGGCTAGTAGCTCGTCTGACCCATTGCCACAGCTCTGTGGTCAAAGGACTCACATCATTCCAGCCACTTTTCCTGCCTGACTCTTATGGCAGTTTCCTTGGCATCCCTGACTGCTTCCCTTAGGAGGGCTAGGCTGTCAGAGGTTCTTTGCCTTCAGAAATGTTTTCTACTCATATTCACTCTGTAGTTGACTTCCTTAATCTCGTTATTAAAGTACCAGGCGTCCTTATAACTCCTGGACCATGACCGAGTTTTAGGTATAGTCTGTGAGGGTGCTTGATTTATGGCACTGATAAATCTGGCTTCAAGCACTTCCACATTTTCACTGTGTGGGGGTTCATTGCTTCTAAGACAGTGGGCCAAGGCATTTTGAAAGGCTTGCTAGTTGGCCTTGTCTGTTTTCCATCTTGGATATGGTTGAGGCATTTGGGCTGGGCCAGCATCCATGAGGGTAGTAACAGTGCCATAATGGTCACTTGTGACAGTCTCATCGACACACCATCTAATTATCTCCACCAGAGCCGCAGTGGCCAGGGTGAGGTCTAGGACCCCTCCTCTGATATGCGTTGGCTCTTGCCTGTTAAGAAGAGCGATCTCGGGGAAAAGTCTCAAGCACGTTGGTTATGTGATGGCCTGCCGCATCCGGTGCCCTGCAGGGAGCCAGGATGGGGCGGTGTGCATTGAAGTGCTGCAGTAGCACAGACCTGACTCTAGGCTCCTACAGCCTGGCTTGCTATACACATTGCATAGCTTGAGGGGACCCCCAGCCAGGTGAATCTCAACAGGAAGAGGTTCAACATCCTCACTGCAGTGCAGTGCATCGGCTATTGCAGAACAAGGGATTGTTGCTCTGACCAGGGTGATCAAGCCTCTTTTGCCAGTTATGCTTGGCAGCATGAAGACCTGATAGCCTGAGAAGTGAACAGTCCCCTTTATTACAGTCTCCTGGAGCATGGCAACGTCAGTATTCCTTGATTGCACTATTGTGTGGAGGATGGCATTCTTTGTATTGAAGCCATAGATGATCTACTGTAGTATGCTGATTGTGTGTCATGTTACTTGGTGATGGTTACATCATAGATATCTTTATATTCGGCTCTAGATTCGGAGTCTGACAACTCCATTGTGAAGTCCTTGCTGGTTGAGGGATCTTCATCTGATCCTTTGGTAGTTCTGACTTTTGTGAGTCTGGCTTTTCTCATTTCAGGCTTTATCTCTGCATCTTTTCTTTTTGCTGACTTTACCTTGTAAAGTCAGCTTGCTCTGGCACTGGCTGCACAGATTCAGCCTGTTCTGGCTCTGCCTGTGAGGGCGTGGCCAGGGTTGGGGTGGGGAGGGGAGTCTCGCCCTAGGGTGAAGGAGGGGCTGCTTTGGCTCTGTTCAGCTTCCTCCCTTTCGGGACTGCGACAGTTTGGGTCATGGAGACTGTGACTACCTCCTCTGCCTCATCACTGGACCTCCCCAAGGCTGTTGCTATTGCTGTGACTACAGCAGTCAACAGGAGAGTCATATCTTCCTCGTCAAAGAGATTATCGTCTTTTAGGGAGGCTTTTGCAGTGTTCTTTAAACCTTTATTCCTGTGGTTCTTCCTCTGCATTTTAGTGATGGTGGGAAACTCCTTTTTATCGGAGATATCCGGTGTCTGCTATGAAGGGGCTTCCTTCCTCTTAGGAGGTCGGGAAGTCCTTTCTGTTTTGTTCTGTCCCCAGACATGGGTGTCTGGGGGAGCAGGAACAAAGTCTGGTCGCTTTTTAGCAACTTCTTGTCGCCTAAGGGCCGCTTCTTTCCTGGCAGAGCTAGCCAGGCTCCAGGCGTGATGCCCCTTGCACAGTTGGGACATTTGGCTTTTGTGTTCCTTTGGCCTTCCTTGTGGGCCTTGAGGCACACCTCGGTGTTGTGTGCCGTGCTACAGACACCACATTTAGGCTTGGCCTTACAGCTAGCCTGGTGGTGACTGTATCTTGGCACTTGTAGCACCAAAGTGGCTCAGGTACGTATGTTCTTAGGCTGTAGGAGCCCCAGTTACCCGGATCAAGGGTAGCGGTTGGGGCTCCTTTCACCAGGACTTGCCTGGTTGGGCTCTTCCTTTTGGACATTCGGCTAGTGTCCACGACCTGTGGGTGTGATGTGATCACATCCACATCATATGATAGTGAGAAGCCAAGTAGCACCATCTTGACTCTCCTATCGTCGGCATTGAGTGGCGAGAGGCACACTTCCCTCCCATCATTAAGCTCCTTGGTTTCCTGCAGGAAATTCAAGGTGGCTTGGTCTTTGGGCATGTTAATCATGCCCTGGTCTCTGGCAACCCGGATTGATAACCGGATTTTTCACTGCATCTCCAATGCTCTTACCAGTTGGTAGGCATTGTCGAAGCCTTCAGGTTTAGCGGGAACCTTAAACTGTGGGAAACGCCTAGGGGGTCCAGACTCACCCTCAGAGTCTGTCTCCAGTCTGGGTCGTTTCGGGCCGCCTTTCTGGCTTAAATTGTGGGCGGCCAGCTGTTTCGGCTGGTTCAGCTTGTGCTCCCATCTCGGTTAGGGAGGACGTCTGAGGGTTACCCAGAGCTCTCCCTGATTTGCCTGCTGGCCTGTAGAGGCCAGCACGAGAGTCCATCTGCTGGACAATCTCGTGGACAGACATGTCATGTCCATCTTAGCAGCAGGTCTCACAGAGTCAACCTGTGCTTTGGATTTTCGCTTGCCAGTAGAAGTCATGTATGGCTTTGTAGCGACTGCGGTAGTCTGGGCCTTGCACGGTTCGTCAACATTTATATCACTTTCTTTGGGGGGTTTGAAATATTTGCCATAAAATAAGTAGTTATTTCATCCTCTCACGCCCCCACCCACCACCGAGTCTAGCAAGGGGAAGCTGTATGTTAGAACTAATGTCTAACAGCCACAGGGGTGGTGAGAGGATATACGCAGCCAATGGCTGTTGTACCACCACTCACGGGACCAGTGTGAGTGCTAATGGCGACACTGACTGCTTGACCCTAGCCCATCAGTCGATTTTTCTGACCGGATCGAGATCAGACCACCCGTCTTGCTGGAATAAAGGACCAAAGAGGTGTGTTGCTAGCCACAGGGCGTACTCATGCACGGCATCGCTCAACCTCCAGGACTCCCGTCTCCACAGCGCACAGGGATGCCATGCACGGCAAACACGTGGGTAGATGTGAACCCCTGGGGAGAGACCAGATGGGATGCCCTTCCACCTACAAGATAGGCATCATTATTCGGAACCCTTTCTTCCTCCCTCTAATGCGAAACAGCTGATTCACCACAGAGAGGGGAGCTCTAGTCCTGCACTTCGAAGAGGAGGTTCCGGTGGCAGGACCACGAGTGCTCATTTTTGGCAAGCATGTGGTATGAATACCATATGGGAGATGTGAGATCAACGAGTACGCTGATTGGCCGAACGGCTGCATCCCGCTCTCCCGCGTCGTGGCGAATCAGCGCTGACCCCACTGACAGCATCCCACCGCCGGTGCGGAGGTAATCATGCAGAGCGAGGCTGCGCTGGTGCTGAGTGAAGTGATTGTGGCATCCGCCGCACAGGTACTTGTTATCAATGCTGTCCACCAATTTGTCAGGGGTTTGGTTGGCTTAAACTCACGGTTTTGTTGCATTGTTTTATAGATAGAAGGTTTAGCGTAGCGTAGACGGTGGTTGAAGTGGCCGGCTTGTGCAGAAGAAGCCATGAACAGCGATTGGGCCCGGAATGGCAGGGGCCCTGGAGAGTGGCCCCTGTGAGAAGGCCGCGTTCGAGCAAGATCGTAACTCGAAGTCGAGTGATTGTATGGGCCACAGTAGCGGGCAGAGGTCATAAGAAATGTGGGCGTAGCATAGGTCAGTACGGCGGCGATGGTATGGGCACGCCGCCTAGTTGGTAACTCTTGCTATTTGGAGGGCGTGACAATGAATGCATTTGGCCACTCAGACTCTCTATCTCTCTCTTTCATACACACACACACACACCACACAACACAACACACACACACACTGTCTTCCTCTCTCTATCTCTCACCCCCCCTCTCTCTCTCTCTCTCTCTCTCTCTCTCTCTCTCTCTCTCTCTCTCTCTCTCTCTCTCTCTCTCTCTCTCTCTCTCTCTCTCTCTCTCTCAAACACACACACAAACACACGCACACGCACACGCACACGCACACGCACACGCACACGCACACGCACACACACACACACACACACACACACACACATCACACACACACACACACACACACATATACGCACACACACGACTATGTATATATCACACTCAGCAGGTAGTCAGCAAAGGAAGAGTTATGAGTGGATGGACGATGAAGCCTTTTCAGACAAAAGGCCAAACATCTACTGCCACTATGGAGGACGGTGGAATATCAGTGCCAAGTATGAAATCCAAGATATGTATTACTAGTACAGGTTCAAATAGTTTTTATGACAGAATTAGATTGCATGACAGGTCTTAGTTATTGGGGAAAATGTCTCAGATAAGTTAGTGGATTTAAGTAGCTTAATGGTGCACTGTGGAATTGTAAAAAAAAGAATAATAATAATAGAATAAAATAATAACAATAGTAATAAAATAACAGACGGATGGAAAAGCGGTAAAGTGCCAGAAGACTAATGATTTTTGGCATATTTTTGCGGGACTGCTTTTGTGCCATTCGGATGTATTAACTTGTTTTGCCTAAATTACACAATGTTTTGCCCAAATTATCCCTTTGTAGCTTAAAATGCTCCTGGAATAGCCATCCTCCCCCCAAAACAAAAAAAAAGTCTCACTTCCTCGCCAGCCTTGCTCCCACCAAGAAAATACAGAAATGACGACCCTCGATACACACAACTTTAATGCAGCTGACATCATTTTATTAAAGATTCTAAAACATGATGGATATGAGAAATGCCAAGATTTGCTTTGTGTGTGTGGTGTGTATGTGTGGTGTGTGTGTGTGTGTGTGTGTGTGTGTGTGTGTGTGTGTGTGTGTGTGTGTGTGTGTGTGTGTGTGTGTGTGTGTGTGTGTGTGTGTGTGTGTGTGTGTGTGTGTGTGTGTGTGTGTGTGTGTGTTTGTGTACCTGTACATATCATAGACATTTATAAGCAGACACTAGTACATGCTAAAAATGTGTGTGTGTTTTTAAGTAGTTTACCATATCAAGAAGGTAAAAATGAACCGATACTTACGACATCTTCATAGAAAATGGATAAATGATAAGATCGGAGACTTATCAAAACAACACCATAAAGCACGAATGGCGACAAATGAACAGGCGTTTGGAACTTTGGGAAATATTGTGAATTAATGAAGGGGGGATGTGTTTATTGGGATAAGGCTCTGAAAAAGTAAAAAATCAAACATGTAAATAAATAGTGTGGATTTCTTTTCTTTCCTCTTTAGTCTTTCGTCGGCTTCTAACTCTAAATGGTTTAGAATAATTTTTATTAAATCACCAAGTGTAAAATCAAGGATATTTTTTTGATTCTACATTGGATATATCTACAACACCTTATTTTATTTCGTCCATCAGAAAATTGACTTCGCTACCCTACGATAATTAGTCAGTTATTATTATTTTCGTTCATTTATTCATTTATTTGTTTTTAATGATGAGCAAAGACATTTCTGTCAATTTCCAGCCCCGAGCCAAGTCAGTAAACATCAGACCTACCAATACAAAACTTGCCTGAGAGAGAATGGCATCACATAATCTATCCACGTCTTTTTGAGCTTTTTTTCTTAATTAATATCTATCACGCTGGAAATTGTCAAAATATGTTTCTGCTGATAACCACGTACTGACATTTCGGAAATGATACTAAAAAGGGTAAATGAGTATAAAAATTCGAAACGATAACGTGCTGAAACATTTGACCATGTCGATCATTACGTACATCAATCATATAACAGCACACACGTTAATGATTTGGAAGAATTCGAAGGATTTAAGATTGTTGGCGGGGAAAGGCGTTAATCTTTTGGTCATCTGTTCTATGAGCATTCTTATGCTTTCATTGTCAATTTATCTAGAGACAGAACCCTGAATGAAAGTGGTATTCTTTGGTTCTTGTTTGAACTCCTAATATAATTCATAACTAAAACCGCCTTTAGTTCTAGTAAGAAAACATTTTTGACATATCCCATACCGATTTCTCTGAGTACTGGTTCCCAAACTTTTTCCAGGTGGATTCCTAGCCCCCTCGCTCTCTTACATACATGCAAACACTTTTTTTCCACTTTGGTATGCTTCAAATTAAAAGTAACAAGATTTAGCAAAAAGATGTATTTCATATATAAAAACAAATTTAGTAAACCAATTTATTTAGCAGATATATAAAAAAAGAAAGAAAAGAAAAGAAAAAAAAATATATATATACATATATATATATATATTCCGTATTTTTATGGCCTTCCTAAAACTCACAAACAGGGCGTCCCTCTAAGGCCTATTATTTCTTCTTCTTTTTTCTTTTTATAAGGTTTTAGACTATGCCTATTATTTCGTCTTGCAACTCGGTTACCCGTCCATTAGACTCATGGCTAGCGAGCGTTTTATCTCCTTTTATGGGGTCCTTTTCTGATAGTCATATTAAACATTCAATGAATTTCATGGATAAGGTTAGAAACTTGCCGACGCACGGTAAGAAATTAGTGAGCTTTGATGTAGAGTCTTTGTTCACTAATGTTCCGCTTGAAGATGTGTTAGAATTTCTTGAAAGAAAACTTTATTCAGCTCGTGATAAGATCCATATTCCGGTCAATTGCTTTATTGATCTCATCCGTTTGTGCGTCACGAATAATGTCTTTACTTTTGACGGCGAATTTTATAAACAAATCAATGGTATCGCGATGGGAAGTAGCTTAAGCCCGGTTCTTGCGAATTTATATATGGAGATGTTTGAATCTGAGCTCCTTCCGTCGATTCTCCCTCCCGACACGGTTTGGTTTCGTTATGTTGATGATGTATTTTCTATGTGGCAAGCGAACCGTTCAGATTTCGATGATTTTTCTCAGTAAACTCAACAACCTCGCGCGTACTATCAATTTTAAAGTAGAATGGGAAGATTCAGGGAAATTACCATTTCTCGACATACTGTTATTCAATGTTAATGGCTCGCTTAAATTTTCGGTTTACCGTAAACCCACTCACACCGCTAATTATCTTCATTTTTTCTCGAATCACCCGTTATATGTTAAAAAGTCAGTAGTCTCGTCCATGTTTCTTAGGGCATATAGAATTTGTGACAATGAGTTTATTGATCGGGAGCTTGACGTCATTTTTGAAACTTTTTCGAAATTAGGATATCCCCGTTTCTTCTTAAATCAGGCACACTCATCTGCGAGATGGAAATTTTATACTCATTCCCGTAATTCTCAACAGGATAGTGCCAGTAATCTGTTAATTGTTCCGTATAACCCGTCCCTCGATGAAAAACGGCACATGTTTAAAGGCGCTGGCATTGACATTGTCTTTACATATCCGAATACGTTGCGTAATACTTTAGTAAAACACAATGCGGCTAGCGGTTCTCTTGAGACTTCTCCCGGTATTTACACTATACCTTGTAAAGATTGCCCCAAGTTTTACATAGGTGAGACCGGTAGAGCTTTTGAGAAAAGAATTAATGAACATCAGCGTGATGTTAGATTTGCTAGAGAATCAAATGCGTGTTTCGTTCATTTACGGGATGAAGGTCACCGGCTTAACTGGAAAAGCGCTAAATTAATTCATAAATCAGCCAATTCGTACGAAAGAAAAATGTTAGAATCTCTTTTAATTAGAAAAATGCCTAATTTCAACTTGAGTACTGGTCAATGGGGCCTGGATGATCTTACCTCCTCGTTAGTTAGCAAAGCTTTCCCCAGACTCTTCGACCTTGACCCTCCTGAGACCTGATTCAGCTCTTGTTCGTCCTGTCTCTCTATCACTATATATACTTGCCAAAATTTTCTCCTTGTATCCATTTCGGTTTTATTCGTCTGAAGAGGAACTAGTGAAGAGTTCGAAACGTTACGGTTTAGTTTCATTTTCTACTGTGGCTGTTTCTCTTTTCATATATATATATATATATATATATATATATATATATATATATATATATATATATATATATATATATATATATATATATATTAACTGCTCCTACTGCCATCTTGTGCCCACCCTCCCACCGCCCCCTTTCGCCTCACCGCTCATCTACTCTATTGGTTTCCCCGATAGGAACCAACAGAGTAGAGTCACCTTCCCCAGTGAAACCTGTACGAAAGACTGGCCATCCTGCGGGGTGGGAGAAGCCTGCAGTAGAGGAGTTGTGAGAGGGGCGAGTCTGGCAACTCTCAGGGCGGCGGCGGGGGCTGCATATTCAGTGATCAGGAAGTCCGAAGTTGCATTTGCAAGTCACTGAAACCTATTCACATTAGGAATTTTGATTGGTGGAAAAAAACTGATGAGCTCAAGTATCTCTGAGTACCTCCTTTGAAAAATTAAGCGCAACGTTTTTCTTCTTTCTTTTTTCTTGTTTTGCCTGTGGGTACCAGCGTGTTACCTGATACAGGCTGGGGACCCACAGAAGCATCTTCGGGATTTACAGGTAGGTTCAGGTCTCTCGTTTTGGTGACGTGCACGTTGTTACCAACGCTACTTCTAAAGAATCATTTGGAACACAATCAGATTTATGAGTGTTTATCTCGATAATGCAAAATTTCTACAATGGTTGTCGGGTTGTGAACGAATTGTTGAACATTTTATTGCTTCTTACAGAAGTTACCGTTGTCGTTACACTGACCATTCACTGTTGTCACTGCAAATGACTTAGGAAAGATGATTAGTCATGACTGGCAAAAATGTTGCTTGTAATAATCGCAGTTGCGTCTTTTATCACGCATCGTAGTTGATGTTTACTTGCCCAGTAATTGGAGCTGATGTGCTAAACTGCTGAATTCCCTTGGGATTCTCCCACGCGGTAAGCTATCAAAGGTAACCGCGCCGACCTGATTAAGTGGCCTTAGTTGCTGGATGTTCAATTGCTGGGTCAGGTCAAGAACTGACACACGTCGTGGAATCATAATGTCTCTCTATGTCTATTTACTTATTTATCTAACCATGAATATGTATATGTGTACATGTGCGTATGTCATATATATATATATATATATATATATATATATATATATGATATATATTATTATGTATATATGATATATACATACATATATATATATATATATATATATATATATATATATATATATATATATATATATATATATATATATATATATATATATATGAATGGTAAAACACTCTTCCGTGTTGATACTACAGTATTTTCAGCAAATCTAGTTTTTGCATTGTGGGTTTTTCTACCATATATATATATATATATATATATATATATATATATATATATATATATATATATATATATATATGTGTGTGTGTGTGTGTGTGTGTGTGTGTGTGTGTGTGTGTGTGTGTGTGTGTGTGTATACAGATATTAATTAATTATTTTTATCATTACTGAAGGGATATCGAAGCATAGACCACTCATCATGCGGAGAGGAATAGTCCCGAGCCTTCGTCCCCTCCAGCTGGCTCTCGCACTATGTTCTGACTCTCGACAACGGGGTCGTGTGCCTATAGGCGCCAGCAGCTTCTTATGCAGTGACTCCATGTGACACTTCTGCGTGAGGCCACATATACCAGAGTAAATACGGCTTCCCTGTCATGACCTGCGCGCTTAGCAGTGCGCCTGACTCATGGCTCCAACAGAAGAGTGTTCCTGCTAAGTCATGGGGTGGCGCGAGCAGTCTCGACTTCACGCTCTTCCTGCTGCGTTTTTCTCCCAGTGATGTCAGTTTTGGGTTTTGTTTCCTCCATGTGAAAAAACGGATCGGGCTGATTGCAGAAAGCCTGCTGTTAGTGCCCACACCAGAAGGTGAAAGGAGTAAAAACTGCTGAGGCAACGCTAGAAAATTTTGGTGGTATTAACTATGCACAGGAATGCATGCCTTGTTGAAGCGGTTCCAAAGTTGCTCC
>NC_051395.1:31238315-31263315 GCF_015228065.2 Penaeus monodon | reverse complement strand
GATGATGATGATGATGATGATGATATGATGATGATGATGATGATGATGATGATGATGATGATGATTCTTTTATTAGTCTAACTTAACTTCTTTACTTTTAAAGAGATAAGAACTGAGTTATCCTATTTACTTGGGCTAGTCTTTAAAATTATCATCCATGAAATATTAATAGACCTGACTTATATGACCCTCAGTCAAACCTTTCAAGGTTTATTTAGGTTTGCTTACAGATGCTAACTTTGACCTATGTGATAGATTTTAATAATTGTTTGAAATCAAGAGTTTCCACAAAAAAAATGATGAGATCTTGGCTTATTTGGCAGTATCAACTTCAATTTTATTAACAACCATGGTATATGTCCTAGTCTATTTTAGTTATGTTGAAGCTCAACATTTCTCACCATTCAGGCATGGAACTTA
Organism: Penaeus monodon; assembly: GCF_015228065.2. Lineage (NCBI taxonomy): Eukaryota > Metazoa > Arthropoda > Malacostraca > Decapoda > Penaeidae > Penaeus > Penaeus monodon. The sequence continues at coordinate 31,262,895 of NC_051395.1, read as the reverse complement.
TCAGTGAACAGCCTGCAGCCTTCCCCAACAGACTATTGTTCACTTTACTTGAATTTGGCAACAGTAGCAGCCCTTCCAATTAAGTGCTCTCGCCACAACACCCCCTCACGGACCCACTCCATTACCAAGATTATTAAGACTCATTCTACTGGTGCTGATGAGTGTATTGTGGTAAGTGTGTTGAAATCTTGTATAGCTACCATGTAATACTGTGCCATGGAGGTTGTTGATTTCTTATGTAGTTATAACTAGTCTATATAAGAGTATTGCTAAAAGGCAGTTGCATAAGACAAAAGTATATGAATTAAAATATGGAAGTTTGGGTTACATTAATGAAAAGACAAATAGCATTTGGATTTTCAGTTTGGTTTATTACTTGGCAGGTGACATCTCTGGCACCAGTAAATTTCAAATATGAAGAAATGAGATTAAAAAATCCATAATTAAAGGGAAATGAAGAAACTAGTCTATATAGATTAATTGTTATGTAGAATTGCAAAAAAAAGAGAAAAGTGAAAGATGCAATCATTATTTTTTAAAGAAACCTGTTAAGTGTTGATTATGGAGCAGGTGATTTTGGTGAAGTAGCACATGTATACTATTTTTGATTCAAACATTTTGTTACAGCTTGTATGTGAACGTTCTGATGTATTTGCCAGTGCCTGTGGTGTCGCCAGAGCATACCCTCTTTACTCTAGGAAAACTGCCGCATGTTCCTCATCAGATCACAATGTTACTGTTGAGGTCATACTAGTTGGATCAGGAGATTCTCCTTTGAGTGAGGATGATATTAGGGTAAGTTGTCATGTGCAAAAGTCAATCGAATAAAATTAAAACCCAAGTTTTTTTAACTTACTTGGATTTTTTGCTTTTAGGTTTTTGGTTTCCTTCCTTCCTTCCTCCTTCCCCCCTCTTTATGTTGTTGAGTGGCTTTCTATATTACTTTATTCCACAGATTTTAAATGAGTCTGTGTACAGTGTGAGACTTGCAGCAGGATCGTTGATACCCCAGCTAATGAGATGCATACAGATTCTTTCATTGAGGTATGTAAGCAAAAGTCTTTTGGTTAGAATCTGACCAACTTTTTGGTTTACCATGTATACATTTACATATATATATATATTTTCAAATGATGTTTATTCGTTATTTTTTTTTGCAATATAGAAAGATTTTTTTTAAAATAAAAATTGCACATTTTATTCATTTTAAAAACTTCCCCTTTTTTTTAGATGGCCAGAAGTAGGTAGTCCCGGGGCATAAAGCCTGGGGTTATCCAAAGGTAAAAGAACTTGCCACAAAAGGGTTTTGGGGTTTTGGTTTTGGGGAAAACAGCGTTCATGCTCCACCTTGGTTTGGGCTGTTCAACCCTTGGAGCAAGGGTGGGTGGGGGAAGGTTGCCCGGGGGCCAGTAAAGAAATGGGAAAATTTTTTTGTTTAAGATTTTTTTAATTTGGAAAAATTTAAATCGGTGCTAAAGAAATAAAAACTTCTGGTTTTTGGGGAAAAACCCCTTAGCATTTTTTGGGAAACCGCTGCGGTAAAGGGGGTGGGCGCAGAACGGGTTTTTTCCCGGGGAGGGGAAAATCCCAAACCGCATGCACGTTTTTGGAAAAGGGGACCCGAAAAAAACCCCGGAAAAACCTTTTGGAGGAAATTTTGGGGAAAACAAGTTGGGGAAAAAAATTTTTATAAAATTAAAATTTTTAAAAAAATTTAAATTTTAAAAAATATAAAAAAATAAAAATTAAAAAAAAAAAAAATAAAAAAAAAAAAAAATATTAAAAAAAATTTTTTTTTAAAAAAAAAAAAAAAAAAAAAAAAAAAAAAAAAAAAAAAAAAAAAAAAAAAAAAAAAAAAAAAAAAAAAAAATAAAAAAATTTAAAAAAAAAAAAAAAAAAAAAAAAAAAAAAAAATAAAAAAAAAAAAAAAAAAAATTAAGGAAGGAAAAAAAAAGAAATTTTAAAAAAAAGAAAAAAAAAAGAAAGAAATATATAAGGTAGAGAAAAAATATGAAGAAAAGGAAGAAGAAAAAAAAGAAGAAAAAGGAAAGAAAGATAAGAATTTAGTTTAAAATTTTAAGAAAGAATAAAAAGATAGAAATTATAAAAAATTTTAAAGATAAAATAAAAATTTTTTAAAGAAAGATGATAGAAGATTAAAAAGAGTATATATAATAAAAAATTTTTATAATATTATAATATAGATTTTCAATATATATATAAATATATAAATATTATATATATTATTAAAAATTTTTTAATTTATATGGATTATAAAATATAAAAAATATGAAAAATAAGATAATATAATAAAATAATATATATAGATTAAATATATGAAAATATTTAATTAATAATAATTTTAAATTATATATATATATTAAAATTTTAATAAAATATTTTAATTATATTAATATATATATATTTATTTTATAGAAAATATATATAATAAAATATGGGGATATTAATAATATAATATATATATTTTTTTATATCAATATATATTATATAAAATAAAAATTTTATTTTATTATAGTTATATAATAAAAATATAAAATTATTTTTAATTTTATATATATTTTTATATATGTTATATATATTGAAATTTATATATATATATAAAATATGTATTTTATATAAAATATGTATTTTAATATATATCTATATATTAAAATATATATCTATAGGGATTTTATATTATAATTTTATATTTTTATATAATTGTATATATATCTTTTAATTTTAAAGGGTATATATAAAAAATATATATTAAGTCATATTTATTTTATAGTATTTTTATAATTTTTTATATCAAATATATTATTTTATATATAATATTTTATATATATATTTTTAATGTATATAAAATGTAAAATGTATTATATTTTATTGTATATATTAAAATTTAAAATATTAAAATTATATATTATCCAACTAAAATATATATATATATATAAAATTTAATATATATATATTTTATAAAAATTATATACATATAAATATATATTAAAAAAATAAAATAAAAATTAATATATTTTAATTTTATATTATATATATATATTTATATTTTATATATATATATATATTTTTATTTTATTTTTATAATATTTTTTATTTTATAATACTTTATATAATATTATATATTTATTTATATTTTTATTTTATTTTAGTATATAAAAATATATATAAAATATTTGATATATTTTTGTATCAAAATATTTTTTCTATATATAAATATTTTTTGTATTTTAAAATATTATAAAATTTATATTTTATATAATTATATAATTTAAAATATTTTATATATTATTTAAAATATCTATAAAATTAATATATTATTATATATATAGATATTTAAAATATAAAAAAGTATATATATATTATATTTTAAATTATATAAAATATGGGTATTTATATTTTATATAAAATATAAAAATTATAGATAAAATATTTATATTTATATATTAAATATTTTATATATGGAAAAATAGGATATATTTTAAATAATAATCTTTTAAAAATTTTTTATATATATATTTATATATACTTTTTAATTTGATATAATATATATAAATATAATTTAAAATTATATTTATATATATTTTATAAAATATAATATATATATATATATTTATAATATATTTTTAATAAAATTTAAAATTAAATATAATCTATTTATATCAAATTATATATATATTTTTTTTATAAAATTATATATATTTTTATAAAATATATATATATTTTTCTTTATATTTATATTTTTAATTATCTATATTATATTTATATATATATTATATTTTATATATATAAAAATTTTTTATAATATAATATATTTCTTAAAATATATATTTATTTTAAAATTATATTTATTAATAATAATATTATAATGTATTTTTATATATATATTTATATATATATATATAAAATTATTTTTTTATATTATATTAATATATTGTAAATTAAAATTTTTTGTAAAATTTATATATTTTTTTTATTTATATATATATTTTTACTATTTTTAAATATATTTTATTAATTTATATTTTTAAATTATATATATATAATATTTTTTTTAATTATATTTTATTATTGTTATATATGATATTATATATATATATATATATATATTATGTATATTTTTTATTATGTAATATTATATATATTATAATAAAATATAAAATTATAAAATGGAATTATATTTATATATTAGGGTAATGTAATATATGTATATGTATATTTTATATATTAAAATTAATATATATATATTTTTTTTAATTTATTTATTTTAATTATTATATATGAAAGTATTATTTTGTAATTTTTATATATTATTTAAAATTATTAATATACAAAATATAATATATTTTTAATATAAAAGTTTATATATATATTTATTATATATATTTATATTTTTAATTTATTTTAAAATATTTAAAATATTTATTTAATATATAATATTATTATATATATATATGTAAGGGTATATATATGTTTTTAATTAATTATGTTATATGAAATAATAAAATGTTTTTTTATATATTGTTATAAAAATATTATTTATATTATATATATATGATTTTAATGTATTATCTATTCCTATTTATAATGGAATATTATATATTTATATTATATGTTTTATATATATGTATAATTTTTAAAGGATTATATATATCTTATTTTATATTATTTTTATTTTAAGGTTTTAAATTTATAATTGTATAATATATTAATTTTTAAATATTATATATATTTTTAATTATTTTTTCTATTTTTTATAGATATTTTTTAAAAGGTTTTTATATATTTTTTAAAAATTTTTATTTTGAAATATATATATGAAATAGGTAATTTTATTTATATGTATAGGGAATGTTTTAAAATTATATGTAATGTATATTAGGTTATATATGGTTATGTAATATGGTAAAATTATATGTTATAAAGGTTTTTTTTGTAAAATTCATGTATATTTTTTTTAATATATATGTTTGTATATTTTTATTATTTATTTGTATATTGTATTAATATATGTAAAAATTTTATAGTATATATATATGTATATGTATATGTAATTTTAATATATATGAAATAGTATAGTATATATATATGTATATGTTATTATTATAATTGTAAATGTATATTTTATATATAATGTTTAGTAAAATTTTTATATATGAAATATTTATATGTATAAAATTTAATGTATATGTAAATATAGTTTTTAATTTTGAAATTTTGTTATAATGTTATATATTTTTGTATATGTACTGTAATAATCTTTGTATATGTGAAATTTTTGAAATTTTAATTTTATCTTATATTTATATTTTTAAAATTTTAAAATATGTATATGTTATATGGTTATATTATAGGGATATATATGTATATTATATTTATAATTTATATGTTTTTATATATTTTGTATATTTCTTTTGAAAGATTTAATAAAATTTAAATATTTTTTATTTTATTTTATATATTTAAAAATGTATAGTATTTTATATTTTATATATGAAATATGTAATATATTGTATAGGGATATGTTATATATATGATATGTATATGTTATATATATTATTTTATAGTATATATATATTTAAAAATATGAAAATATATTTTTGAAATTTTATAAATTAAAAATATATGTAATTTTGAAAGTTTTGTTTATATTTAAATTTAATAATGTAATTTTTGTATATATATATGTAAAATGTATTGTATATATTATTTTAATGTATATGTATATAAAATATGTATTTGTATATATAGAATATGTATATGTATATATAAGATATGTTATGTATATAAAAGATATGTATAGTTATATATAGGATATGTATATGAAATATAGGATATGTATAAAATGTATATTTTAAGATATGTAATATGTATATATAATTGTATTGTTAAAAATATGAAAATGTATATGGTTTATTTTAATTAGAAATTTTTATATAAAATATGTATTGTAAAATAAAATTATGTATATGTATATGAATTTAGTATATATATGTATATTTAAAATATTTTTAATTTTATAAATTTGTATTATTTTTAAAATATTTTAAAATATGTAATTTTATATATATATTATAAATGTATTAAAATATAAAAGTAATTTTATTATATAAAAAATATAGTAAATTTTAATATATGAAATAATATAGGTATATTTTAATATTATTTTTAAAATTAATAATTATATAATATTTTATTATATATTTTGTTTTTTTTTTTTTTTTTTTTTTTTTTTTTTTTTTTTTTTTTTTTTTCTTTTCTTTTCTTTTCTTTTGAGAGGGAGAAGACTTACATAGATGTGGAAAAGGAGTACATACCATAAATTTACTTTTTGATACACCATGTATTGTATTAAGAATATTTCACATTTGTTTATTTATATTTATGTTTTCAGAACTGTAGAAATAAATAACACCGATGCAGAGGGTCGGCTTGTCCTTAGTGATGGTGTAGCATATGCAGCTAAAGATTTGCGATGCACAACCATTTTGGACATGGCTACTCTTACTGGTGCACAGGGCACTGCAACAGGTATGGTCTGATGCCATTCAAAATTCTTTCTTATTACTCTTGACAAATATACTGGATTCCAAACAATTGCATCAGGTGATTAAGGACTTCCAGAATTGATATCTATTATTTCTTAAAAAATAATACAACTTTGTTACAAATGGCATAATTATATCAATTAATTTGCAGAAAAAGATGTTCATATTGACTATAACTATCAAGAGAGAGCAATTAACCAAGTGCCATTGGGAAAATGCTGTGCTCATTTTAAATTTTTTTGTGAAATGTCTCTGCACACAGATGGCTCTGCTAGTGCTTATCCACAAAAGAGTCAATTAGTAGACCTTGTGACCTTACCTGATTTTACCTTTCCTTGAATAGGCAGGAAAAACATATTTTTTACTAATGCTATGAATATCAGTGGTGTTATTTTTATTATAGACATAAATACTATAATGTTATAAACATTCGTAACAGCAAAATAAAATAATGTAAAATATTTTCGTAAATCAAAGAAAAAGGTGAACAGGTGAGACAGGCAGTACTTGTAATTGGCTCATTGGTGACTTAGTACAAGTGTAGCCATCTATGCGTAAAACAATTAATAAAGTAAACTCACAGTGGGTATGGCATGTATGTACATGCCATACCCATCGGCACTGGGTTAAAACATTTAGATTGACATGTGTGACATGCTCTAAAGATTGTGAATTTTGCAGGGAAGTACCATGCTGCAGCACTTACCAATAACCAGGAATGGGAAGATGCTCTTGTTACTGCTGGCCAAACCTCTGGAGATTTGGTTCATCCATTGCCATACTCCCCAGAATTACACTTTGCTGAGTTTGCATCTGCTGTTGCTGACATGAAGAATTCGGTGGCAGTATGTATGCTTCTTGTAGATGTTATAATAATAATAATAATAATAATAATAATAATAATAATAATAATAATAATAATAATAATAATAATAATAATAATAATAATAATAATAATAATAATAATAACAATAACAACAATAACAACAATAACAACAATAACAGCAATAACAACAATAACAACAACAACAACAACAACAACAACGACAATAATAATAAATGATAATGATGATGTTGGTAATGATGACAATATTAGTGATAATGATTATTATTATTTTGCAGATCTTTTTCTTTACTTTTTTTGAAGACCAGAATTACTCTTCCTTTCTAGAGTGATTATTGTAACTTTATGTTTGATAAAATATCACTAAGAAAAAAAAATGTCAATTTTATTCAATGTCTTCTTATAAGAAGACAAAAATTGTAGTTAGATGGGTTAAGGATACTAAGATTCATGGCATTTCTTTTTCCTATACAAGGACCGAACAAATGCCACCTCTTCATGTGCTGGTCTCTTCATTGCTGCTCATCTCGGATTTGACTTTCCGGGCATTTGGATGCACGTTGATATGGCATATCCAGTGCACTGTGTACGTAAATTACATGTAACAGAATTGTTACTCATTGTTTCTTTAAAAAATTGTGTTTGATAAATTTGAATTTATGCAATTTATAGATTTTTTGAAATGATCTTAAAGTAAAATGTTGTGTACATAAACATGTAAAGAAATTGTTATTCATTAGTTCTTATATTTTTAGACATGATATTATATCAAGATGTCTTAACCTGTTTTTTTTCCCAGGGTGAACGTGCTACTGGGTATGGAGTAGCATTGCTGCCAGTTCTGTTTGGACATCACTCAAACAGCAGGATTTTCCGCGGTTTAGCACCTCTGTCATCTGAAAATGGAGAATGTGAAGTTAATTGTAAAGCCTCCAAGAAGATGAGGCTAGCATAAAGAAGACGGGTAGAGTTCAGAATTGGTTGCTAGAGGTACTGATAACCCAGAATTCAGTTACTAAAGTTCCCATGTCTTGTATCATCGCTGCCATAGTATGAATTTTTAAGCAAAGTTTTGTACTATAATGACTACAGCTTAACTGATTTGAGAGATAAGAGTGTGTAAGGTGTTTGGATATTGTAAAATGAATGTAAAGGCAGATATGAATTGAATTTTACTAAAACATTCATTTACTCATAAACATGTATCCAAGTTGCTTATTTTTTTCATTTATACATATAAATATGAGTTTAATAAAACCAGTAAGATTGGGCATTTCTGTGTAGAAAGCCTTTGAAATATCTAGAAATTCTTGAAAGTGTTTTAGTTTCAGTCACTTGTTTTTCTCGCTAATAGTATCCATTATTGTCCAGTGTATGCCCAGTGGCTGCTAGAATTTCTTATGATTTTGTCACATGAAAAGTGGCACATTGCAATACTCTTTTACATGAAAGACACGAGTGTTTATAAGTGCATATCTGCTGTCAGTTCTTAACCGTTTACTGGTATGATTTGTCAGGTATGGTTTTTCTGGGGATCCAAAACACAGAAAAGGCTGTAGTTATAAGTTTCTGTATTGATCAGTGATAATTTTGTTAATCTAATTGGTGATTGTATTTTTCTCATATATTCCAGTTCATTGTATTATAACCAGTAGATATTCCTGTTGTCATTTTTCATTATGAGTATCAATCCTTTTTGTCATTAATAAGGTGATTATTAGAAGTTTATTATTATTATTATTATTATTACTATTATTATTATTATTTCCTGAAAGACAGCAGACTTGTAAGTAGCTCTCCGTCCTTGGCATGTTGTCAGCAGTGCCATAAAGGCCGAACCATTCTAAAGGGATTCGACAATATCACTACCACCGGTGTTGCTTTGTAAGACCCAACAGTGCAAAAGGTGTCACCATGCAAGCTGTTTCTTGTTTTCATTAGAACAGTTAATTGTCACAGTCATAATATTACCTCAATAAAAGATTGATGCCCTCCACTGTATTTGAATGTGCAAAATTAGAAACCATAATTGGAGCAGTCAACGTATGATTTCCTAAGATTTTATTGAGTTTTCTCATATATATGTTCCTTGAGAAGTTTGTACCAAATCTTGATGCTTTGTATATTTTATTTGAGGGTTGAATATTATTTCCAGAGTAAGCAATTAATATATATATATATACAAATATAAATTTATATATATGTAAAACACACGCACATGCACACGCACATACATACATACATACATACATACATACATATACATACATACATACATACATACATATACATACATACATACATACATATACATACATACACACATACATACACATATACACACACACATACACATATACACACACACATACACATATACACACATACACACACATACACACACATACATACACATACACACACACACACACACACACACACACACACACACACACACACACACACACACACACACACACACACACACACACACACACACACACACACACACACACACACACACACACACACACACACACAACATACATACATACATCTCATCTTACATACCCTACACCCCTACCTATAGATTCTGATTCTTTGCAGTAATTGTCATTTTGTCATAGAAGTCTTTTTCAAATGGGTGCCTTCAGGAATGTTAAGTTTTAACCATTTCACTTCAGTTTTGAGAAACGTAAGGATGTGATTTCATCAATGCATTGTGTTTGTTCCACGCACTGTATACCATACCTTATTTTCATGGATAGTCATGACTGAAGTCTCACTATAATTCATCTTTCATCCATCTTGCAATCAGAATAAATCAAAGAAAGATAACATTTTGACGTTCCATGGAGGGAAGTAAGAAAAGTACTTATATATTGAAAGTACTTGTTCTGAACACTCATTTCCTCATGGCATCACATCGTTAGGGTTTATTGCCATTTTGCAGATTAAAGGTACAAGTTGAAAAGCTGTTTGAAATGAAATTATAAACTGTTTGGTTTTATCTTTAGATGTTTTTCTGGTGTGATCTAATGATCACTATATAAAGTATAGTATTATAAGATCGTGTTTTTCATGATTTGTAGATTTTAAAGGAAAAGACGAAAAGTTTAAGCAGTTAGATAATATTGTGTAAATGATATGAATTGTAATGTTTCAATAAAGGGATATCAGATTATTTCCAATGTTGAAATAGAACATTTCTTGAGTGTGTGGATTTAATAATGATTATTAATGAATTCATGAAGTAATGACAGTAGTTATATTCCCATTTAGTTTAAAAGCTGATTACCTAATCGATATACAGTTGTGAAAGTGAGAAAGAAAAAAATGTCATGAAATGCAACACTCACTGTTGGATAAATATTTTTGTTAATTTTGAATTAACTAATGTTTTTTGTAATAAGTGTAATTTTTTCTCTTCTTTGTTCTAGGGAATATTTAACTTGGTGAAACTTTATTAATTAATTTTCAACTTGTCAGTCCTAGTATGGCTGCATTTTGTAGATTTTTTTCATCAAAGAATTATATTTTCACACACAGAAGAAAACAACTTGTTTGATAACAAAGACTCAGGCATTATGTGAACTGCATTGCAAGATAACCCTGTTTAGTAATTTAGAATTTAATTGAGTAACTTATTCATCTTAGCATTTAAATAATGACTGTAATAAAGTAAAAAAGACCTAATAAATGTAATGAAAGTGGGGAAAAAGAGTGAAGAAAAGTGGTTTGTAATAACTAAACCTAATGTCCAGCTGTCATTCCTGTGATGGTTAGTAGTGGTTCACATGCATTGGTAAGTTTATAAACTACAAGTCATGGATATTTGTCTGTCAGTTGTGAAAACACTTTTGGTAAAATGTTTATTTTAATAGCAGATTCCAGTAATGCCAGGTTATTGGCCCGCCCAGCTCCTTTGGTATTTAAAGCACAGTATTAAGCAGGGATTGCCTTGTAGCTGTGGCTTTATACAAGTTTGGGTGTCACCACGGGGTGACGGGGGTTCCAATAGCAATGTGGCCCACTATAGGCTTTCCATCTGTATTCACGGTGGGGATATTGTGAATTTCCTGATATATGTAAATCGCTGTCCCCCCTAATAACACCCAAGATAATGAAGAGATCATATACACTAACTTTGCCAATACAACTGAAATTGATATGAAGCTTATTTAAAGAGCAAATGTAAGTAAGGACAGCCAGTTCTCTTCATTGGATTTGTTGTGTTTGCTTTGGATAACAAACAAAAACTTAAACTAGGAATAAAAGCAAACATATTTCGTAACATGGCTATTTAAGGTCACTTGAGTAACTGATAAAACCCCATCCACACAATCGAGCAGTTCCTGGCAGACTTACCTGGAAAAGACTATCTCATAAATATTCACGAGTGCTGGTGTCTGGCAAGGTCACCTATCTATACCCAGCAGCAAATGGTCAAGCCCCCCCCCTCCCCATTCGTTGCTTCTTGTCATTGGGGGGGGGGGGGGCTTAGCAGACCGGGATGAGGCCCAAGGTAGGGGATCACCTCTACCTTGGTCCTCAGCCCTAGTCTCGACTAATTTTGCACGGTCTTTTCTTCTCCCTTTCCTTTTCCTTCTCCATTCATCCAATTGTCATTTTTACCCTTTTTGCCACAATACCAAAATGCTCTATGCCCTTTGATATCTGGCACATTTGTTTGTTTCGACCATTAACCATTCTGGAAATCCACAAATATCTCATTGAACCAAAAAACTTCCACCATATCACTATATCTTGAATACACTGCTAATGACCATAAATGATGACACTGCAGAAAAATTTAAATAAATAATAATTGTCAAGGCACAAAGCAAGCTTTTGCCTTAATTTGGTTATTTCACTTTACTACGGGCATAGGCACTTTCTTGGTTTGCCCTTCAACTCTGTCCAAACAACAGGGCATTAAGCTCACTTAATGCCTGTTGGGTTGTGCTTAATCGTGTGGACTGGGCTTTACAAAGCCAGTCACTCCAATGAGCTAATTAAGCTCCTTTTGATGTCTAGAACATTTGTTTTAACTTTTAAACCTTCACCATTAATTGAAGCTCCAGCTAGACCACTTTGCTGGTTAGCTCATGGATGAAGCAAAAAGTCTGACAGCATGCAACCCACTCATCTGTGTCCACAAAGACAACTGAAGAGATTGAACCAGAAATAATTGTGAAAGCCTCTTTAACAGGATGTAAATGATTGAGTAAATGATTAATCAAAGAAAAATGTAAAAAAATATATATATATAACCAGCAGGACAATACATAGTAGCATGACATTTGAATAGTCATCAACATTGAAACTTATAAAGATAAATAACTTTACCTAAATGGATTAAAAGGAAAATGGCACAAATAATCTTTATTACAAAAGTTTATGTGATAAATTAACCATATCTGCAAATTAGCACAAACATGGAAAATCATCTTAATAAATCTTATATACAACTTGTAACAAAACTTGGAGATGTGCTGATGAAAGGCAAATAGCTTGTCTTTTTCAAAATTTATATATATCATACTCAAACCTTTTGATTAACAAGCTATATGCTGGGCAAAAGTGAATAATAATGATATGCCTTGCTATTTCACAACAAAGCTGTGAATGCACTGTTTACAAGCAAATTATTAAAATAACCAGCAGTAAGATATGCCTAATGGATGTAAGTACAGTACACTTCATGTTTACAGTTAGTTAACCAGTATGCATTAGATGACTATTTTATCATATAGTATTTTAGATAAATGGCCAGTATGTGATGAACAAGCATGTAATATACTAAGAAATAAAAATAACCATCATAATACTACAGGTTCTGTAAACTATTTCTTCTGAAGCTTCTAACATTTGAGCATGAAAATGAATTACAACTACAGTTACATGATACTCAATGCATACTCCCTTCACAGCAATGATTTTAATGAGAACAACTTTTTATATGTGGAATTTCAGTCATACAACCTTTCAAAAGCTTTTGGTTCATGCAACTCTGACACATGGGAACAATACAGGATATGTAACTTCATACACTGAACTTTGGTATTCTTGAATATAATGGGACAATATGGAAAACTAACAATTGCACATACTATTTTTCAAAGCCTTTGCCTTTTTTCACAGTTAGGGATAACCTTATTTTATGAAGGAATATAATTCACAATAAGTTCCTTGCTTTACTCAAATATTTGGGAGAATTCAGTGATTGCTCAATAAGTTGTAGATCACTGATTAGTAAATATATATATATAATCTGATTGTTGCCATCATTACATCAAGCTTGGTATATGAAAACTACCATATCTGTAATAAAAAAAAAAAGAAAAATGTTGGGTACAATAATAAAAGTATTTAAAAGTAGTGTGCTAACCAATAAAACAATAACATATCTTTAAAAAAAAAAGCTATGAACTAAGCTCTTTTGTGATCTTGTTCAAAGGAACAAAGGACCTCTTAATAATTTTATGCTACAACATAAACAACAGATTCATTACCTGGTTTAAAAAAATGTCTTAGGTAAAATGATGTACAACTTCTTCAAACATATCACTGTATTGTCTTTTTGCTTTACTCTGCTTTAACATGAGCTTCCTTCTTCCCTTTCTTTGCCTCTAGATCCTTCTTACACTGGAGGTACAAATTGTTCAGATCAAAGGAAGCCTTAATATTATCCTGAAAAGAGAGAGAAAGAGAGCAAAATCAGAAAAAAAAAGATATATATTTGCCAATATCTCAAAATGTATATTACTTTTCATATACAGCAGTGGCTCCCAACCAGTGGATCAAGATCTGCAAGGTGGTCACCAAGAGCTTACATGGGGATCATGGAGCCTTCAGGAGGATTTTATTTTATTTTATCTTATTTTATTTATTTTATTTATTTAAAAAAAATATATATATTTGCTATGCACTCATCATTACTCATATTAATCCCATATCATCAGGAAAATGTAGTATACAGCAATACAAGGTACCAGAAAATATTTCCAAAAATCAAGTAAAAGGTTAAACAGGTGAGATCGGTAGTACTCATAATTGGCTCATTGGTGACTTAGTGCTTAGCCATCTAGGTGTAAATACAATTAATAAACTAAACTCACAGTGGGCATGGCAAGTATGTACATGCCACCCCCCAATCCCTTGCTCATTGTTGTCATGGTGGGGGCTTAGGAGACAGGGATTGAGGCCCAGAGTAAGATCACCCCAACCTTGGTGCTCAGCCCTTGCCTCAACTAATTTTGCATGGTCTTTTCTTCTCCTCCTATCCTTTTCCTTTTTTTCATCCCCTGGTACTTTCCACTTATCTCAATTGTTAAACTCATTTTTGCCCTTCTTGCCATAATACTTTATCATAATGCTCCCTACTCCCTTAACTCCTCCCCCTTCTAACAACCTTTACCTTATGCTAAGCCACATCAGCTCCACCTCTACCCTTTCACTACCATACTATCCTCTAGTACTGTTCAACCTGTCACTTTACCCTAATCATTAACTCATTCCTAATCCTTCTCACTACTCTACTTTATCATAGCGTCATATAACCTTTGATATCATACAGCATTTCCTTACCTGGGGGCTTTGCCCTCAAGCCTCATGCTATCACTATATTTTGAATACCACACTAATGACCTTTGATGTTGATGCCTCAGAAATTTTTAGTAAACAAGTAAGTACATGCCATCCCTGGCAGCCAATGGAATAAAAGGATACTGTCAGTGTGAGAAAGGAAAATTGTATTAAAATTAGCTAACTAAAACTTGTACAGATAACTTTTTTTTCTTTCCTTTTCTTAGCCAAAAATTATGTTCAGGTTTTGCAGATATGTTGCAGGTTTGAGAAAGGGTTGGGAACCACTGATATACTGGACAGTTTACAATCAGTTCCATTAATACTTCTTTTTAGAAGGTTTCACTCATGATGTACCAACTGAATGCCAAATTCATAGCAAATTATTAATATGCTTCTTTACCAACTTGTTAAATAACAGAAGATATAAATAAATAAATAAATAAATATATATATATATATATATATATATATGTATATATATATTTATATATATATATTTATATATATTTTTATTTATATATATATATAAATATATATTTATATATATATATATAAATATATATTTGTTCCCTTGGGCAAGGAACTTCGCCGCGGTGGCCGAATGGCTAGAGCATCGAACTCAAGACTGTCACGACGGCAATCTGAGTTCGAGGGTTCGAGTCACCGGCCGGCGCGTTGTTCCCTTGGGCAAGGAACTTCACCTCGATTGCCTACCTAGCCACTGGGTGGCCAAGCCAGCCCAAGTCAAGTGCTGGTCCCAAGCCCGGATAAATAGAGAGAATGATTACCTAAAAGGTACCACCGGCACTCTCCGTGGAAAGGAACTGGGGACCCTACCACGTACTCACTCCAAGAGCATCACAACATGAAAACTACAATTAAGTATCATGCTGTGACCACGGTGGCTCAGACATGAACCTACCGTTAAAAGATTAGATATTATATACACACATATATATCTATATATCTATATATATATATATATATATATATATATATATATATATATATATATATATATATATATATATATATATGAGCTTGTCTGCAACAATCCCTAATCCAACTAATATAATGGCTATATGAGTTATACAGTCTAATGTGATTCAAAGGGATTAACACAAGGAAACAAGAACATTCAAGAAGAAAAGAAATAGAGAAAGAAAAAGAATAACCAACCTCTGTGAAGTAAAATTTCTGGAACTTGGCGTTGGCATCCAAGCAAGGCCGTCTTTCAACTTCAGTCCCCTTCTTAAAGATTGAAATGGTTGGGAGCTGAAGAGAAAATGCTGAATCGTTGATGTGGTATTTTTTTGCTGCATCAGGATAACGCCCTACATCAATCTTACCAAATTTCAGGTTGTCGAGGGCATATCTGAGTGGAAGAGATCAGTGATACATTCTTTAACATCTTTTTTTAATTCAGAATTTGTTAATGTAATTAATATTATTATTTTGGCCTTACAATTTCTTTTTTAAAAATATGTAAGGGGAAGAAAAAATTTGATCACAAAGTTATTCACCTTTTAGAGGATGAAAAGTCTATTTGACCTTTCATATTCTTTTATTTAATATATTACTCTCATTCTTTCACAACTTTTACTTATCCACAGAATTAGTTAATGCAATTAATAATTTTACTTTAGCCTTATTATCATTATTTTTTTAAATATATACGAAGAAAAAATTTGATCACAAAATTATCCACCTTTTATAGGATGAAAAGAACACTTGACCTTTCATATTTTTATACTTAATGTATTACTCTCTAAATTGAACCCTAGGTTCCCAATGAAGTTTGCCTATCAAACTCATGAATATTAGCCTATTTTACTTTATGCAAAATTCTTGTAGTCCCACTTGCGAAAAATAATACATTTTACAAAAGAACACATTGAAATTCTCTTGCAATAACTTTCAATACTAATTTCAGTGCTATATTTTGGGTTCCTTCAGTCTAAAGAGCTGACCCGTTTCTCCTTCTATCAAGTTCACTGAGCGTTCAGATTTTCCTAACATCACATATCTTGCCTAGCCATATACAACTGATTTTACTACACCATATACTAAAATAACATACTGGGCTGAGAGCTTTGCAAATATGGGTGCCAGACTTGAGCAAGCAGGGCTCCATGCGGTGTAGAAGGTGATAAGCCACACCGTATTCTTGTCTCGCTGCAGCTCCTCGTCCAACTCTTTGCCTTGGAAGTAAGTCAGATTCTCGGGCCCTTGATATACAGGTTCTCCAACCAGGAGGAAATGAGCTGGAAAACATTAAAAATATGAGAAACTTTCTTGAAATCATTTAAATTCCTAGTACACAAAACCATGCCAATCTTAATACAACTTGGGCCTACTGCGCTCATATTTAACAAATGAACTACTCAGACCCCCCCCCCCCCCATAAATACTGAATACTCACTGATGGCAAACACAAGATACAGAATGCCATACACAGGATCAGCACTGAACCACAGGAGAACATTGCAGAGTTTAGCATATGTGGACGCAACAGAGATATATGCAAGCATGGTCCTGCTCCCACTCTTGCGGGTTCTGAAGGCAATGATGACAATCATGAAGAACATCACTTCAGATTCCCACTGAAACAGAAAGTTCACAATCAACAAAATGTTTATTCATGATAGTAATAAAGGTAACATTCATAATACCATGAATATCAACACTGTGGGGTATAGTTATTACAAATCTGAAATGAACGAGAAGTAATAATTTTTATTTTTGTTGAAATTAGCAATCGTTTTCATGCCTTTCTCACCAATTGTCATAGTGAACTCTGCTGATTAAGTGTTTAATATCAACTTAGGGCACCGAATTTAGTTTATACATCAAAATGCATGAAATACACGAAAGTGATCTTAACCCAATGCTGTCAGGGATGGCACATACATGCTATGCTTTTTGCGAGATTGATTTATCAATTACAGTTACACAGTGAAGGCTATAAAATACGGTCCATGGAGTCAGCTCCTATCCAACCTATTTACCCTTAAAAAAAAAAATATATATATATATATATATATATATATATATATATATATATATATATATATATATATATATATATATATATATATATATATATATACTATGTAATGCTATCGGCATTGTTAATAACATTATAATAATTATAATGTCTATTATAATAATAACAAGACTTATATCAATGCATTATACGAGAGAGAAAAAAATTAAAACTCAAGGGAAGGGGAAATCAAGCAAGGTCACATAAGCTTAATAATTAGTGATTAGTTATTACGGAGCCATCTACATGCAAGCACATTTTACAAAAGAAAAGGAAAGACGACAGAGAACATTGCATGCTCCCAGTGGAATTGGGTAAAAATGATTGAAGGATTGAAAATTCATTAATAATTACTGGAATATAGGGAACTATATACCTTGGATAAAATGGACAAATCTGATAACATTAAAACTATTTGAAGATCTAAAGCTTTTCCAGAATATATTCAAGACAAACAAAAAGGAAATTCCTTTTGGTAAATGAATCATTGCCAAAGCTGAAGCTAAATATATGATTTGTTCCACTACCTTGCCTACATTTGGCTGATCAGCCAAAGAGAGAGAGAGAGAGAGGAGAGAGAGAGAGATGAGAGAGAGAGGGAGAGAGAGAGAGAGAGAGAGAGAGAGAGAGAGAGAGAGAGAGAGAGAGAGAGAGAGAGAGAGAGGAGAGAGAGAGGAGAGGAGAGGAGAGGAGAGAGAGAGAGAGTGAGGAGAGAGAGAGGGGAGAGAGAGAGAGAGCGGGGAGAGAGAGAGAGGAGAGGGAGGGAAAGGGAGAGAGAGGGATGAGAGAGAGGGAGTGGAGAGAGAGAGAGGGGAGAGAGAGAGAGAGAGGGGAGAGAGAGAGAGAGAGAGAGAGGGAAAGAGAGAGAGAGAGAGAGAGAGGGAAGAGCGGGGAGAGAGGGAAAGAGAGAGAGAGCGGGAGAGGGAGAGAGGAGAGAGAGAGGAGAGAGAGGAGAGGAGAGGAGAGAGGAGAGAGGAAAGAGGAGGAAAGAGGGAGAGAGGGAAGAGAGGGAAAGAGAAAGAGGGAAAAGAGGGAGGGAAGAAAAAGAGGAAAGAGGAAAGAGAAAGGAAAGAGGATGGATACCATCCAAGTCATTTTCACATAGAGACCACACTACTAATAATAAAAAATTTTAAAAAAAAATATAAAATTATTATAAAAAATTTTAAAATTTAAAATTTTAATATATTATTTAATATATTTTTTATAAAAAAATTTAAAAAATTTTAAAATATTTTAAAAATTTAATTAAAATTTTTTTATTTTAAATTTTAAATAATTTTAATTTAAAAAAATTTTAAAAATTTTTATGTTTTAAATTTTTTTTTTTAAAAAAATTTTTTAAATTATAAATTTTTTTATTTATATATAAATAAAAAAAAAAATAATTTTTAAATTAATTATATTAAAATTTAAAATAAATAAAAAATTTAATCAATTAAAAAAAATTTTTTAAAATTAAAAATTTTTATTCATTTTAATATTATTTTATATATTAAAATAAATTTAATATAATATATTAAAACATTATTATTTATATATATAAATTAATATAAACATAAATATATAAAACATTAATATATCAAAATTCTTTTTCTATATATTATTAATAATATAATTATCTTTAATATATTATAATTATATTTTATAAATTTTAATACAATATATAATTATATACATATATTATTATTTAAATATACATATATATATACATATATAAAATGTAACATATAAAAATATATATATACATATATATAAAATATTACATATATAATAAAAATATATAAAACATATTATATATAATTTTATATAATATTATATATACTATACATTATATATATAAACAATATACATATATAATATTCATATCATATAATAAAAATATATTTTTTAAAAACTATCAAATTTATATAATATAATATAATATAATATATAAAAATATATATATATATAACATTACAAAATTTTATAATATATATATAAAAACATTATATATAATAATTATACATATAAATATCACATAATATATAATATATAATATATAATAAAATTATAATAAAATAATAAATATATATATACATATAATCATAAAACATATATATATAATATTATATATATATATATCTATATTTTAATACATATATATATAACATATACATATATATATAATACATATATATATACAATATATTATACATATATATACATATATATATAACATATAATACATATAATATATACATATATATACACATATATATACATATATATACATATATATATACACATATATATACATATATATATACACATATATATAATGTCTATTATAATAATAACAAGACTTATATCAATGCATTATACGAGAGAAAAAAATTAAAACTCAAGGGAAGGGGAAATCAAGCAAGGTCACATAAGCTTAATAATTAGTGATTAGTTATTACGGAGCCATCTACATGCAAGCACATTTTACAAAAGAAAAGGAAAGACGACAGAGAACATTGCATGCTCCCAGTGGAATTGGGTAAAAATGATTGAAGGATTGAAAATTCATTAATAATTACTGGAATATAGGGAACTATATCCCTTGGATAAAATGGACAAATCTGATAACATTAAAACTATTTGAAGATCTAAAGCTTTTCCAGAATATATTCAAGACAAACAAAAAGGAAATTCCTTTTGGTAAATGAATCATTGCCAAAGCTGAAGCTAAATATATGATATGTTCCACTACCTTGCCTACATTTGGCTGATAGTACATTGTGGTCCAAACTGTGCTTTATTAGTGGGTGGCCATTATACTTAATAAGGTTTATAAAAATAGCCAGGTACAGAAAGAGAGATACATATGGTTTCTAAGAGAGAGAGAGAGAGAGAGGAGAGAGAGAGAGAGAGAGAGAGAGAGAGAGAGAGAGAGAGAGAGAGAGAGAGAGAGAGAGAGGAGAGAGGAGGAGAGAGATAGGGAGGGAGGGGGAGGAGGGAGAGGGAGAGAGAGAGAGGGAGAGAGAGAGAGATGGAAAGATGGAAAGATGGAAAGATGGAAAGAGGGAAAGAGGGAGAGAGGGAGAGAGGGAAAGAGGAAGAGAGGGAAAGAGGAAGAGAGGGAGAAAGAGGGAGGGAAAGAGAAAAAGAGAGAAAGAGAAAGAGAAAGAGAGATAAGGATATCCATCCGCAGAGTAAAACACATTTTCACATATGAGGCCACCACACTGAAGACATTTGGGACTCTGTAAGCTTCAAAAATATTGTGGGTGATGACAGGAAAATTCCAACTAGGGAAAAAAAATTGACTGAGTCATAAATTCTCTTTCCAAGTCCTATCACTTTTCCTTTTCTACTCTACCAACTTAAATTAATTGAAATGGTAACTGGAGGTACAACAGCCACATGATAATAACAATATAGATATATAACAAACTATGGGTGAATTTAGAGCAATGCTAATATCTCCTACTTTTATGAATATCATCTTTTTCTATAACATAGTCTTACAACTAACAACTTTTAACTCAATTCTGCTGGAAAAATGCTGTTCTCATTTAGGATTTTTTTTTTGTATGTGTGAAATGTCTCTGCACATAGATGGCTCTGCAAGTGCTTAGCCACAAAAGAGTCAATTAGTTGCCCTTGTGACCTTACCTGATTTCACCTTTCCTTGAATTGGCGGGAAAACCTTTTTTTTACTAATGCTATGAATATAGATGGTGTTATTTTCTATTAGTCATGAAAGAGAGAGAGAAAGAGAGAGAGTAATTACTGTAATGTTATTGACATTAGTAACTGCAACATAAGATAACAAAATATTTTTGAAAATCAAGGAAAAGGGGAAACAGGCGAGACTGGTAGTACTTGTAATTGGCTCATTGGTGAATTAGTGGATGGCTTGTGAAGCTATCTATGTGTAAGAACATTTAATAAAATAAACTCACAGTGGCATGGCATTTACGTACATGCTGTGTCCGTCAGTTTTGGGTTAAAATAAGGAGTGAATCACACATTTAGAAATTCACCAATCTTTAACTCTACAAGTTATGTTTTCTTCTCATTTCCTATCCGATTATGATTACCTTGATATTATTTATTAAGATGTTATTGCAGGCTAATACTTTTAACAGTTAGTTATTTAATGAGTGTCCATTTTCTTAACTCAATGACATCACAGTTATCAAAGCCCTATAGAATAGGCACTAATTACTTCCCTTATTATTATGTTAAGAGATAGATTTCTTTGCAACTATTATAGTTTCCATTTTTTCCCTGATAGAACATGAAATGAACAAAATAAGATATACAATTTACAATTTTTCAGCAATACAGCAGGTGACATAATTTTTTGCAGTAGTTACAATGTAGAGTAAAAAGTAGGTAATTTAATGAATTATACTCAGTTTTTTCTAAGGCATAATTTTTTTTCTATGCAAATTAATAAGAGAAATGTTAGCAATTCAATTAATAAAAT
This sequence comes from Penaeus monodon, assembly GCF_015228065.2. Classification (NCBI taxonomy): domain Eukaryota; kingdom Metazoa; phylum Arthropoda; class Malacostraca; order Decapoda; family Penaeidae; genus Penaeus; species Penaeus monodon. The sequence goes on along the minus strand of NC_051395.1, from coordinate 31,240,387 downwards.
CAGAATGAATAAGTTAAGTAACTGCCCAGACTATATGCCAACAAGGCAATCATATATTTTAGCAAAATAAAGCTTGGAATGGTTCTGTATTTGAGGCCAAGTCACCAGGAAGGTCTACAAACCATACATACAATAACTAATTATTATAAACAAATTTTCTATTTGTCACTTGTCCATAGGCCTATATCAGTCTATAGCATAAGCTGAATAACTTTATTTTTTAATATACAATTGTCTCACAAACAAAAAATCTTGGATTTCCGTGATAATTGTTTATGTAGTGATCGTACCCCTATTGTACTAGCCAACAACCTTAAGGGAACTCCTGGGAATCCATAAACATTGTGGTATTTCCTTTGCAAATTGATAAAAAAAGTTGGGCAGCATGTAATCTTTGGTATACATTTATATAATGACTATATAAAGATTGGGAAAATCAAAGACTGGTACACGGGGCAATCTGTGCAGCCAAAGAATAAATGTCAGAAATAAAGAAAACACGTCACGACAAATGCCTTGTTGAGACGTGGTCCACGGCAGTTGGGAAGGACTCCAAGGGGGCGTCCAGATTGGGAAATAATGACTGTGTGGGGGTCTGGTGGCGAAGACCATGTGTTAGAACGGGTTTTGGTTCATACAACAATGTGTTTGGATTTCCAATATTTGGCTCGTGTAATAGGAGTACGGCTCAGAGGGGTGCAGTCTCTTCATAAACAAGTACCAATACTTTCACTTATATCATTTGCAATGGAAACATTAAATTTACACATTTACAACATAAATAACTGAAACAAGAAGTAAATATTGCACAGTTGGATGGCTGTGTGAAACAAAAAATTACCATAAAATCTTAGAAAATTAAAGAAATCAAATGATAAACCGTTGCAAGCATGGCAAAGCTTCCTGCTTTACACGTGAGGGGCTCTCCTGGAACAAAAATTCCAAAGGACAGGTAGAAAAATAAAATTGAACACTAAACAGAACATACATTACAATAACATGCCTGATGTGACAAAACAAAATAAATATATGAATACAAAAGGAAATATAAATACATCTTCCCAGAATGAGCTCTTTAAAACCGGTTTCAGATATTACAAAAAGGTACAGCTCAACAAGAAATCTAAAATACAATAAAATAATCATAAAACATCGCACCGAGCGAGAAAAAAAGAAAAACGACAAAAAAGGGGAGGGGGAAATCACTGTGCATAGGCCTACAAGTCTCCACACCCTTGCTAACTAACACAAACAAAACACCAAATAAAAAATGAGAGATCAAAACCAAACAAAAAAGAGAGAAAGACCAAACTGGAGGAAAAAAAACCCTTACCATAGTGAGCTCCCCACAATCGCCTTCGGGAAAGAGAATTTCACACAAAACCGGCGTAAATTTAGCCGTCAAGAAGCTGAGACTCATCATCAAATTTAGCATGTGATAAGGGTGAGCCAGCTGTTTTATATCATCAAAAGCAGCCATGGTGAAGATTAAAGATTCTCTCGGCGTTTGACGAGTCCAAAAATCTGTCACGCTGCCTCCCTTCTTTATTTGTCTGTTTCCTGTGTCTTCTCTTCGCTACAGACGACGCACGACTGACTTTTCGTTTCTTGATCTCGGTCTTTTCACGGTTTTCTTTATTGTTATTGTTATTATTATTGTTATTATTATTATTATTATTATGACTTTTCTTGTTATTATTATTAGTGTATGTTGTTATTATTGTTATTTTGAATAAATATACTGGTAATGATGATGGAGAACATGTTTTTATTTATTTATTTATTTTATTACTTTCGTTTTTTTGCTGGTTTTATCAAATCGATTATTACCTTTATAACTGCAATTATCTTTATTATCATTGTCATTACTACCATCATTCGTTTACGTACGAAAGCTTTCCTTTCTTTAACTAGTCTCGGTCAACTTTCACCTTTATTTGATTATTCAATCTTGTTTATCTGCTGTTTTTAATATATATATATATATATATATATATATATATACACACATATATACACATATTTATGTATTTTTTAATTTATTAATTTCACCATACTAATCTTACTGTAGA
>NC_051395.1:31228315-31233315 GCF_015228065.2 Penaeus monodon | reverse complement strand
CCTTAAGGCACACAAAGAAGGGCACAACAGCCAAATGTCCCAACTGTGCCAAGAGGCACACAAAGAAGGACAAAGGGACACAACAGTGCCAACCCTGGCCATACCCTCACAGGCAGAGCCAAACCAGGATGAATCTGTGCAGCAAGTGCCAGAAAAGGCTGACCTTACCCAGGCAAAGCCAGCAAAGGAAAATAAAGCCTGAAATGAGAAAAGCCAAGCCATCAAAAGTCAGAGCTACCAAAGGCTCTCCACCTCCCAATGAACCCATGGATAGCCTGACAAACAGCCCAAAAATGAGCGAGGACTTCACAATGGAGTTGTCACACTCCGATATATGAATCCAAACACAAAGACAACATCATGACACACAATCTAAGCATACTACAGTGGAACATCTATGGCTCCAATACAAGAAATGCCATTCTCCATGCAATAGTGCAATTAAGGAACATTGACACTGTAATGCTCCAGGAGACATTAACAGAAGGGACTGTTCGTTTCTTAGGGTATCATGTCTTCATGTTGCCAAGCACAGCTGGCAAAAGAGGCTTGATCACCATGGTCAGAGCAACAATATCCTGCTCTGCAATAGCCGATGCACCGCACTGTGTGGTTGAATCTCTTGCTGTTGAGATTCACCTAGTCGGGGCCTCCCTCAAGCTGTTCACTGTTTACAGCAAGTCATTCTGTAGGAACTTAGACATCAACCAGGTCTGTGCTGCTACAGCACAAGGCCGAGTGATCATAGGGGGAGACTTCAATGCACGCCGACAGGCTATCACACAGGCAATGTGTTTGAGACATTCCCTGAGATCACTCTTCTCAATACCCAAGAGCCAATGCATGTCAGAGGAGGGGTCCTAGACCTCATCTTGGCCACTGTGGCTCTGGTAGAGAGAATCAAATGGTGTGTCGAGGAGACTGTCACAAGTGACCACTATGGCACTGTTACTACCCTCATGGATGCTGGCCCTGCACAAATGCCATAACCAAATCCAAAATGGAAAACAGACAAGGCCAATTGGCATGGCTTTCCAGAATGCCTTGGCCCACTGTCTTAGATTCAATGAACCCCTGCAGAGTGAAAATGTGGAAGTACTTGGAGGCAGACTTATCAATGCCACAAATCAAACAGCCTCACAGACCATTCCTAAAACTCGACCTTGGTCCTTGGTACTTTAATGACGAGATTAAGGAAGTCAACCACAGAGTGAACATGTGCAGAAAACAATTCCGAAGGCAAAGAACCCCTGACAACCTAGCCCTCCTAAGGGAAGCAGTCAGGGATGCCAAGGAAACTGCCAACAGTCAGGTAGGAAAAGTGGCTGGAATGGTGTGAGTCTTTTGACCACCAAACCACCCTTACAGAGCTGTGGAAACAGATAGGCAGGCCACCAGCCACTCAGCTCCGAGGTACACACACCACGACCCTCAATCATAGGCAAAGAGACTGGTGCATGAGTTCTCTGTGAGAACAAGCAGGAACAGTCTGCCAGCCAAACTGAGGGCAAACCAAGAATGCCTGCAACCAGATAGACATGCTCATATCAGAGAAAGGGCAGCCAAACACAGTAACTCAGATGTTATCTTTTCTCTCAGGAAACTAAGAAAAACCTACAAAAACAGTTCTCGCTCAGCCCCGGGTTCTGATGGGATCTCGTTCCCATCTAGGACGGAGAGGTGAGCTTGCACTCCTGCAAGTCATCAACAAGTCTTGGGAAACTTCCTATGGCGTGTATATAAGCACAATTTGTGTAATCCATTAGACAATAGACCACGTGGTTCTAAGTCAAGTTAAGAACCAACAACAACTCAGCGATGGCATAGATGACAATTTTATCTGACCTCGTCTGACCTCTCAGTTCGTGCCCAACGCTTGAAGTGATAAGGTCAGTCCAGCCTTCGCCCTTCAGGGCTGGATAGACAGACAAGCGACCCCGCGCCCAGTGCTTACCCAAGACATTGTTTCGTGTGCTCCCTTCACTGTGTAGAACTCTTCATAATAAAGAGTCAAGCCATCATAACAACTATGGCTACCCCTGCTAGTCATTGTACTAGGGTCCGTAGCCTCTCACACTTCCACTCTACCACAGAGTTGGAAGAGGGTTACCATAATTCCCATCCCAAAACCAATGAAGCCAGGGAAGTACTGCCCCATCTCTCTCCTCAGCTGTCTGGGCAAGACATCCGGGAGGATGGTACTAAACCGATTCCAATGGAAAAGGGGACCCTCGCATGGGCACCTCCATGGGTTCACAAGGGGCATGAGCACAGCACACAGCATAGCCATGCTCTTAAGCACAGTCAGCACTGGCACATCTGTAGTACTATTCCTAGACCTGGAGAAGGCTTTTGAATTAGGAAGTCCTCTTGCTATTCAGGAGAACTTGATCCAGAAGGGAATTAGAGGAAAGCTCTTGGCTTGGATAGGTGATTATTTCAGGAACAGACCAGCCAGAGTCAGATTCCAAGGTCACCTATCACAGCACATGACACTAGAAAATGGAACACCACAGGGTGGGATCCTCAGTCAAGCCCTATTCAACACCCTAATGTCAGTATCCTCAACACATACCTCCCAGTGGGGTGCAAGATCATCTATGCAAATGAGCTTGCAATCATCTCCACTGGACCACACTGCCTAACTAGAGCCCAGCTCTCTATGGACTTTGTATCTGAGGAGTGTTGTAGGACAGGACTAAAGATCTTTGCTGCTGAATCAAAAGCCATGACACTAAGACACAATTTTCAAGGTACAAGTCTGAAAATCCAGGGAATGGAATTAGAGTGGGTCTAAGTCTTCCAATACCTTTGGGGTAAGGATTGACCAGACCCTCTTCCTTTCGTAAGTAGGTCCAGTACCTGGCTGACCAAACCAAAACAAGACTGTGTCTGTCATGAGAGCAATGACTGGGAAACACATAAGAACTGGACATAAAGTATTAAGATCATTCTATGTACATGCCGTCTGGCCCATTGTGGACTATGCTTCTATTGCCCTGATTACCACCAAGACAAAATTAAGAGAAAAATTGGAGAGTTCAAAATGAAGCTGCTAAGATCAATCTGGATGCCCCAAGGTGGACGAAGGTCCTCAGCCTCTTCAAGGAGGCAGACCTGCTCTCCATGGACTCATGAATTGATCTAATGGCAGCACAATTCCTTTCAAAGTTCACTAAGGAACACATGCCTGAAACAAAAAATACTCAGACGCCTAGAACAAGATCATGAGCTGCTTGCAAACAACTCCTGGCTGTCTCACACAGCCAGGGTGTTGATGTTCTATCAGCTCAAAGGTTAACTACTTGCCAAGGGCATGGACTCCCCCCACCCTGAATTTATTGAAGCCCTACCGTGGGCACAAACCTGGATTGAGTTCTCTGTTATGAGCTTATCAAAGAAAAAGAATCAATACCCCATGCCTACTCTAAAGGCAGAAGCCGTCGGGGTCATTGCAGCCATCACTCATCCAGGTAGAAGAACATATTTCACGGATGGATCAGTCGATCCCTTAAACTATCCTGCAGAAAGGGATGCCACAAAATCCATGAGGGTAACGCCTCCTCGCTACAGGCAGAGGCAGCTGCGATCATGGGACCCATAGCCCACGCATCCCTGAGGGAAGGACACGTGGTCATACATACAGACTCGAGGACAGTCATTAACTGTCTTCAACACAGCTCACTCAAAGACAACATCTACCTCCTGACTACTCTGCTTATCATAACGCAGAGGATTCTTGCTCAGGGTAGAAGAATAATCATAAACTGGATCCCCAGTTTATGCTTGTCAGAGGGAATGAACTTGCTGGCAGACTAGCTGACTTTGGCAGGGGTATGCCCCCAAATCTCAAGATTAAACAACCAAACTGAAAACTCTTAAGGCAGAAGTGCAATGCCACAGTTCGTACCTTCCCTCCTGCAGCTTTACAGAGAGAAAATGAGATCCTTCCCCTCTGCCAGATGGTACTCAGACGCCACAGGATACGAGCCACTGGCACTCTCTGAAACAATCAATAGAGGTACCGAAGTCATTCTTCACAGAATCAGACTAGGTTACCATTGCGCATGGCTGATTATATAGACAATTGACTGTGCAGACAGGTGTTGCATGCGATCCGGGCTGGTAAAGAGATTATGCCACATGCTTACATCATGGCGCCTGCTGGCAATCTCGCCACCACGGTAAGCATCGAGTGTCAGAGAACAAGATGAGATAGCCATAAATAGATGACACAGTCTGGGCCTATATATATGGAAAGCCCAGGCGATCTTCGCTAATCTCAATCAATCAATCACCATGGCGTCGGTACTTGAAGGGACGAGAAGCGATAGTGCTGGATGCTTCCACACACTGGCCGCTCGTCGTTCCCGCGCTGGGTGGTTGGCAAGGGAATGGAGGCATGTAACCTCTGTAGGAGAGGTGAGGGCGTCGTGAGTAGGCAAGCTCAGCAGCCTTGCGAGGGAATCCATAGGAAATGTATACAAGTGCATCTCTAATGGCTGTGACTAGATGACGCAGTATGTGATTAAGTAAGCTATGGGCTTCAGGCTTGGGGGAGGAGGGGCACGGAAGGCAGACTACGAGTCATAAATAACCAGTCTATTGTTTCTGGTGCGTAGTAGTAGGCTAACAGCATCTAGAAACCAGTACAGTTCACAGAAGGTAGATTTCGCCCAGTCCTTCACAAGGCGTCCAGTTCATCCTCCATTCGATGGAAGACGTTACTTTGGCAACCAAGGCTAGTTATTTCTGTTGGCAGGGTAGATTCCTCCTATAGGTGGTGTGTAGAAAACGGCTACAAGAGGAATCTGCCAGAGGGGGGGACCATGTTCAACTTCCTCTAAGGGAACATTAATATCCAGTCTTCTAAAGTCTCGGCAAACATTCCTAATTAGAGTACAAGCATCTGGTCGGAGTTATGGGCGACGAGAATAGGGGCCCAGTGACATTCTAGTGATGCTTGTACAATGTGGAGCAAGACTGGGGGAGTGGAGACA
>NC_051395.1:31220815-31223315 GCF_015228065.2 Penaeus monodon | reverse complement strand
AATAATAATAATAATAATAATAATAATAATAATAATAACAATAATAATAATAACAATAATGATGAGAAGAAGAAGAAGAAGAGGAAGAAAAAAAGAAAAGAAAAAGGAGAAGGAGAAAGAAAGAAGAAGAAAAAGAAAGAGAGAAACGAAAAACAAAAGAAACGAAACAAAGCAGTTAAACGGAACATGAACATTTTGTAATCCAAACTGCAGAAAAATCTTTGGAAATATGCCGCCAAGAAGGCAAATGCATTGAATTATTTCAAAAATTTCCAGAGTGACAGGAAGGCAGTCCACACTATAAAGTATGGATCTGTTGTAGTTTACGGTATGAGTCCATCATAAAGATCTGCAGGTGCCCGAGTTTCACTAAGGTGACCGAATAATAGAAAATTTATTAGTGATTTATTTGGAAAACTTCTATTTTGAAGTGATACATGTGGTGTGAAATTAGAGCAGTATGTTATTATTTCTGCAACTCTGTCTCGTTCTCTGTGTGTGCCTGACTTTGTCTGTCTCTCTCGTTCTCTCTCTCTGTCTCTCTCTGTCTCTCTCTGTCTCTCTCTCTCTCTCTCTCTCTCTCTCTCTCTCTCTCTCTCTTTCATATCTCCATCACGATGACTCTCCGTGCAAACATGTAAATGTGCATATCACGTATTCAAGCAAGTATTGTAAGCATATTCCGCACATATTCACGTGCATCTTTTATATAACACATACATGCATAAGCTGATGCATGATTTGTCGTTCCATTGAACAACATTTGAAGTGTAGTCTATCTACAGGAAACTAATTTAGTAACGTCGACTTGTAGGAGAGTCACACCATGACTTGTAGCGTTATCCGTGACGAAGGCGGGTTAGTGAGTAACGGGTAAAATAATACGGAAATAATGCGGAAGGGGAAACACGGCGGTGGAAGGAGGGAGGAGAGGGAAGGGAGGTGGGAAGGGGGAAGTGGGAGGAGATGGGAAGGTGGAGGGGGAGGAGGTGGGAAGGTGGGAGGGGAGGAAGAGGAGTGGGATGGGGGAGGAGAGGGAGAGGAGGTGGGAAGGGGGGGAGGGGAGGAAGAGGAGTTGGGTGGAGGAGGAGAGGGAGTGGAAGTGGAAATGGGGAGGAAGAGGAGGTGGAAAGGGGAGGGGAGGAAGAGAAGGTAAGGGGAAGAGGAGATAGAAGAGGAAGAGAAGAGAGGGAAAAAAGAGAAAAAGGAGAGAGGAAAGGAAGTGGAGACAAGGGAGAGAGGAGACAGAGAAGACAGAAGATAAAGAGGAAGAAAAGTTGGAATGGGGAAGGGGTAGAGAACGCGTAAAAGGGAGGGGTAGGGGGAACCAGGGAAAGGCGCAGGTGACTCTCCCAGTCACGAACTTCAGGTAGTGAGCCACGAGACGCGGCAGAGATCAGGTGTCGCGCATGCGGTCTCTTCGCCAGGCCCTCCCTCATCACCCCCTCCCCCCCGCACCTTCCCCCGCCGGCCGCCCACGCGCGTGTGACTTGTAAATAGAAAACGAAAAGAAAATAGTAATATAGCGCGTATGGCAGGCTATAATGACGGCTTCTGCAATCGTCTGTGCATAAGGTAAGGAAGTGACAAAAATTAATCTATTGCAGGAAATGCAACAGGATATAGTATAGTGCATATATGTATATATTATAAAGTATATGACGTATGGGATAAGGTATATGATATATAGTATAAAGTATATGGTAATATAAGGTGTATGATAGATAGAATATAGTATATGATAGATAGTATAAATAATATGATAGATAGTGATCGATAGTATAAAGCATATGATAGATAGTATGAAGTATATGATAGATTGCATAAAGTATATATATGATAGATAGTATAAGGTATATAATATCTAGTATAAGGTATATGACATCTAGTATAAGGTATATGATATCCAGTATAAGGTATATCATATATGGTATAAAGTATAGCAGTGTATCATGAATGACTTAGAGGATTTACGTTTGACTGAAGGAGGAGGGATGGATGGAGGGAGGGAGGGGAGGGGGAGGAGGAGGAGAAGAAGAAGAAGAAGAAGAAGAAGAAGGAGAAAGAAGAAAGAAGAAAGAAGAAAGAAGAAAGAAGAAAAAGAAAAAGAAAAAGAAAAAGAAAAGAAAAGGAAGAAGAAAAATAAAAATAAAAATAAAAAGAAGAATAGGAAGAAAAAGAAAAGAAAAGAAAAAAGAGAAAAAATGAATATGATGAGAAGGGAGAAAGGGAGAATAGAGAAAATGACGAAGGGGGAGGGGAGGTGGGAGGGGGTTGTGAGGCGCGCCCTATATACTGTACATCAGCTGGAGGCCAATATGCTACCCCCCCCCTCCCAGGGTATGACCCGCACCTACCTGTGGCTACCTCGGTGGTGTCATTTTCGCCGATGTGTGTATGGAACCCGTCACGCACATCGCCACTTATGAAAACCAGTGTCTGCTCAGATATGTTTACTCATGTACATATGCAATATGTGTGTGTGTGTGTGTGCATATGT
>NC_051395.1:31213315-31215815 GCF_015228065.2 Penaeus monodon | reverse complement strand
TACCCCCTCCTTCCTTCCCTTACCCTACGTAATATCCCCCTCATTCCCTCCCTCCTCTACACTCCGTAATGCCTAACTTGATGTCCTCCTCCTCCCTCCCTCCCTCCCTCTCTCTCCAGCCCTCCATAATGCCCTCTTCCCTACCTCCCTCCCTTATCCCCTTCCCCTCCTACCTTCCCTTATTTTCCATAACATCCCCCCTCCCTTTGCCCCCCGGTCCTCCCTTCGACCCCCTACCCCCTGTCGGTCTTAGATTCAGAGGCCTAAGGAAGAAGGGAAAAAAGAGAACGGTGTAGACCACAGTAAACAAGGAGATAGATAGATAGATAGAGAGAGAGAGAGAGAGAGAGAGAGAGAGAGAGAGAGAGAGAGAGAGAGTGAGAGAGAGTGAGAGTGAGAGTGACAGAGAGAGGCAAACAAACAGATATAGATGGATAGATAGATAGATAGATAGATAGAGAGAGAGAGAGAGAGAGAGAGAGAGAGAGAGAGAGAGAGAGAGAGAGAGAGAGTGAGAGAGAGTGAGAGTGAGAGTGACAGAGAGAGGCAAACAAACAGATATAGATGGATAGATAGAGATAGAGAGAGGGTGAAAGGGAGATATAGATAGATGGATATATATATATATATATATATATATATATATATATATATATATATATATATATATATATATATATATATATAGAGAGAGAGAGAGAGAGAGAGAGAGAGAGAGAGAAGATAGATAGATAAAGTACGAGAGAAAGAGAGATAAAGAGATAGAGGGATTGAGACATATATATATATATATATATATATATATATATATATATATATATATATATATATATATATATATATATATATATATATATATAGAGAGAGAGAGAGAGAGAGAGAGAGATAGACAGATAGAGAGAGAGATAGGTAGACAGACATATAGATAGACAGAGAGAGAGACAGAGACATAGAGACAGATATAGATGGATAGATAGTTTAAATAAAGATAGACAGATGGATAGATAGACAGGTAGATGGATAGATAGATAGATAGACAGATAGATAGACGGATAGAAAGATGGATGGATAGATAGATAGAGATAAATAGATAGATAAGAGAGAGAGAGAGAGAGAGAGAGAGAGAGAGAGAGAGAGAGAGAGAGAGAGAGAGAGAGAGAGAGAGAGAGAAAAGAGAAAGAGAAGAGAGAAAGAGAAGAGAGAAAGAGAGAAAGAGAGAGAGAGAGAGAGAGAGAGAGAGAGAGAGAGAGAGAGAGAGAGAGAGAGAGAGAGAGAGAGAGAGAGAGAGAGAGAGAGAGAGAGAGAGAGGGAAGCAAACTGACAAAACAGAGGCAAAAAAGAAAAAGAAATGCGCATCGGCATCTCTTCGCATTCCGTCAGCGGTTCTGAGAAAAGAGGAATCTGTCGGGAGGGAACTCCAAGCAAATGTTTCCCGCGGAAGGACTCTCGTCGGGGGTTCCTCTTGGCGCTTTTGTGACGGAGGAGGATCTGCCGTGACGCAGGCGGGGAGGGACTTTCACTGGTTCGCTTCGGGGAGAAAGTCCCGAGTGCGAGGAGCGTGACGAGGGCGGCCGCAGGGCTCCGTCGGACGTCACGGCGCTGGGGATCCGTGGGGGTGTCTGTATGTAGTTGGTGGAGAATATACACACTGCCTCGGGAAAACATACATATGTGTACATACATACACACATATATGTCTATATATATCTATATCTACATCCGTATCTGTATCTCTCTCTCTCTCTCTCTCTCTCTACATACATATATTATATGATATTATAATATATATATATATATATATATATATATATATATATATATTAATAAAAAAAAAATATATATATATAATACATATATAATATATAATAATATATAATAATAATATATATATATATATATATATATATATATATATATATATATATATATATATATTATATATATATATATATATATATATATGCGTGTGCGTGCAAGCGCACGCGCGTGCATATGCGTGCGTATACGCGTGCGTGTATGTATTTGTGTTTTGATGTGTGCATGTATATAAACATTAAGCTTTATATCGCGAGAAGAGAGAGTTCATAAAACCCTCTCTCTTTCCGTCTCTCCTTCCCACGACCAGCTATCAGCTACACAAAGGCAGTAACTGTGGAAATTAACAGTGTGTATACAGGGGAAAAAGGAAGTCTGCAGTTATAAAGTCTTATCTGTAGACTGCTTTATCTAACACGCATCGATTTGAGTTGCGCTGCTTGAGTTATGGTGCGACATGTAATGCCTTTGGCTTTCTTGCGTGTAGATTTTTTTCTTGCAAATATATTGCAGATCCGATTGGCCATAAATGTACGTATTAGGTTAATGATGAATTATGAAATGGTGATGATGATGGTGGTGATGGTGATGACGAAATGGTGATGATGATGGTGATATGGTGATGATGATGGTGATGATGATGATAATGATGATGATGATGATGTCGACGATGATGACGGTGATG
>NC_051395.1:31200815-31205815 GCF_015228065.2 Penaeus monodon | reverse complement strand
TAATGATAATGATAGATAAATAAATGAACAAATTGACCACATTATTTAGATATAAGATATCTTAATAAATATTGGCATTTAGCCGAGAATAGAATCACTGAATGCACTGAATGGATTTGACATTCGGTCTAGCTGTGTTATTACGATTGTCATTATTATCGTTACTACCATTATTGTTATCATTATCAATAATAATAATAATAATAATAATAATAATAATAATAATTATTATTATTGTTATTATTATCATCATCATCATCATCATTATTATCATTATGATACTAATTATTAGTATTCATCATTGCCGTCATTAATATTGTTGTTGTTATATGCTGTTCTTCATCTTCTCCTTCTTCTTCATCTTCTTCTTTTATTATTATTTTATTATCAAAATTATTATCACCTTTATTTTTATTATTATTATTATTATTATTATTATTATTATTATTATTATTATTATTATTATTATTATTACTATTATTAATGCTATTATTATTATTATTATTATTATTATTATCACAATATTAATTCTCATCATCATTATCATAATTGTTGTAATTATTTTATTATCATCATTGTTATTATTATTATTATGATTACAATTAGCATAATTATTATGATCATCATCATCATTATTATTTCATTATCATCCTTCTTTATAATTTTTATGATAATTATTATCACTATCATTATGATCATTTTCACTATCTAATTTACTGATATTATAATTCGCAGCTATTGTTTTAGAATAAAATAAAATACACGTAAAGATGATATAATCCTAAAACTATACTTGAGAAAATGAAAATATGATGAGCTTTATTTTTCGAAAATAATTCTTTTGAGGAAAGTCACGTGAGTCAGAATCTTGAGCTGAAGAAATTTAGTCCCGTAGCTCAATTATAAGTAAATTAAGCTATTCAATCCTATATTATTTTGTGTTATTTTATCTTATTTTTATTATCTACTTTACTTTCTTTTATTTCAAATTATTTCATTTATTTATTTCATTTTATTATTGGTTTATCTACAAGAACATATTACATTACGGGGGGGGGGGGCATTATTATCAGGTATATTAATCATGTTTCGGAAACAGCATTTGCCACAGTGGCCGCATAACCTTTACATGTTTATAATTCTAAAGGCTTCATAAATTCATGCTGTGTAATGTGTTTTCTTTTTCCAAGAACTTTCAACTGACAAAGCTTTTATAGAATCTAATTTCATTCTTAATTTTATCATGTACTTTCATATTCAATTGTGTTTTTCTTGTATTATTATTATTATTATCATCATTTTATTATTATTATCATTAATATTCCACTCTTCATCTAAGCATTTTCTTACTTGAAATCATTGCATATAAATCCAATTTAGGGTGACATCAAGCATCCAACAACACCATCCACATTCAAAATCATTCATAATGTTCAATATTCTACATAAAACCGAGTGTACCATCTGCACATACACACACACACACACACACACACACACACACACTAATGAAAAACACGCGTATCGGAAATTTCCATTAACCTAATCTACCATTCATTAGAATACCCATTGTAATTGAACATGTCTTTCTTATCAAAATATCTATATACCTTCCTATACATGAATAAGTTATTCAAGAAGAAGCTAAATAAATAAATGAATATATACTTGTGTGTTGTGTGTGTGTGTGTGTGTGTGTATACGTGTGGAAATGCGGGTGTGTATGTATTTTTACCAAGAAACATGTAAAAAGAGTGAAACAATATAAAAGACTTACATTCTATGGGGATAAAACACCACACTTCAGTTAGGATCAGGCTTGGATATAAATTGTAATGGCTGGTCAGTACAGTTTGCAATGTAGAAGAAACTAAGTGTAAACTAAGTGTACATTATATCTCATGCTATTATATAAATCTATGTCCATTCATCAAATGTATTACAGTTTGCCCACGACATCAAATGTACCAAAGCTTGCCCACGCCTACGTAGATAGCTAGGGTGATAGATAAAGTTAAGAAAGAATGTGCAACACTATATCCATATCCATATGTAACAGTAATTAATTTTCTTGTCCTAATTTGACTATTTCAATTTCCTTTTCCATTTCCTATTTCTCCAACAAAAAAAGACAATTTTCTTGCCCATAAATATCCCTTAATTACACACAGTTAATGACATCTCTTTTACTATTTTCTGCTAACCATGCCATTCTCTACCATCTCTTTTACTTTCACTGATCCTTTCATATTAATTGTTTGCCCGTTATCATACCATGGACTCCAAAATACCACCATACGCCTCCTTTATAATACCGCAGCAAAATCCCTCGGGTTCCTACCACTGTGGCGATCCTGCTGAACCTTTGACCCGCATGTTTTCTCAACTTAATGAAGTGAGACAAGGAACAGAAGGTTTTAAACACGCCCGTAAATTGTTTTCGACAGTCTTACCTTCTCTATACTTGATTGGTTTCGTTGTTACATTTTATTTTTTCTTGGCTGTAACAGGATAATGATGGCGATAATAGCACTACTGCTAATGATAATATTCATAATGATAGCAATAGTAATGATAATAGCAATAATAAAAATCATAATGATTATAAATATAATAGGTTATAAAAATAATAATGATAATGAATATAATAATGATAAAAAATAATGATAATAACAATAATGATAATAAATATCAATCTTAATGCTAATACTGGTAATAATGATGGACATAGTACCCGAATAGTAATAACAACATTAACTGAAGTAATGTTTCACTTCTAATTCCTTTTGCGACATTGTAGTGAATGCAACCCTGCAGTAAGCGGGAAGTGACCCTGAGGGAGTCAACTACCACAATGCTTATTATTTCCTGTTGGGGCTTTTCGTGTCGGAGCGGGCCGAGCGGTAAGAACCCTCCGAAGGCACGGGGGGCCAGGGATAAATACTGTGACTAAAAATAAAATTTTTAGGACTAAAAAAAAAACGAAAAGAACTAAAATGACATAAAACTGAGCTATAAAAAACATTGAAGGTTTTCAAACACTAGGCTGCCCCGTTTTCCTTTACACAGCCCTCGTTTTCTATAATGCCATTTTCAAAAAAATGTGTACTGGTGACACCTACGAATACGAAATAAAACCAAAAATATTAAAAAAAGGGAGCCTGGGCACAACTCCTAATAAATAAAGGTAACATAAATAACGTGAACATTTTAAACCATTTACTAATACCTCGGCTTTGCTTATTTTAACAGCTGTACATTTGTAATATGAATTTTTTCCTTAAAACAAACACAACACTTATCTTTACACTGTTACACTGGTTTTTTCCACGCGAGCCGGAAAACACAAAAAATTTGCCACGCTAAAAATTATCTAAAAAAATGTGCCTTCGTCTCCCTGGTCAATATGTCAGGTCAATGCCCCGTTGCAGTTTTTTTCCGTCCTCGGATCTCTGGCTTATAGGAGCATTGCCTGTGCATATTAACTGTGGTTCGCTAGAGAGATGTCCGGCCAGTGCTCTCTGTTAGCGTGTGACCCCCTGCACATCAGATCAGGCCAGAGGAGGTTGGTAAAAAAAAGAAGAGAAAAAAAAACTAAGCATGGTCTGACAGGCTCCAAAACAGGATCGTGTGTTTTTAGAATCGCCTTGACATCACAAGATAAGCACTATAATAAGATGAATATGGGGTGTAATGGAATAACATAAAAATTACATAAAATGGTATTCACACTAAAACGCGAGCAGATCAACATAAAAGTAGTAAAAGTGTTAAAGAACTACTTCATCTCGCCTTAATGATTGATACCTGGCGGGAAGGGTGAAACAAGGTCGTTTACCCTGAGGTGACCCGCAAACAGCTGGGAATGCTTTTAAAGGCATATCGTACTATTTCTTTATTTATTTACATTTAAAACATAGAAAAAATATAGAGTTCACTACAACATCGCCTTGCTTTCTCTCAAACGAACTGGCCATCTTCGCTTCCCCTTTTCTTTGCTGTTCCTCCTTGTGTTGACACTCGATCGCCCGGACTCTTTTGTCTCGGAATTTTCTGCGTATTTTCTAGGTTCAGCATCTGAGGACATCGTCTGTTTGTAGTATTGGGGTAATGCATTTCATTCTTCATCTGTGTCTTTGCCCATTTATTTTGTCATGGAATTTAGCGGTCTCTAGTAATTTCTAGGTAGAGGTGTAATGATGAATATTGAAGTCACTTTTTTTTAGTCTATCGTCGGAGTTCTTATCTCTGGTCTTTCTATAAAATGTTTAACCATTTATACTTCTTAGCCAGTAACTCGTTTACGTTGCAGCGTTCCACTTAAATTCACTACAAGCTCGATTTTCTTTGCAAACTCGTAATTTGACTTGTTACATTACCTCTCAATTAGTAAGAGGATTTCAGAAGTCTTATTTCTGTTTCTTATTTATTGTAATTTTTTTGTAGCTAGCATTTGTTCTGCCTCTTGTGGATGAGTAAATGCGTGAATAATATACCATCAATTCCTAGGACAAAAACAATTAAAGAGCTTAAAGATCTGAAACATTCTTAAATATCTCGCTTTAGAAAATTCGACGCACAGGCGCAGGCTGATACAAAATTATCTGTCTCTATCTGGGGAACGAGAAATGCAGTCGACGTTTCCTTTAAATGGATTGTAACAAAACAAATGTACAACGCAATTTATTTTCCCTTCCTTTGTGTGTCGCAAACTAGCGCTCATGTTCTTTCTGACATTGTTATATCGTCCCTCACGCACGCAGTCTGTAACATCAATACGAAAATCCCCTTTGTGGGAAATGCGACAGAAAGCAAAGGCTGCAGTTCAATAACAGTGCATACTCTTTAGACCACTGAACATATAAAGGGCAAAAATATTGCGGAGTTTTGGGTGAGTTTCGAGTGATTTCTTTTAGTCTAGATAGACATAAAACTGGTTTTAAAATTCCACACATAGGATTGTTTACATGCAAACGGATGCTCTTAAAAAATAAAAAAAA
>NC_051395.1:31197449-31200715 GCF_015228065.2 Penaeus monodon | reverse complement strand
ACCGGTGGTGGTGGCGCACTATCTGTTTCAACATGTCTCATTGTAAGGACGTGCAGGTGACAGTTCTGTGCCTATGATGAGGTCGGGTTGGACCGGAGCGATGGCTGGGCTATTTTCACAGCTCTGTAAGGTGTGGTGTCAAAGATCACCCATTCCAGCCACTTTTCCTACCTGACTGTTGGCAGTTTCCTTGGCATCCCTGACTGCTTCCCTTAGGAGGGCTAGGTTGTCAGGGGTTCTTTGCCTTCGGAATTGTTTTCTGCACATGTTCAGTCTGTGGTTGACTTCCTTAATCTCGTCATTAAAGTACCAAGGACCAAGGTCGAGTTTTAGGAATGGTCTGTGAGGCTGTTTGATTTGTGGCATTGATAAGTCTGCCTCCAAGTACTTCCACATTTTCACTCTGCAGGGGTTCATTGCATCTAAGACAGTGGGCCAAGGTATTCTGGAAAGCCTGCCAATTGGCCTTGTCTGTTTTCCATTTTGGATTTGGTTATGGCATTTGTGCAGGGCCAGCATCCATGAGGGTAGTAACAGTGCCATAGTGGTCACTTGTGACAGTCTCCTCGACACACCATTTGATTCTCTCTACCAGAGCCACAGTGGCCAAGATGACATGCATTGGCTCTTGGGTATTGAGAAGAGTGATCTCAGGGAATGTCTCAAACACATTGCCTGTGTGATAGCCTGTCGGCGTGCATTGAAGTCTCCCCCTATGATCACTCGGCCTTGTGCTGCAGCAGCACAGACCTGGTTGATGTCTAAGTTCCTACAGAATGACTTGCTGTAAACAGTGAACAGCTTGAGAGAGGCCCCGACTAGGTGAATCTCAACAGCAAGAGATTCAACCACACAGTGCGGTGCATCGGCTATTGCAGAGCAGGAGATTGTTGCTCTGACCATGATGATCAAGCCTCTTTTGCCAGCTGTACTTGGCAACATGAAGACATGATACCCTAAGAAACGAACAGTCCCTTCTGTTAATGTCTCCTGGAGCATTACAGTGTCAATGTTCCTTAATTGCACTATTGCATGGAGAATGGCATTTCTTGTATTGCAGCCATAGATGTTCCACTGTATTAGATTGTGTCATGATGTTGTCTTTGTGTTTGGATTCATATATCGGAGTGTGACAACTCCATTGTGAAGTCCTCGCTCATTTTTGGGCTGTTTGTCAGGCTATCCATGGGTTCATTGGGAGGTGGAGAGCCTTGGTAGCTCTGACTTTGATGGCTTGGCTTTTCTCATTTCAGGCTTTATTTTCCTTTGCTGGCTTTGCCTGGGTAAGGTCAGCCTTTTCTGGCACTTGCTGCACAGATTCATCCTGGTTTGGCTCTGCCTGTGAGGGTATGGCCAGGGTTGGCACAGTTGGCACTGTTGTGTCCCTTTGTCCTTCTTTGTGTGCCTCTTGGCACAGTTGGGACATTTGGCTGTTGTGGCCCTTTGCCCTTCTTTGTGTGCCTTAAGGCACACCTCGGTATTGTGTGCCTTGCTACAGACACCACATTTGGTTTTGGCCTTGCAGCTAGCCTGGTGGTGACCGTATTTTGGCATTTGAAGCACCGAAATGGCTCAGGCAATACGTTTGAGATGTAGGAGCCCCATTTACCAGATCATTGGGGCTCCTTTCAGGGTCACCAGAACTTGTCTGGTCAGGGTCTTCCCTTTCGACATTCGGGAAGCTTCCACGACCTGTGGGTATAATGTGATCAGATCCACATTATACGAAACTAAGAAGCCAAATAGCACCATCTTGACTCTCCTATCGTCGGGATTCAGTGGTAAAAGACACACTTCCTCCCATCTTGAAGCCCTTGGTTTCCTGCAGAAATTCAGGGTAGCTCATCTTTGGGCACAGTGATCATGCCCTGATCTCTGGCAACCCGGATGGACAACTGGATGCTGTCACCAGCTGGTACGCTTTGATGAAGCCTTCAGGTTTAGAGGGAACCTTAAACTGTGGGAAACGCCTAGGAGGTCCAAATCTCCCTCAGAGTCTTTTTCCAGCCTAAGTCGTTTCGCACCGCCCTTCAGTTAGCATTCTGGGCTTTGGTCATGGGAGCAGCAGCTGTTTCGGCTGGTTCAGCTTGTGCTCCCATCTCGGTCAGGGAGGACGTCTGAGGGGAAGTCAGAGATCTCCCTGTTTGGGTGCAGGCCTGGAGAGGCCAGCACGAGAGTCCATCTGCTGGACAATTTCGTGGACAGACATGTTTTTGGCAAATTGGATCTCTGTCTTGTCCATTTTAGCAGCAGGTCTGACAGAGTTAGCCTGTGCTTTGCATTTTCTTTTGCCACTAGAAGCCATGTATGGCTTCAAAGTGACTGCCATGCTCTGACCGTTGCATGGTTCGTCGTCATTTGTATCTCTTTGTGGGGGATTTTGTGAAATATTTGCTGTGAAATTCATGGCAAATATTTCACACCCCACCACCACGGAGTCCAACATGGAGAAGCTGTATGTTAGAACCAATGTCTAACAGCTACAGGGTGGTGAGACGATAGACATTGTAACTGCACTCACGGACCAGTGTGAGTGCCAACGGCGCCATGACTGCTTGAACCTAGCTTCCCGAAGGAGACCAGCCGATTGACCTGACTGGGCCAGGATCAGGCCACCCGTTTTACTGGAATAAGGGGCCAAAGAGGCGCGTTGCTGGTCGCAGGGCATACTCATGGGGAGAGACCAGAGGGGATGCCATTTCACCTACAAAATAGACATCATTGTTTGTTTCACCTCAGTGAGGGAGCTCGGGCCTTGCATCTCTTAGAGGCAGTGACAGGACCCGACGCCGTGGTGTGTTAGTAAAGAGATAAAATGTTGAGATTGACCAGCTTCAGTTAGGCTACAGACCAGTGGGGCAGGTGGGCGAGTCAGAGAATGTGCCTCAGTAATCATCATGTAAGTTGTGTGACGCACACAGTGCAAACCATATACATCATTACTGCTCGAGTGTCAATTTAGATGTGATACTTTGTTTTGCCCATATTATGGTGTCTGTTACCACTTTTCCTGAGATTCTGTAGTCTATTATGTCTGTATTCTATTCATTTTCCTTCTGTAGTTGACATATGGTGTGCCTGCGTGTCACGAATACTCTGTAGCCAACTTTTAATTTGTCGCTCCCTGGGCGAAATAACTTGATGAAAATAAAACAAAAACTCCCCAACCTCCGCTCCCTTATCCCCTTCCTCCGTCTCCTAGCATCCTTTTTATAGATTCCCTCCTGCCTTTCTCTTTACCCATCCCTCTTTCCTATGATATGACG
>NC_051395.1:31184153-31186653 GCF_015228065.2 Penaeus monodon | reverse complement strand
AGAGAGAGAGAGAGAGAGAGAGAGAGAGAGAGAGAGAGAGAGAGAGAGGCGTTCCAACAGAAGCGTCGTATAATAAAAGCCTCTCTTCAGGCACCGACGCGCACAGGCGCTCTCGCTCCTCCGCCCTGCACGAACGGCCGCCGAGGTCAGCTCCGCCGTCGCCAAGGTCACCGGGGCGCCCATGACTCTCCTCTCAGGTCACAGCTTCTTCATATCCTGCTCTCATTTTCCTCTTCCACTCCTTATTCATCTACTTCCCTCCTTTTTTATTCTACTGTTTCTCCATTATTCCTTCCTTCTTTTCACGCCAGGGACAGGGGCAAACCAAGGTAAGATGAGCAAGAAAGACGACAAGCGAAAGGTTAAGAAAGGAGGAAGAGAGGAAAGGTCAAATACACCACCTTTCCCCTGGGCCGCGGCTGCCGCTGTGCAACGCTTCTCACCTGCGAAAGACAACAAAAACAATAATTAAACCTGAGCAAAATAACAATACACATATATACAAGATAAGATTCGTCAAAATCACAGTAATATAAATAAAATAAGTAGCATACTAAGAGAGAGAGAAAGAGATAGAGGAAAAAACACCTCGCAAAACACAATCAAGTGGAATATTTTTTTAAAATCCCTTTAAACCACAGACGCAACGGGGAAGGAGCAACGTAGCAAGAAAAAATATTTAGGAAAAATCATTGTTTGAGAGGAATTACTTTTTCCGCAGCGATGTTCAAGAATGGAGCAACGCCTGGACAGAAGTGTTCGAGAATGAGGCAACGTTTGCGAAACATCACAAGAAGCAACGTTTCGGTAGTAGTAACGTTCGAGAAGCAAAGTTTGGCAAAAAAAATCAAGAAGTAACAAATTCCAGAAGAAAGGCTTGGCGAGAAGCAAAGTCCGCGAAGCAATGCTCAAGCGTGAGGCAACATTCGCGAAGAGGCGGCGCTGGCGAAGTCCCGCGCCGCCTTTGGTCCAGCACACCTTGGCGGCGGCGCTGGCGAAGTCCCGCGCCGCCTTTGGTCCAGCACACCTTGGCGGCGGCGCTGGCGAGAGACGCCTTTTCTCATGCCGCAGCGCCTTCCCAACGCGCAGGACGAAGTGGAAATGAAAATGAGCACTGACTCCTACACTCAACATCTCTGAACATATTCCATGCACGCGGATTGGAAAGCACGTTGTTTTCTTTCTTTCTTTCTTTCTTTTTCTTCTTCTTAACCAAAATCCTGTATGAACTACTTGTCCAGTATAACGAACACCAAGAAGGCATAGAATAAACAGATATAGGCGAAATAATAAATACACATAATCCAGAAAGTGGCGTCGATTAGCGGAGAGCCGAAATGTGGTCTAACACCTGCACTATAACAAGTGACATATTGAAACAAGTGAAATAGTGAAATAAGGTGCGGTTTCGCACCTTATTGACTCATCGGCCGAACTCGTTACGCGTAAGTTTTTGACCTGGCTCAGGAATACGTGAATGACAGAGTACTGTTGATAGTGTAGGTGTGTTTTAACCACAGAAATACGTGCAATGGTTTAGATAAGAACCAAAAGTTAAGTATGTATGGGAAAAGAACCAATGAAGAGGAGAGGAGGATATGAGAGCAGGCTGAGCGACGAAAAGTCGTCAGTCTCCGAACAGACCCCACACTAGGTGCAGCTGAACCTGTTATTCGACAGAGTTAACTGAACATTTCTTAGACAGATCTAAGTTTCGACTTAAAACTTCTAGATCTCGCGACTGGGGAGGAGGAGGAGGGGGAGGAGGAAGGAGGAGGAGGAGGAGGAGGGGGAGGAGGAGGAGGGGAAGGAGGAGGGCGGAGGAGGGGGAGGAGGAGGGGGAGGAGAGGGGGGGAGGGGGAGGGGAGGGAGGAGGAGGAGGAGGAGGAGGAGGAGGAGGAGGAGGAGGAGGAGGAGGAGGGTAGGAGGAGG
Source organism: Penaeus monodon (assembly GCF_015228065.2). Taxonomy (NCBI): domain Eukaryota; kingdom Metazoa; phylum Arthropoda; class Malacostraca; order Decapoda; family Penaeidae; genus Penaeus; species Penaeus monodon. The sequence goes on along the minus strand of NC_051395.1, from coordinate 31,184,721 downwards.
AGGAGGAAGAGGACTGCCCATTTCTTTCCCGACGGGAAGCCCCTCCGGCTCCCCCGTAGATCTCTACTCGTTCTTCACCCCCCGCACCCAGCCATACAGTGGGAACTCACACCACAACAAACACTCCCCAAAAAGACAAGACACCAGACAAGTGGTAGATGTAACCCGTCTACCACAATGACGAGGTGTTCGGCACGTTCAAAATACCTATATTCAATTCTTTTTCAGTATATTAATAATAGATTAGCATATATTATAGATGAACCAAAACAGAATCCTACTCCTATCCTTACCACCCTATAAGAGGCAAGTCTTGAGCTGTACAATCCGGCGGAGGTGCGGCCTGAACGACGCCTCTTTTGCAGCCCGTAACATGTGCTATTTTGTGGTTTGAATATATCGTTCGAAAGTTGAGAAACCCATTTCCTTTTTTTAAGCACTAAAGGTTTGCTGTTTCGACGTTTTCGAAAACAACGCGCGTATTTTTAAAAATTTGGGTTTCAGAGGCGCGCACCTGAACGTTTGTGAGAAGGGAAAATTTTGGGTCTGGATGGTGGCCGTTTGTTGT
>NC_051395.1:31170853-31184053 GCF_015228065.2 Penaeus monodon | reverse complement strand
CGGAACCACGAAAAAAAGGAGAAAAAAACTACCGGGACCATCTGAGCCAAGCGATGAAACAGGGAGCAGTTCGCGGAAGAAGAAGAAGAAAAAAAAAACAAAGGAAGCTGCAACAATCCACTTCCGCCCCTACCCCCTACCCCCTACCCCCAAAGGGGAATCTGCTTCGCAACGCCTGACGCTGAACGTTAAACGCAGGGACATGGAACGCACAGCAAAACAAACTTGAACACTGGAACGCACACGCACAGCACCTCTGAACAAAGAGCAATGTTTCTTCCTCCTCTGGTTGGTTCTGAAAGAGTTATCACTAACGCTTGTATGCAAATGAACAAAAGAATGCGGGAGGAGCGGAGGGGGGGGGGGGCGAGAGGGCGAGAAGAGGGGAGTAAGAGGGAAAGGGAAGGAAGTAGGGGGGCTGAAGAGAGGGAAAGAGAAAGAAAGTGATAGGCAGAAAGGGGAAAGGAAAGAAGAGAAGGAACGAGAGGGAACGTGATAGACAGAAAGGGAACGAGAGAAGAGAGGGTAGCGAAAGAGGGGACGAGAGAGACGGAGAGGAGGGATTACTCACTCAGCCTTGGCAGCATCATCGTGAACACAACCTTTTTCATTCTTTATGGTAACCTTTCTGCACAAAACCGTTCCGCTGCGACCACGCGCTCCTCCGTCCGCTGCTCTCGCCTCACATGCGCCTCTCTGCATGACTATCCTCTCTTCTCCCTCTTTTCTTCTTTTCTTTTTCTTCTTCTGCATCCCCTCTTCTGCTTCTACTTTTTCATCCTCTACTCCTGCTGCTGCTATTCCATTTCTTTCTCCCCTTTTTATTATCTCCCCTTCCTTCCCCTTCCCCAGCCTTTCCCAAAACTTCCCTCTTCCCCTTTCCCATTCTCCCTCCCCCTTTCTTTCCCTCCACTCTCCCCTTTCTTCCCCTCTCCTCTCCCCCTTTCTTCCCCCTCCCCTCTCCCCATTTCTTCGACCCTCCCCTCTCCCACTGTCCCTCCTCCACTACTCTCCCCCTCTCTTCCCACTTCCCTCCCCCCTGTGTGGCTTCATATCCGCGGGCAATAAATCAAAGATCGATCTTGTGTCGGAATCTGGGAGGAGCCGGAGCGGCCGACGAGACGGAGGGTGATGAATTACCGGCTAAAACTCGTGCGAAAAGGGAGGAATAGAGGAGGAGGAGGAGGAGGAGGGGGAGGGGGAGGAGGGGGAGGGGGAGGAGGAGGAGGGGGGAGAAGGGGGAGGAGGAGGGGGAGGAAGAGGAGGGGGGGGAGGAGGAGGAAGAGGAGGAGGGGGAGGGGGAGGAGGAGGAGGGGAGGAGGAGGAGGGAGGTGGAGGAGGAAGGAAGAGGAGGGAGAGGCGGAGGAGGAGGGGGGAGGAGGAGGGGGGGAGAGGAGGGGGAGGAGGGGAAGGAGGAAGAGGGAGGTGGAGGAAAAGGAAGAGGAGGAAGAGGAGGAGGAGGAGGGGAAGGAGGAAGAGGAGGGGAAGGAGGAAGAGGAGGTGGGGAGGAAGGAGGGGGAGGAGGAAGAGGAAGGGAGGGGGGGGGGGGGGAGGGAGAGGGGGAGGAGGGAGGAGGAGGAGGTGGTAGTGGTGGAGGTGGATGTGGAGGAAGAGATGGAGGATGAGGAGGAGGAGGATGTGGAGGAGGAAGAGATGGAGGATGAGGAGGAGGAGGAAGTGGAGGAGGAAGAAGTGGAGAAAAAGGAAAAGACGGAGAATGAGAAGGAAAAGGAGGAATGAGGAAAGACATAGAGAGAGGAATACAGATAGGCAGATAAACAGACAGAGAGAGACATGTATACACAGAGTGTATATCCGCCCGTTTCTCCTTTCCCGCCGCGCGCTCTGTGAGGCCCCTAGCGAAACCAAGGTCCACAAACAAAAAGCAATCCACGAGAAGGAACTCCAACAAAAATGCGCCAAAAAACGCGGGAACATCCTTCCCAAAATCGCGGAAATGCGAGGGAGATCGCGGGGAGTGTTCCCACCCATTTCTCCATCCGGGAATCAGCCTCGTCACCGGGCGGGGGGGGGGGGGGGAGAATAACTATAACATCATCATTAGTTTGGGTAAAAATAATAATAATAATAACAACAACAACAACAATAATATAATAATAATAACAATAATATTATTAATAATAATAATAATAATAATAATAATAACAATAATAACAACAACAACAACAATAATAATAATAACCACCACCATCATCATAACAGTAGCAGCAATAATTATAACAAGAAAAAAATATTGATATCCATGACGACAAAGAAAATAAATAACAGGAATGATGCAAATAACCTAGTTTCTAAAAAGGCAAATCTAAAAGCTATCAGCGACCGGCCGTTCGAGTCGCAAACATTTTCCAAACAGCCAATAAAATGTAAACGCACATCACGTAAACAACTCTGGCTAATGACCGCAGTTGCAGCGGGGGTTGTATGTGCTGCGGCCGCCCGCCCACCCACTCCGCCCGCCCGCACGCCCACTCCGCCCGCACGCACGCCCACTCCGCCCGCCCGCCCGCCCACTCCGCCCGCCCGCACGCCCACCCCGCCCGCCCGCCCGCACGCACGCCCACTCGCCCGCCCGCCCCTCCGCACGCCCACTCGCCCGCCCGCCCGCACGCACGCCCGCTCCGCCCGCCCGCACGCACGCCCGCACGCACGCCCACTCCGCCCACCCGCGCTACCCACTCCGCCCACGACCACAAAGCTTTCGACGAGTACTGTTCCCGCCACACGAATCACACCTGCTGCACCCCCCCCCCCTCACTCTAGTGCTTCCCTGCTTTCCTGCTTCCCTCTTTCCCTTTCTTGTTTTTCTGCTTCCCTGTTCTTCCCCGTTTCCGAATCCCCGCCTTCCTGCTTCCCTGGTCCCCCCCCCCCTTCCTGCTTTCTCCTCTGATCTCTTCGCTCTCCTGCTCCTCAGTTCACCGCTAATCCCTTCTTTCAGCTTTTAGGTATGCGGGAACTGGAGAGAGAGAGAGAGAGAGATATGGAACACAGGAGAGAGAGAGAGAGAGAGAGAGAGAGAGAGAGAGAGAGAGAGAGAGAGAGAGAGAGAGAGAGAGAGAGAGAGAGAGAGAGAGAGAGAGAGAGAGAGAGAGAGAGAGAAAAGAGAGAGAAAGAGCAAGAGAGAGAGAGGGGGGGAGGTTGAGGTTGAGACAGAGAGAGTCAGAGCATATTCATAATCACAGACACAGATACACACCCACAGTTACACCCACTCACCCACCCACACAGAGGCACCGCCATCCACACGCCAACGAACACACGGCGGCGGCGGCGGCGTGATCGACCCGCTTCCCGAATCAACCTTTCAACTTGAATTACTACGCATCGGAGGCCGTGGATGCTGGGTCCTCCTCTATCCCCTTTACCTACCTTCATCTATCTGTCCGACCGTCCGTCCTTCAGTATGTCTGTCTGCATCCGTATGCGTCTGTCTGCATCCGTATGTGTCTGTCTGCATCCGTATGGTCTGTCTGCATCCGTATGTGTCTGTCTGCATCCGTATGCGTCTGTCTGCATCCATATGTGTCTGTCTGCATCCGTATGCGTCTGTCTGCATCCGTATGTGTCTGTCTGCATCCGTATGCGTCTGTCTGCATCCGTATGTGTCTGTCTGCATCCGTATGTCTGTCTGCATCCGTATGCGTCTGTTTGCATCCGTCTGCATCCGTATGTGTCTGTCTGCATCCGTATGTGTCTGTCTGCATCCGTATGTGTCTGTCTGCATCCGTATGTGTCTGTCTGCATCCGTATGTGTCTGTCTGCATCCGTATGTCTGTCTGCATCCGTATGCGTCTGTTTGCATCCGTATGCGTCTGTCTGCATCCATATGTGTCTGTCTGCATCCGTATGCGTGTCTGCATCCGTATGCGTCTGTCTGCATCCGTATGCGTCTGTCTGCATCCGTATGCGTCTGTCTGCATCCGTATGCGTCTGTCTGCATCCGTATGCGTCTGTCTGCATCCGTATGCGTCTGTCTGCATCCGTATGTGTCTGTCTGCATCCGTATGTGTGTCTGTCTGTCCCTGTTTACAACCTTTCTAATGCTAGCTCTTCCTAATTAGGGCCGGTTAATCAGATATACATAAAACTATTTCATAAATATTGCTATAATTGATGATAATGATATATGATGATAATCATGATAAAACAGAAAAAATATATAACAACAATAACAATAAAAACAATAATAATAATAACAACAATAACAATAACAAGAACAATGGTGATGACGATGTTGCAACTGGGCATCACACAGTAACCAACACAATCAATCACAAGATCGCAAACATCAATAAGAAAAAAAAAAAAAAAAAAACATGCGTCATAAAACACCCGTAAATATCGATAACTGAATCAAACGCACCGCGGAAGATGAAAAGAAAAGTAAATAAATCTTTCCAAAATAGATATATAGTTTTATCACACGCAAAATCTTCCTTTTATCTCTCATGTTTTTTCCGCGTTTGGAACGGAGTAAACACACACCTCTACCTGCTCTACCTCCTCCAGCTCCTTTCCTTCCACCTCCACCTCCTCCTTTTCTCCTTCTACTACTACTTTTTCTCCTCCCCTTCCTCCTCACTATCCTCTCCCTCCTCCTCCTCCTCCTTTTCACTGTCCCACTCCCCCATCTCCTCATCACTGTCCTACTCCTCCCTCATCTTCGCTGTCCTCTTCCTTCTCCTATTCACTGTCCTCCTCCTTCTCTTCACTGTCCTCCTCTTCTCCCTACTCCTCTCCACACTCCACTCCCAGGTTCATTAATTCAGAGAAAGCGTTAGCCTCTTAGAATCATCTATACCTTCACTACAACAATTTGCCCAAAGATCAGAACCGACTCCGGCATCTGAGGGGACAGCCACAAGCACAAGCAATGGGGGACAAGCACAAGCAATGGTAATGGGGGACAAGCACTGGCAATGGGGGACAAGCACTGGTAATGGGGGGACAAGCACAAGCACTGGCAATGGAGGGACAAGCTCAGCCTCCGACGCGACCCATGGCAGAAAGAGCAGAGGTCACGTGACCCCCTCGTGGCTCAGGAGGACGGAAGGTCGGGAAGCAGCTGGGGGGGGGGGGGCACTACACGTGAATCTGGCCGCATTTGGAATTGTAAAACAAACAAACAAACAAAAATTACGGAGTCCGGATTCTGCTGAGGATCGTCAACCGACACGCATATGCGTGTCGGTTGACCCACGCATGCAACCACGCACGCGACAGACGTCAATGAAGGAACTATTGTTTCCTTCTCGAACTGCTTGGACCGATCTCCATGGCCCTCCATCTCTACCTCATTCCCTCTCCCCCCTCCCCCACTCCATTCTCATAAACATTTAGAGTAAAGAATTTTAAAAAATCGGAAGAAAACACAAGCGACAGCAGAAATATCACTCAATGGGCAAACATTCCCCAAAGAAAGGATATTTCCATAGTAAAATGCCTAAGCTAATAAAAACATGAATGAATGAATGAATGTCCATCTAAATAAAACCAATCGCAAATACAATTCGAAGGCTAATAACAGTGAACAAAATCCTCAAAATCTATATGCAATATATGCAGACAGACAGATACAAGCATACAATAACAGTAAATCAATAAAAAAGTAACTGACTAACACGACACTCGGAGTCCTCCTTGACGGTAGCCCCGCCCTCAGCCAGTCAGCCACGAGAGAGAAAACGCCAGCAGCTGACTGCCCTTCTCCCAGCTGACGCACCGCCCCAGAACGCCCACCGACCGCCTCCGTCAGCCAGCTCTTGGCCCTCGCCACGCAGGAAACCCAGGCCGGACGCCGCTGGGTCGCTGGATGGCATGCTAGCTCGACTATCGGCCGAAATGTGTGCGAGGAGCTAGCAGGTGGTGGCAGGTGGTGGAAGGTGGTGGAAGATGGTAGGTGATGGAATGTAGTAGTAGGTGGCGGCGACGAAAGACGAAAAGGAAGATGAGGATGAGGATAAATGATCATGACTAGAACGACGAGGAGGAAGCTTAAAAAATCGGAAAACACCCAGCCGACAGAGAAAAGCAAAATCACAAGAGCCCAAATTCCCCAACAAAAATAACAATAACAAAACATAACATGCAGGCCCATGACGTTTCCTAATGGACGCCAATCGAAAGCGTTAATGAGCTCATCGGCGGCGCGTCCTGTCTGTCGCTCCCTTCGTTTTCTCTTCATACGTGTCGTTCTCCTTCTCCCCTTGCCTCTCTCTCTCTCCTTCCCTTTCCTTTTCCCTTTACTTCACTGTCCGTTTGTTTATCACTAGAGCATGGGGCACTCCTTCCTCCTTTCCTCTGTATCAGAGCATGTTGTCTATCTTGTATGTCTGTCTGTTTCTGGATGTCTGCATGTCTGTTTATTTATTCCGTCTGTCTGTTTAATCTGTCCGCCCATCCGTCCTAATTCTGCCTGCCTGCCTGCCTGCCTGCCTGCCTGCCTGTCTGCCTGCCTCGCTTTCTCTGATACGCGTACTATCAGATCAAATTATCTTTTAAATTACGGTTTCAAAACAAAGAACCTCAACGCGTGGACGCTACGATAACCCAGCCCATCCGGAGTTGAAATCGCGTGTCCGGTTGTTATGCCTTATTATATGAGAGAGAGTGTGTGTGTGAGTGAGAGACAGAAAGGTTTCCCCCCTCTTTTTTTTTTCCCCCCCCCCACCCTTTTTTCCTGTTTTCCCCCCCTTTTTTTTTCCCCCCTTTTTTTTTTCCCCCCCCTTTTTTTCCCTTTTTACCCCCCCCTTTTTTAAAAAATTTTGGTTTTCCCCCCCTTTTTTTAAAAAAAAAAATTTTTTTAAAATTCCCCCCCCCCGGGGGGAAAGGGGCCCAAAAAATTTTTTTGGGGAAAAAACCCCCCCCCTTTTTTTGGGGGCCCAAAATTTTTTTGGGGGGGGGAAGAAAAAACCCCCCCGGCAATTTTAAAAAAGGGGCCAAAACCCTTTTAAGGGGGGGGGGGGGGGTTTGGGGGGGGGCCCCCCTTAATTCCCCCTTTTGGGAAAAAAAAAAAAAAAATTTCCCGGGCCCAAAGGGGGGCCCCCAAAACCCCCTTTTTTTTCCCCCTTTTTCCCCCAAAGGCCCCCAAAAAACCCCTTTTTAAACCCCAAACCCTTTTTCCCCCATTTTTTTCCCCCCCAAAAAAAAAAAATTTTTTTGGGGGGTTTTAAAAAAATTTAAAAAAAAAACCCAAAAAAAACCTTGGGCCCCCCCCGGGTTTTTAAAAAAACCGGTTAAAAACGGAAAAAAAAAATTTTCAAATAAAAAAAAAATTTTTTTGGGGGGGCCCCCAAAACCCAAAAAAAAAAAAAAAAGGGAAAAAAAAAAAGGGGAAAAAAAAAATAAAAACCCCCCCCCCCCCCCCCGGGAAGGGGAAAAAACCCCCCGGGGGGGCCCCCAGGGGAACCCCCCAAACCCCCAACCCCCCCTTTAAAAAGGGGGCCCGCCCAAAACCCCGGGGGGGGGGTTTTTTGGGGAAAACCCCCCCTTTTTTGGGGGGGGGGGGGGGGGTTTTTTTTTTTTAAAGGGGTTTAATTTTTTTTAAAAAAAAGGGGGGGGGGAAAAAAAAAAGAAGGGGGGGCCCCTTAAAAAAAAAAAAAACCCCCCGGGAAAAAAAAAAAAAATTTTAAAAAAAAATAAAAAAAAAAAGGGGGCCCCCGGGGCCAATCCCCCCAAAAAACCCTTTGAAAAAGGGGGGTTTTTCCCCCCCTTTTTTTCCCTTTTTCCCCCCTTTTTAATTTTTTTTTCCCCCCTTCCTTTTTTAAAAGGGGGGCCCCCCGGGGGCCCCCCCTTTTTCCCCCCTTTTTAAACCCCCCCCCCCCTTTTTTTGGGGGGGGAAATTTTTTTTCCCCCCAAAATTTTGCCCCCCACCCCTTCCCCTTTTTTTTTTTTGGGGCCCCCCGGGGGCCTGGCCCCCCGGGGTTTCCCTTAAAAAAAATTTTTTTTTTAAAAAAAACCCCCTTCCCTTAAAACCCGGGGCCCCCTTTGTTTTTGGGGCCCCCTTTTTTTTTAAAAATTTTGGGGGGGGAAAAAAAGGGGGAGGGGGGGGGGGGGGGGGGTTTGGGGGGGGGGGGGAAAAGGGGGGGGGCCCAAAAAAAAAAAAAAAAGGGGGGAAAAAAAGGGGGGGGAAAGGTTTTTAAATTTTTTGGGCCCGGGGGGGGTTTTATTTTTTTTTTTGGGGGGGGGGGGGGGGGGGAAAGGGGGGGGGCCGGGGGGGAAAAAAAGGGGGGGGGGAGGGGGAAAAAAAAAAAAAAGGGGGGGGAAAAGGGTTTGAGATTTTTGGGAGGGGGAAGAGAGGGGAGGGGGGGGGGAGAAAAAAGAGGGAAAAAGGGAGGAGAGAGGGAAAAGGGGGGGGGGGGAAAAAAAGGGGGGGGGAAAAAAAAGGGGGGAAAGGGGGCCCCCCCCCCCCGGGGGGGGGGAAAAAAAAAACCAAAGGAAAAAAAAAGGGGGGGAAAAGGGGAGAAAAAAAGGGGGGGAAAAGGAAAAAAAAAAGGGGAAAAAAAAAGGGGGGGGAAAAAAAAACCCCCAAAAAGGAAAGGGGGGAAAGGGGAGGGGGGGGGGCGGGGGGGGGGGGGAAGGGGGAAAAAAAAAGGGGGGGGGGGGGGAAAAAAAGGAGGGGGGGGAAAAGAGAAGGGGGGGGAAAAAGGGGAGAAAAAAAAAAAAAAAGGGGGGAAAAGAAAAAAAAAAAAAAAAAAGGGGAAAAAAAAAAAAAGGGGGAAAAGGAGAAAAGAGAAAGAAAAGGAGGGGGGGGGGGGGGGGGGGGGGGGCCCGGGGGGGGGGGGGGGGAAAAAGGGGGGGGGGGGGGGGGGGGAAAAAAGGGGGGGAAAAAGGGGGGGGGGGGGGGTAAAGGGGAAGAAAAAAGGGGAAAAAGGGGGGGGGGGAAAAGGGGAAAAAAAGGGGGGGGGAAAAAAAAAAGGGGGGGGGAAAAAAAGGGGGGGGAAAAAGGGGGAAAATTTTTAAAAGGGGAAAAAAAAGGGAAAAAAAGGGGGGAAGGGGGGGGGGGGTTTTGGGTTTTTGGGGGGGGGGGGGGGGGGGGAAAAGGGGGAAAAAAGGGCGTAAAAAAAGGGGGGGAAGGAATTAAAAAAAAAGGGGGGGGGGGGAAATTTTTTAAAGGGGGGGGGGGGGGGGGGAAAAAAAGGGGGTTTTAAAAAGGGAAAAAATTGGGGGGGGGAAAAGGGAAAAAAAAAAAGGGGGAAAAAGAAAAGGGGGGGGGGAAAAAAAAAAAAAAGAAAAATTAAAGGGGGAAAAAAAAAGGGGGGGGAAGGGAAAAAAAAAAACACAGGGGGGGAAAAAAAAAAAAAGGGAAAAAAAAAAAGGGGAAAAAAAAAATTTTTTTTTTAAAAAAAAATTTTAAAGGGGGGGAAAAAAGGGGGGGGGGGGGAAGGGGGGGGGGGGGGGGGGGGGGGAAAAAAAAAAAAAAAAGGGGGGGGAAAAAAAGGGAAAAAGGGAAAAAAAGGGGGGGGGGGGGGGGGGGGGGGGAAAAAAAAAAGAAAAAAAAAAAGAAAAAAAAAAAGGGGGGGAGAGAGGGGGAAAAAAAAGGGGGGAAAAAAGGGGGGGGGGGGAAAGGGGGGGGGGGGGGGGGGAAAAAAGGAAAAGGGGAAGGGGGGAAAAAAGGGGGGGGGGGGGAAAAGGGGGGGGGAAAAGGGGGGGGGGGGGAAAAGAAAAAAAAAAAAAAAAGGGGGAAAAAAAAAGGGGGGGAAAAGAAAAGGAGGGGGGGGGGGGGGGGGCGGGGGGGGGGGGGGGGGGGGGGGTTTTTTGGGGGGGGGGGGGGGAGGGGGGGGGGAAAGGGGAAAGGGGGAAAAAAAAAAAAGGGGGGGGGGGCCCCCCCCCCAAAAAAAAAAGGGAAAAAAAGGGGAAAAAGAAAAAAAAAGGGAAAAAGGGGAAAAAAAAGGGGGGAAAAAAAAAGGGGGGGAAAAAAAAAGGGGGGGGGGGGGGGTTAAAAAAGGGGGGGGAAAAAAAAAAAAAAGGAAAGAAAAAAAAGGGGGGGGGGAAAAAAAAAAGGGGGGGGGGGAAAAAAAAGGGCCAAAACCCCCGGGGAAAAAAACCCCCCCAAAAAAAAAAGGGGGGGGCCGGGGGCCAAAAAAAAAAAAAGGGGGTTTTTTGGGTTTTCCCCCCCCCCCGGGTTGGGGGGCAAAAAAAATTTAAAAACCCCCAAAAAAACCCTTTAACCCTTTTTTTTTCCTTTAAAACCCCCCCCTTTTTTTTCCCCCGGGGGTTTGGTTGGGTTTTTCTTTTTTTGGGGGGGGGGGCCCCCCCCTTTTTTTTTTTTGGGGGTTTTTTTTTTTTTTTTTTTTTTTTTTTTTTGGGGGGGGCCCCCAAAAAGGGGGGGGCCCCCCTTTTCCCCCGGGGGGGGTTTTTTGGGGGGGGTTTTCCCTTTTTTTTTAAAAAAGGGGGTGGGCCCTTGGGGAAAAAAAAAAAGGGGGGGGGGAAAAAAAAATTTTTTTTTTTTTTTTCCCCTTCTTTTTCCCCTTTCCGGGCCTTTTTTTTTTCCCCCTTTTTTTTTTTTTAAAAACCCCCCTTTCCCCCCCCCCCCCTTTTTAAAACCCCCCAAAATAATTTCCCCCCCCAAAACCCCCCCTTTTTTTTTTTTTTTTTCCCCCCCCCCCAAAAAGGGCCCCCCCCAAAACCCCCCTTTCCCCCCCCCAAAAAACCCCCCCCCCAAAAAAACCCCCAAAAAAACCACCCCCCCCCCCCCCAAAAAAACCCCCCCCCCCCGGGGGGCCCAAATAAACCACAGGGCCCCCAAAAACCCCCCCCCCCCTTTTTTTTTTTCCCCTTTCCCCCCTTTTTTTTTTTTTCCCCCCTTTCCCCCCCCTTTTTTTTTTTTCCCTTTTCCCCCCTTTTTTCCCCTTTTCCCCCCTTTTTTTTGTTTTTTTTTTTTTTTTTTTCCCCCCCCCCCCCGGGGGGAAAGGGCGAAAAGGGGGGGGGGAAAAAAAAACCCCCCCCCAAAATCCCCGGGGGAAGGGGGGGGGGAAAAAAACCCCCCCCCCGGGGGGGGTTTTAAAGGCCCGGGAAATTTGGGGGGGGCCCCCCAAAAAGGGCCCCCTTTTTTCCCCAAAAAACCCAAAAAAAGGGGAAAAAATAAAAAAAAAAAAAAAGGGGTTTTTTTTTTGGGGGGTTTTTTTTTTGGTGGGGGGGGTTTTTGGGTGGTGTTTGTGGGGGGGGGTTTTTTTTTTTGGGGTGGGGGGGGGGGGGGGGGTGGGGGGGGGGGGTGGGGGGGGGGGGTTTTTTTTTTGGGGGGGGGGGGGGGGGGGGGGGGGCCCCCTTTTTTTGGGGGTTTTTTTGGGGGGTTCCCCCCCCCCTTTAATCCCCCCCCGGGGGGGTTTTTTTTTTTTTTCCCCTTTTTTTTTTTTTTTTTAAAATTTTGTAATAAACCACGTGTCCTGGAAATAATTTCTGTAACAATGACAACAGTGCAACAATTAGCCAGTCATCCTTAGTGAAAGATTTCCACTCTCAACCACCCATCCACATCAGCCATCAACCACTCATCCACATCAACCACCCTCCATTTCAGCCGCCATCCATATCAACCACCATGTCCATCAACCACCATCCACATCAACCATTCATCCACATCGGTCGCCATCCACTCGGTCGCCAGTCAGCCACATGAGACACCGGCAATGCTTTGAGTGACAGCCACTGGGTGTCTGCCCCTCGCTTTCTTTCCCTTCTTTTCTTCCCTTTCTCCCTCTTTCTCTTTCATTTTCTATCCTCTCGATTTTCTTTCCCTTTGGTTTTCTTACACTTCGATTTCCTTTCCTTTCCCATCCTCCCTCTATGCATGTGTGTATGTATGTGCGAGAAGGTGGAGAAAGGGAGGAGAGCAGACAGCCAACGGAGAGAGCGGGAGCGAGACGGCGTGAGAGTCGAGGCGGGAAAAAGTCTCCCTCCGCGCCTGGGTTCGAGTGAAAGGCCTCCGAGCCGAGGTCACCGGCGCCGGAGCCCCAAAGGTCAACGCTGAAGATACTCTGACGCGACGCGGAAATACTTGGCAGTTGCACAATGCATGACGAGTACGGAACTGCACCCACGCTTTCTAAAAAATGGTAAGTCTTAACATATAATGTGTGTATACACACATACATACATAATTACATACGTGTGTGTGTGTGTGTGTGCGCGTGCGTGTGTGTGCGCGTGCGTGTGTGTGTGTGTGTGTGTGTGTGTGTGTGTGTGTGTGTGTGTGTGTGTGTGTGTGTGTGTTGTTTTGTGTGGTGTGTGTGTGTGTGTGTGTGTGTGTGTGTGGGGTGTGTGGTGCGTGCGTGCGTGCGTGCGTGCGTGCGTGCGTGCGTGCGTGCGTGCGTGCGTGCGTGCGTGCGTGCGTGCGTGCATCCTATTCCCTCTCTGTCTACTCGCTGATCCAATCCCTGCCTTCAATCCACGGGCCTTTTCCTCAGTCAACTTAAAATGGCAAGCGGACGATCATAAAAAAGATCAAGCATAAAAACTGGATTATCAAATTGGTGTAATACTTCCCCTTTGTTGTCTCTCGCTACAAAATCACTCCCCTCCCCCACACCCCTCACCGCTACTCGACTCGTATTTCCTGTCATCATCGACCGCTTTCCCGATTCATAAAAATCACAAAAGTATTATCGTTATTATCACCATCACCACTGCAACATTTATCTTCCGCGATGTGGTTACGCCTACCATCATTACCACTTCAAATAATGCTTTTGTCATCATTAGTTCTCTTGACATTGTGGCACAATTACCTTGAGCGATACGAGCTAAGCACCGGGAAAGCACATCACGGGTCTCGTCGAATCGCCATCTGAAGACGGCACAAGCAACGCCTGCACGCCCCGCCCACCAACGGAACGAGACTAAACAAGAGCACACGGGGAAGGGCCCACGAGGAGAGGGGGCCCAAAAAAAAAACGCACCGAGCGGGCAGCGGCGGCGGCCAGGCAAGGGAGACGACAGATGGTGACCAAGTACTCATAATTAACCAATTTACCCGACGGAGGCCGAGGTAAAAGCGCCCTTACGCCACCCGGACGAAAGGACAAGAACGGCGAGCCCAGCGCGGGAAAGTCGGCGCTGGGCTCGACACCAGATTCTGCTCCGCTGCACAAGGCTGACTCCTATCCTTGGCGATCACATGGACGCCCTGAACGCACATCCACGCCCAGCACATCCTTCCTCGGGTGACTTTTAAAAACAAAA
>NC_051395.1:31158825-31170753 GCF_015228065.2 Penaeus monodon | reverse complement strand
GCGAGACCTTTAAGTAAAATAGCCATTCAGATTCTGTCTCGAAATTCGTAAAGAAAGTATGTACACATATGTTCTTTTTTTTATAACGCCGTGTGTCCTACTTTCACATCGTGACTATTTTTTCTACTGGTTTAAGAATCTTCAGTTGCGGTTTTTCGCGATTATCTCTAACACTTTTTGTGCATACCATGGAGAAGGAGGAGGAGGAGGAGGAGGAGGAGGAGGAGGAGAGGAGGAGGAGGAGGAGGAGGAGGAGGAGGAGGAGGAGGAGGAGGAGGAGGAGGAAGGAAGGAAGGAGGGAGGGAGGGAGAGCGAAGGAAGGGAGAGCGGAGGGAGGGAGGGAGGGAGGGAGGGAGGGAGGGAGGGAGTGGGAGGAAAAGAGGGCGAGTAAGATGGAGAGAGAGAAATAAATAAAAGAGAAGTGAGGGAGAGTAGGAGAGAAGCGAAGGAGATAAAGGAAGAGGGGAGCGAAGAGTAAAAGGACGAGAGTGAGAGAGAAAGAGCCAGAGCGAGTGAGAACGAGCGAGTGGGAGCGGAGTGGACCAGTGGGCCAGCCAGCGAGATGTACCTGATCCAGTGGGCGTGACCTTCAAGGGTCATCCCCCCCAACGGCCGTCGTCCCAACGTGGTCTCGCTTACCTGAAGAACATAAATTATACTCTGATTGAGTGCAAGAAACCCTTAAAAAACGAAAATACAGGTGCATACGATGATTGAATACTATAATTTAATACCTAACAGTCACACGCCACATTCATGGTAACAGTACCTGAATTCAAAATGCAGCACTAACAACGACTAACAACCGCTAATGTATTCCAAGGAACAATCACTTATCAAAGAAAAAGAAAAAGAAAAAACGACAATTGACAAACAAGCAAGTACTGCGACAACAAAGGCACCCGCGGGGTGGGTAGGAAGGGGGGGGGGGTGCGAGGGGGAGTGCATGAGCCTCTCGCTGCAAGGGCGTAACAAAACCCTGCAACGCAAGCGCCGTCCACCTTGCAACAGAGAGGACAAAGCTGATCAAAACCGCCTTCGTCTGGGAGATGGATGCACAGCTTTTCAACAGACAATTGCAAAGGAAATAAAACAGAGAGAGAGAGAGAGAGAGAGAGAGAGAGAGAGAGAGAGAGAGAGAGAGAGAGAGAGAGAGGAGAGAGAGAGAGAGAGAGAGAGAGAGAGAGAGAGAGAGAGAGAATGAACTGCTGAAAAGCAACAACAACAACAAAAAATTACAAAAACCATGCAGGAAAAAAACACAGTATCCTCCAGATAACGAGATTATCTTACACAACCAACGACACGTCCGCTGCTCGCGCCGCGCCGCACACCGAAAGCAAACACAAAGTAATTTACAACAAATGCAAATGTATCAAATCAATATACCCCGCGAGACAACGCAAAAACAGGAAACAACACGAAATCAGCTATAACACCATGCAAAACTTAGTTATTGTTTGCTGATTTTGTTATCTATCGCTCCCGACCATGTTTATTAACAGGCCTTCATTCAAGCGTGGCCCTTCATGAATCAATCAATTTCAGTTCACACTGCCTGTGTACAGCTCTCTTTCCAAGACTCCCAAGGAGAGCGAGACAGGCGGGGAGAATGAGCTGTCGCCGCCGTGGTTTGGGTGGTTTGGTCGCCGGGAAATTTGCAAGTTGAGAACGAGTCTCCTGGTGACGCCGTTATGGCAGAATTATTAATGCCAGAGGCCTTGCGGAATCTTCTGAATTTCACATTTTCTGAGGATTACCTGTCCTGTTTTTTTATCATTATCATCATCATCCTGGTTGGTAAAGATAAAGCATACTTGACCGTGCTGAACGCAAAAAATGAAAATCATAAATACGAAATTCTTCTTCATGCCACTTTCAGTATGGCTTAGGCTTTGCTTAGGTCAAGTTAAGTAGTTTTGAGAAAATGTAGCCTAGACGATACTGCACAACACTTCGCACCAACGCAGGGACAACCAATTCCACCAACATAAATAACGGAGTCTCTACCACAGTGATATCACACTGCCAACCCGCTACCACGACCGCCTCCACTCAACCACAGCTACTTCCTACGCAGTCGCCTCTAACTACTATTGGCATCTTCTCATTGCCCCCCCCCCCCGTGCCTCCTCCCGAACGGCGAAAGTGAAGTGACATGATCCACCGAGTGCACTTCGAGACCAGGCGGCGTTCGCGATGCCAGCGGCTGGCAGCGCTCTGCTAGGCTCTGTTCTGCCAGCCATCTGCCTATCTATCTGCCTATTAGCCCCTCCCTCCCTCCCTCCCTGTCTGCCTACCTACCTGCCAGCCTTCCAGCCAGCCTGCCTGCATGGCCGCCTGCCCGCCTGCCCTGCCTGCCTGCCTGCCTGCCTGCCTGCCTGCCTGCCTGCCTGCCTGCCTGCTGCCTGCCTGCCCAAGGAAGAGGGATTTAGGGGGAAAATCCAGGTGGGAAATGAAAGTTTTATCGGCTTTTTTCTCTCTCTCTTGCTCACTGTTTACCTGTTTATCTGAATACTTGTTTATCTGTCTTTCCATCTCCACTTTTCTTTCTCTCTCTTCTCCCACACGACGACATACCTTCGCGACCAAATCCCGCCCGCGTGTCCTTGCTAGCGCCCACACCTGATGTCCTTTCCTTACGCGCCCATTGGCCCGCTGGCCCGCTGGCTGGCTTTCTGATTGATTGGCTGGCTGACTGGCTGGCTAACTCGCTGACTGGCATTCTGATTGGCTGGCTGGCTGGCTGACTGGCTGGCTAACTCGCTGACTGGCTTTCTGATTGATTGGCTGGCTGGCTGGGTGACTGGCTTTCTGATTGATTGGCTGGCTGGCTGGCTGGCTGGCTTTCTGATTGATTGGCTGGCTGACTGGCTGGCTAACTCGCTGACTGGCTTTCTGATTGATTGGCTGACTGGCTGGCTGGCTAACTCGCTGACTGGCTTTCTGATTGATTGGCTGACTGGCTGGCTAACTCGCTGACTGGCTTTCTGATTGATTGGCTGGCTGGCTGGCTGGCTGACTGGCTTTCTGATTGCTTGGCTGACTGGCTGGCTAACTCGCTGACTGGCTTTCTGGCTGGCTGGCTGGCTGGCTGACTGGCTTTCTGATTGATTGGCTGACTGGCTGGCTGGCTAACTCGCTGACTGGCTTTCTGATTGATTGGCTGACTGGCTGGCTGGCTAACTCGCTGACTGGCTTTCTGATTGATTGGCTGGCTAACTCGCTGACTGGCTTTCTGATTGATTGGCTGCTGGCTGGCTAACTCGCTGACTGGCTTTCTGATTGATTGGCTGACTGGCTGGCTGGCTAACTCGCTGACTGGCTTTCTGATTGATTGGCTGACTGGCTGGCTGCCTTCTGGCTTTCTGATTGATTGGCTGGCTGGCTAACTCGCTGACTGGCTTTCTGATTGATTGGCTGGCTGACTGGCTGGCTAACTCGCTGACTGGCTTTCTGATTGATTGGCTGGCTGACTGGCTTTGTGATTGGCTGGCTGGCTGGCTGGCTAACTCGCTGACTGGCTTTGTGATTGGCTGGCTGGCTGGCTCTTTCACACGAAAACAAGAGGGGAAATAATGAAAAAAACAACGAGAACCGACAAAAGCGTAAAAGAAAGAGAGGAGAGAAAAGAGAAGAGCGAAGCCCCGAGGAGGGAAAAGTGGCGAGCGCGGGCGGCGCGGGCGGCCGTGGCCTTCACGTCCCACAAGTTCTCGTAATTCCGGCGATCAAGTCCGAGCCGTGACGTCACATCCGGCCGCCTGGAAAGCCCTGCGACGAGCCGACGGCTTTCGAAGGCCGGACGCACGCCGAGGCGCACGAAGAAACGAAACAAAAGCAGGTGCACCGGTAAGTAAACAGAAATAATATCCAGTTTGCGAAGAACTGCATGACATATCAAAGAAAATATAATAATTTAACAAAACAACAATAATAATAACAATAATAATAATAATAATAATAATAAATAATAATAATAATAATAATAAATAAATAAAAATCAATCAGGAACTGCTGAGAATAACGTGATCAGGCGCCTCCTCCTCAGCTTCCTTCGCTGCTTTCTGTTTTTGCTCGTGTTCGTGGTCTTCGTCTTCGTCATCTTTTCCTCCTCCTCCTCTCTCCTTTGCTTCTTTTTTCTCCTTTTTCCTTCATTTCTGTTTTTACTCCTCCTCCTTCCTCTCTTCCGTCGCCTCCTCCGCTTTTCTTCTTCTTCTTCTTCTTCTTCTTCTTCTTCTTCTTCTTCTTCTTCTTTCTCCTCCTCCTCCTCTTCCTCTTCCTTTTCTTCTTCCTCCTCTTCCTCTTCCTTTTCTTCTTCCTCCTCTTCCTCTTCCTTTTCCTCTTCCTCCTCTTCCTCTTCCTTTTCCTCTTCTTCTTCTTCCTCCTATTCCTCCTCTTCTTCTTCCTCCTATTCCACCTCTTCCTCTTCCTCTTCCTCTTCCTCTTCCTCTTCTTCCTCCTCCTCCTCCTCGTCGTCGTCTTCGCAGAGCCGCTCGCTTCCGCCCACGGCCGCTTATCGCTCTTTCCTCAAGGCTCCCCTTTGTGCGGCGCTGGACGATGAGGGGAGGGGGAAAAGAGGATAAGGGGGGATGAGGAGTAAAAGAGGGAGGGGAATGAAGGAGGGTGTGGGAGGGAATGGAACGGGGAGGGAATGGAGGGGAAATACAGGATAAGAGGTGGAGGGTAGTGATGAGCAATGAGGGGCGGGGGGGAGGGGGGAAAGGGGAGGAAGGATGGAGGAGGAAGGAGGGAGAAGGAAGGAGGAAGAGAGACGGAAAGTGGCGGGGGAGGGTAATGGAGGACAAGGGGATAAGCAGCAGGCGAGGGAGAGGAGGAGGAGGGTGAGGGGTGGGGTGGAAAAGGGGGATGGGGTAGAAGTGAGGGAAAACATGGAAGGGCTGGGGGGTGGGGAGTGGGGAGCGTGGCAAGGGACAGAGGACGACTAAAGGGGGGGGGAGGGGCGTAAAGGGCAGGGGAGAGTAAAATAGAAGAGTAGGGGAGGAAAAAGGAGGGAGTGTTGGAGGAAGGAGTCCCAGGGAGGTAATGAGGAGGAGGGGGGGGAGAAGGAGGGGAAGGAAGCGTGCGTGGAATTATCGCAAATTATCGCTAATTTTGCCAGTTCGTTTCCCTTGGCGCCGAATTGCCAAACACAAATAGGAAACGTCATGCACCAAAAAATTGAAACGTATGCAACAATCTGTGACAAAGATAACGACCAAACAAGAATGAAATGACTAACCAAAACAGGCAAACATCAAAATAATATATAAATAAAAAATAAAATAAAAATATACCATAAATGCCCATCCTCCAGAAGACAAGGGGAAAGAGCGAGTCAAGAGCGGGGGAGGGGAAGGGGGAGGGGAGGAGGGGAGGGGAGAGGGGGGAGGGAGAGGTGGAGGGAAAGAGATATTAGAGCAGCAGGCAGGACGGCAGCTCGGCTTGACGCGCAGGCAGCCATCTTCCGCCAAGCCACAAGAGCCGAGAGAAAGAAAGAAAGAAAAAATCTTGTGGAATCTTCCGTTTCCAGAAGCTTCTGAGATCTTGCTGGGAACGGGAGGGAGAGGGAGAGGGAGAGGGAGAGGGAGAGGGAGAGGGAGAGGGAGGGAGAGGGAGGGGGAAGGAGAGGAGGGGGAAGGAGAGGAAGGGGAGTGGGAGTGAGAAGAGGTAAAGGTTACGGAAGGTGAGAGGAAAGGTGAAGGGGAAGAGAGGCAAGAGGGGGATGTAGTAAGTGAAAAGAGGGGATGCGAGCAGAGGTAATGTATAAAAAAGGGAAAAAAGGGCTGATGAAAATGGAAGGGGAAGGGGAAGGGGAAGGGGAAGGGGAAGGGGAGGGGGAGGGGGGGAGGAGGAGGAGGAGGAGGAAGAGGAGGGAAGAGGGTGTGGGTGAGGGAGGGAGGAGATGGAGGGGGAGGCGGAGGCGAAGTAGAAGATGGAAGAGGAGGAGGAGGAGGAGGAGGAGGAGGAGGAGGAGGAGAGGAGGAGGAGGAGGAGGAGAAAAGAGAAGAGAAGAGAGAAGAGAAGAAAAAGAAGAAAGAAGAAAGAAAGAGAGAGAGACAGAGAGAAGAGAAGAGAAGAGAGAGAGAAAAGAAGAAGAGAAGAAAAAAAAGAGAAGAAGAAGAAAGAAGAGAGAGAGAGAGAAGAGAGAGAGAGAGAGAGAGAGAGAGAGAGAGAGAGAGAGATTTGATAACACTTATTTACAGAACAGTGCACATGCCCTGCAAAAAGCCAGAGTAAGATACCAAAGCATCTATCCAAACTGGCTGTGCTTCTATTTGTGTAGAGGGCTATCAGTCAAACATTGAAGGGCTGTGCTATTATCACTGTATTAAAATATCATCTGGTAAAAAAAAATGTGTATATATATATATATATATATATATATATATATATATATATATATATATATATATACATATATATATATATATATATATATACACACACACACACACACCACACACACACACCACACACACACACACACACCACACACACACACACACACACACACACACACACACACACACACACACACACACACACACACACACACACACACACACATATATATATATCTATATATATATATATATATATATATATATATATATTATATATCACTAATCATGTCAAAGACAAGACTAGTGTCTATAATAAAGTTAATATAATCAACAAGTGCTAATCTGTGAACAGTACTATTTGATCGATAGGATGCAGTTTTTGTGCAACAGAGTAAGTAATGGGTAAGATTTGCAGTGGTGATATGAAACTGGTTTTGCCTCCAAAACTGCATCCTGTACATACTGTATAGTGTCCTGCTATCATATGCCATAGCCTAGTCTGTGTAACCTGTTGTCTCCGAAACAGTCCATGATAGACTTTATAGGGTTTGTCTATATCTGATGTCCCAGCAATACTCTCGTAATGCCAAATAGTACCATGTCCGTCTTTTTTCATCTTCTCAGTGGTCCATACCTGACCCTCATAATCTCGAAGACACCTGATAAAACGTTTTTTCATTTGGTTGAGAGATAGCGGCACTACATAATATGGATCTTCATGGGAGAGTGCTAATGTGGCTAACTGATCAACCCTGTCATAATGATATTCCTATATGAGAGGGTATCCAGTATAGTGACACTTGGATACCCTGTACTGATCGTTTAGAAATTTGGTGAAGGATATTTCTAGTTACCATGTTTTCAGTTGCGCTTGTCCAGTTGGCAATACACACACTTTCTTCAAAAACTATATCAGGAATTAGTACACCAATCCCTGTTGCTCCATGAGGACCAATGGAGGCATCACAGTAGATTGCAAGTGGGGGCGTGCAATGAGGGGGATGTAGAATGCCATCTATATATTTCAAGTAATGAGTTTTTAGTTCCGTTTTTTTGAAGTCATGGATTCAGGCCCTATTAGTTTATCAATATAAGCATGCACATGAGCTCTGTGCTAAGGAGCAGTAAGTACTGTTTCTAAAATGTTCATAGCTTCGTTGTTCCATAGATTGAAGAACATAATAGTATGAGCAGTTTTAGTTTTCCATTCTAAGTTGGACTGTATGAGATTAGAGTATCGAGGTCGGGTATGCCTAATTCTATAATTTATCTCGTTTGAGAGGATATTGGAGATTCGTGTTCTGGGTAGAATCTGCAGGAGTCTGATGTCAAGTATGGTGTTAACTTGGGTGACACGACTGTGAATAGAGGGGAGGTCTAGCTCTTTCCTCATGAGAGAGAAGAGAGAGAGAGAGAGAGAGAGAGAGAGAGAGAGAGAGAGAGAGAGAGAGAGAGAGAGAGAGAGAGAGAGAGAGAGAGAGAGAGAGAGAGAGAGAGAGAGAGAAAGAGAAAAAGTGTGAGAGAGAGAGACGCAGAAAAATGCAGAGGGGAGGGAAAACGACCAGAGGTGATAATCTGCGCACGAAAGAGAGGAAGGGAAGAACCGTTAAAAGAAGGGGAGCCTTGACGACCAGACGAGAGGAAGGGAAGAACCGCTAAAAGAAGGGGAGCCTTGACGACCAGACGAGGGGAGAAGGAAGAACTGAAACGATAAGTCAAGAGGAGAGAAGGAAAAAAGAAACGGGAAGAAGAAAATAAGAGATGGGAGAGAGAGACCAGAGAAAAGACGATTGAAAGGAAGAGGTACAGGGAGGAGCAAGGGAAGGGAAGAGAATGGGAGGGGGAAGGAAGGGGGTAGGCGAAAGGAGGGGGGAGGGAGGGTAGGCGTGGGTGCCCCGTTGGTCGGATCCACCAAGGACGCCACATTCGCCTCTGACTCACCACGCTTTGGGTACTATAACGGAGTGATGGGAAGGGGATGGGAGTTAAGAGAAGAGAAGAGAAGAGAAGAGAAGAGAAGTGAAGTGAGGGGATGGGATGGGAAGGGAAGGGGAGGGAAAACAAGAGAAGAGAAGAGAAGAGAAGAGAAGAGAAGAGAAGAGAAGAGAAGAGAAGAGAAAAAAAAGGAAAGGGGAGGAGAAGGAAGTGTGGAATGGAAATACGCGTAGGAAAATTAGAGAGTGTTTGCTAGAAAGGAGAGAGAACAGCGCGAGAAGAGGAGGGAGAAATACAATGGAAAAAAGAGTAAGGATGAAAGAAAGGCAGGAGAGGGGGGAGAGGGGAAGCGAGGGAAAGGGGAAGAGGGGGAGAGGGGAAGCGAGGAAGAAGGGAAGAGGGAAGATAGAGCAGGCAAGTCCTCAAGCAAATTGGAAGGGTAGAGCGAGCACGTGGAGGAGATCCTTCCCGGTTGGGCGTGGCGAAGGAGGGAAGACGGCAACCCCAAGAATATAGAGAAAGAGGTTGGAAAAAAGAGCTAGAAGGGGAAAGGAGAAGAAAGTAAAACAATAAAGCATTTAGAAGAAAAAGATCGTAGCACGTGGGCAAACAACGACCTCAAAAGCCCTTAAATACAGTCACCCCGAAATAGCACCCTTAAAAAAAACAGCAGCAGGCAGGCCGGCGGACAGGGCCTGCCAGAGATGGCAGCTCAGCGAACATGGGGGGGGGGGGGGGGGCTAAGGAGCAAAACAAATCGCAAATCATAATGGAGGAGGAAGTCAGCAGGCAAGGCTGGCGCCGTGACTCGCCCTCGGTCCAACTGCACCAAGGCGAAGGCCGAGCCGACGCCTCACGCACCAACACAAAAGGACGGCGAGGACGACGACACTACTTAAAAAATCCTGCAGGACAACCAGAAGCAAAGGATGTGGCGGTGACGGCCGGACCAGGTGACTATTACGTCATGGGCAGCCGATAAGATTCGTGTTAGAAGTCAGCGTCACATCCTGCCTTCGTCACACGGGCGACTAACGCTAATCTTTTATTCCCTCACGGCCTCACTCTCTTTCCCTATCTCTACTTCAGCCTTTTTTCCTGTCTCAATCTCATTGTCCTTCCCCCATTCTGCATGTCTCAGTCTGTCTGTCTGTCTATATTAATGACTTTCTAGGCTTTTGTCTGATTCTTTCCTTATCTCTGCCTGTCTCTGGTCCTGTTTCTGCCTCCCTCTTACTGGTAGGCGTATAGTACTGGCACATTACCGCTAGGAGCTCGTCCACAGCCCGGCATATTCCTCGGCTCACCTGAAAGACAGAAAAAACAATTAGTCTCACTTCGAATCTTTCGTCTACAGAATGCCTGGCACACAATTAAACAACTCCACACAATAAGCCGTAAATCCGTATGAATACGTCAACAGATAAACGAATCGGCTATAAAATAAGATTACAGTCTAACTACGCCAAAGGAATTATCTGCATCAACAATTATCTGAATCAACAAATAAAAATAAATATGCATTCGCAAATACTACTTTCCTGGTGCCCTTGCATGACGCGGCGGCGGGCGGGCTCAGTAAGGTATGAATGAGAATGAATATCTTTACAATACAAGATATGTATTTGATTGGTTTCGACTATATCTTATTCAGAAATACATGTACTTCTCATTCATACCTTTTCTGCATTTGTCGCCATGAATACGGTTCCACATCACTTCCCTCCCCAACGCCCTTGAGCGCGCGTGGGACTCTCGCCATCCCTATTTCCTAAGATTCCCACCGCCAAGGCCTCCGCGCGCCTTCGCTGGGAGCGCTTGGGTGAGAAGGCTTCAAGCGTTCGTCCTCTGCTGATCAGCGCCAATGTTCATTCAGTGATTAGCCAATCCTTCCCACTGCTCTCAGTCACTACATACGGGGCGGTTACTCTACTGCCTCCAGCTGTTGCTCGTCTCAGCTAATTATTGTTACTGTTACTTAATGCTGTTACTCTGCTAATTGATGTTAATACTAATTACTACTGTAATTCTGTTGATCATCTCTGTTAATCTCTGCTAATTGCTGTTATTATTGCAGATATCAGCCTTTGGCATTTGCATTAACAGACAGGGTCATTTATCTTCTCCATCGGCAGGATAATTATTTTTTTTCAAATCAGCTAGCAAGCCCTTAGCACAACACTCATTAATCATCCCATATCAAATCAGACCCACTGACTGGATTCATTTACGTGTGCGATGTTCATATTTGAATGCAATGTACGTGCAGTCCTATTCGCAAGTAGCCTCGGCGGTTGAAAGTGTGTCTGAAGTTTCTCACGCAGCTGACGGCCGACATAACCACAACAAACAAAACCTGCTGTGACTTGATGTGATCCGAGATGACACGCCCCCGTGACACACTTATAAAACAAAGTATAGGCCCTCTGTCGGCGCAGGGAAACACTAACATTCAAAAGCAATATGGTGGTGATAATGGAGATGATGACAGTGATGGTGGTAACTCCTTTCCCTCACTCTAATTTTCATCTCATTCTCCTTTCCACTCTCCCTTCCGATCTTTTCTCAACTTTTCCTACCTTTCCTATCTCTCTCGTGTTCCCTCTTCTTACCTTTTAATTGTTTTGGCACTGGATCTTTCCTCCCTCTTCCTTTCATTTCTTTTTGCACCTCATCCTGTACGTGCGTTTGTGGTGCGTGTGTTTGTGTGTGCGTGTGCTTGTATGTACGTGTTTGTATGCGTGTTTGTGTGTGCGTATGTTTGTGTGTGCGTGTGCTTGTGTGTGCGTATGTTTGTGTCTGTGTGTGCTTGTGTCTGCGTGTGTGTGTGTGTGTATGCGCATGCGTGTGTTTGTTTGTGCGTGCGTGTGTTTGTTTGTGTGTGCGTGCGTGTGTTTGTGTGTGCGTGCGTGTGTTTGTGTGCGTGCGCGTGTATTTGGGCGTGTGTGTGTTTGTGCGTGCGTGTGTTTGTGTGTGCGTGCGTATGTTTGTGTGTGCGTGCATGTGTTTGTATGTGCGTGCGTGTGTTTGTATGTGCGTGCGTTTGTGTGCGTGCGTGTGTTTGTGTACGTGTGCGTGCGCATGTTTGAGTGTACATGTGCGTGCTCGTGTCAGCCCCATCCACGCCCATCCGCACGCCCAGTCCTTATGAGACGGGAATGAGGGCCATAAGGGAGCAGCGCCGCCTGGCCTTAACGGCGTCGCCACCCGCGGCCCGGCCCGCGCGAAGCCATATTGCGCGCCCGACCCGCGCTTTATGTCCGAAATAACGCCTAGCCATGCGATCTGCCTAGCGCTGGCACTGCACAAACTGGGTGGCACTGGGCACCAGGCAGCTGTGGCACTGGCGGGGAAGGGGACGAAAGAAGGGTGCTGCTGTTGGACTGTGGGAGGGGGAGGGGTAGGGGGAAGGAGAGAGGGAGGAAGGGAGAAAGGGAAGGAGAGAGGGAGGAAGAGAGAAAGGGAAGGAGAGAGGGAGGCAGAGAGGAAGGGAAGGAGAGGGGAGGAAGAGAGGGAAGGAGAGAGGGAGGAAGAGAGGAAGGGAAGGAGAGAGGGAGGAGAGAGGAAGGGAAGGAGAGAGGGAGGAAGGGAGGAAGGGAGGAGAGAGGGAGGCAGAGAGGAAGGGAAGGAGAGAGGGAGGAAGAGAGGA
>NC_051395.1:31143825-31153825 GCF_015228065.2 Penaeus monodon | reverse complement strand
GAAGAGGTAGGGGAGGAGGGAAGGAGGAGGGAAGGAGGAGGGGAAGGAGGGAGGGAAAAGCAGGAGGTGGAGGGAAGGAGAAAAGGTGAGAAAGGAGAAAAAAATGGGCAGGTGGAAGGAGGAAAGGAGGGAAGGTGTGATGGAAAGAGGGAGGGGGGGAAGGAGAGGAAGGAAGGGATGAGCGGGGAGGGGGGGGGTCGCCGAGGTTCCTTGCGGTGACACACTAACCCGCGCGTAAGTACGTAAGCGACGGCGCGACATACATACATACACACACACACACACACACACACACACACACACACACTCACACTCACACTCACACTCACACTCACACTCATACCCACACTCACACTCACACTCATACCCACACTCATACCCACACTCACACTCACACTCACACTCACACACACGTAATCGCAAGCTCGAGCGGGCGATCACATCCGGCGAGCCTTTGACTCAACACTCCGAAGTGCGAATGCAGGAAGACGCGAATTACACTGCTCAATCACTTCCATCGCCGCCATAACAGCCACGATAAAGAACTTTTTTATTATTTTATTGTCGATTCTATTTGGTGGCAGTCATTCCGCCCCCTCCCCCTTTCCCCAATTTTACCTTTCTCACTGCCAACAACAGGGCAGCGTTGCCACCGCCTCCTCAGCTCCACTGCCACCAACCGTCTCCTTCCTGGCACCAGCAGTCTCCTCCATACCACCATCTCTCTTCTCTGACACCACCTGTCTCTTCTCTGACACCACCTGTCTCTTCTCTGACACCACCTGTCTCTTCTCTGACACCACCTGTCTCTTCTCTGACACCACTTGTCTCTTCTCTGACACCACCTGCCACCGGCTGGGTTTGGTCCCTGCCAAAGCAAGGCCCGAGGCGGCGGCGGCGTCACAGTGTTCCCGGCGCACAATCCTCCTCGTGGCTCGGGTTACCTGCTTGCCTGCTTGCCTTCCCCTTCTCCCTTCCTCCTCCTCCTCCCCCCCTCTCTCTCGTACTCATATGTAGTCTTTCCCTTTTCTTCCTTCTCTTCCACCTTCCCTTGCGCTTGACCGAATAATTTCTCTTTCTATCGCATTTCCACAACTGTTTTGCTTCAATTTCCTTCTCTTTTCTGTAAGTCCCTGCTTTCCCTCATTCGAAGATATATTAGTTCACCTACTGACTCCTCTCCACGTGATTCCAGCGTATCTGTGCAGAATCCCTTTCTTTCTTTCTTTCCTTCCTTCCTTCTTTTATCCTCCCTCCATTTTTCCCTCTTCTCTTCCCGGCGTTGCTTTCCATACTATAGGCTTTAATACACCCCCCCCCCCCAATGAAATCCCGTCTACAAAAGCAACTACGTAAGCAACTGCACAAGCTAGCTAATGTAAACAACTTGCGTAAGGTGCGCCAAGTTTGTTTACGTCGGTTGATCGCCACGCGGCCGTTCGTTCCGCCTCCGTTCTTCGGGTGCAGCTGCTTCTCCCCCCCCCCTTCCCCCACCAGTCACGTGAACGGAGCGATACCCCTTCTCGCGTGACCCCGGCAACTGCATCAATGCCAGGTCAGGTTTCAGCAACTACAATCCCCCCCCCCCCCCACAACCAGCTTCGATCAACCTGACCCCGGTTGACCATCGCCCCAGCCTCCCTCTCGACGCCAGGTCTCGCTTTCACTCCCGAGGAAAAGCGGCCCTTAGGGACCTTATTTGAAAAAAAGTGGATTTTCAAAAGTTCGCACGAACTTGTTTCCTGACCCTCCCTTCAAGAGGCCAATTGGCCCTAATCTCCTTCACCCCCAACTTCCCTCTTCCCGTTCCCATTCCAGTCATATTATAAACACCAAGTTCAAAGGACACCTTAGCAATAATGACAGCAAACGAAGCAGAAAGGATAAATGAATTCGAAAATAAGCGGAAAATCAAAGCCAACAAACATAAATTCCAACTACTCTCTATCTCAGCAACCAAACCGAGGGTCGTATTGGCAAGGAAATTGGGACTCGAGGAGTGTCTACACACATGAAGAAAAGCTTGGCAGTGGACAAATGCCAGTATACAAAATTAAAACGAATCAAGAAACTAAGCTCAAAAATACAACTACATTTGTACAAACCCTTATCGGACCCATCAGGGAATACCCAGCTATTCCTCTGTGAATATCGTTCAAAACAAACTTAACCAAAATGCAACAACAAATACGAGAAGGATAACCCGCTCTCAATAGAACTCCACAGCAAATACAAGATGAAACCAGTAGACACCAGACTCTACATCCTAGCAAGAAAAGTCTGGGACAAACTAGTGATCCTGGACTAAGAGCTGGCAGCGTTCTCACTCGCGGGGAACGGCCACCCCTGCAGAACCACTACTGGAGGCGGAGAATAGCATCAGATATAAAAAAACGATGAGCCGATCCCAGACTATGCAAAATCAGCCTGGGAAGCAATTAGTCCACTAATACAATAAAAGCTAATTGTACCTGTGAGATGATTTTAATTTCAACTTTAAATAACTAAATTATAAAGAAATATAAATAAAGTAGGTTTGCCCTTCTACTTTCAACACCTCCCTCTCTCCCATTCATTTTCCAAGCTTCTCTTCCCAACTTTAGCTAGCTTAACCTACAGGATTTCCCACTTTACCTATCCTGCTAGAAGAGAAAACCCTCATATCCCCCTGACTGGTCTGCTCGCCAATCAGCTGTCTAATAAAGATGGTTGTGTCACACAAAGCACCGCCCCTACCTGTGCTCCTTCCCCTACCTACGCTCCTCCCCCTACCCTAATGCCCAACACAACATCCCGCTCCCTTCCCTCCACTCTCTTCCTCATCCCCACCCCTACCCTCCCTCAATAACATGAACAGGCCAAAATATGTTTTATTCATTCGTACAACATACTTCCACTCTTCGTGTTCCCCTCCACTGAGTTTTTGATCTGCATTTCAAGTAAAAAAAAGAACATATCCTTAATACTTGAATCTCATCATGAAATAACAACGGTAACCACATAAACGCCTTCTCATAACACAAATTAACCGGCCACTAGAGAGACACAATCTTTCTCTCGCGAAAGCATGCAAAGGGATTCCCGCTGCAACGCCCGGTAAATCGCACAACCCTTGCCTTGACGGCAAACAGCGGCTGAGTCCCTCGCCGACTGAGCCTGATATTCCGCCCGGGAGACGCGTCCTGGTGAGCGAGAATACACGTGAGCAGGTGCTGTGCGTGTGGGTAGGCCTAAGGCCGCTTTCACAACAAGGAGGCACGTGGAATGCCACGTGGGAAGCCACTTGAAAACGAACATACAAAAACACATGAAACCTTTCACATAGAAGTGGTGTGTCACGTAGCATTTACCACGTGCGACCTGCGTGCTATGCCGAGATCCGACTTGTCCGTTCTCTTCAGCGTGCGACCTGCCACCTCGGACAATGTATCAGATCTTAATAGAGCTTGCACACATTATTAGCCAAGTTAATATAAAAATTCTAAAATCATAATATATGATACAAAAAGGGAAAACTTTTAGATGTATGGCATACACAGAGTAGTTTTGAAGTGTCTAGAAAGATTCTGATAAACACACTTGACAACACGACTTCGCTCGCCTAGTAAACGAGGCTTTGGTTGAGAGGGTAACGCATTAAGTGATGTGTGCCTTCTCTCGTGCACATCTATGCCTCTTCCAGATAAAATTATCAAATTATTTTTCCTATAAGTATTTTTATGGTATTGGAACAAGTTTGCCTCACCCCTCAAGTCCTCCACTTTATTCCTCCAAGAGACAGATAGATGTTACTAGATTAATAAGGGCTTACGGGCAACAATAACATCGTCAAGCTTCGATGGTGCTATTTTGTGAACTGAGTGACGCGCAACGTGTCATTTGCCACTTGCCACCTGCCACTTGCTGCGTGCGATGTGCCACCTTGGTGTACTAGCGGCCTAATTGTGCGAGCGTTTTCCAGTTCACATAAAGTGTTTAAATGTACACTTGTAGTCGTTTGCGTGCGTATATGTGCATGGATCGGTGCACTGCATCTTCCTGCAATACACATGTGAACGCGTGTTGGCACGTGTGCGTGCATGAGACTCCTGATGTGAATACAAAAAGAGGCTGTGGCACCCATAAGCGTGTGTTCAGGTGTACCTTTGGCCATTTACGTGCACCCGCTGGCCGCGGGTGCTCTCAACAAACCCGGGCGCGGCAGTGAGCGGTCGAGGGCGGGAGATGGCAAGGGAAATGACGCTCATCAACGCCAGTTAAGAGAGGCGAGGCGGCCACGAGTCTTCAGACGCCGGCCGTAAACTCGCCAGCGAAGAGAACCTGCACGCAAAGCCGTTCGAAAAGGAGGGAAAGTCTTCCTCGGGAACCTCTCCAGACTCGACTTCTGAGGGCTGCTGGGGTTCACAACCACATAAATGATGGCGCAGAAATGTGTCGTTCCAGTGTAGGAGGAGGAGGAGGAATGAATGACAGGAAACAAGATGTGAAAACGAAAACATAGACGTTAAAGAGACCCACCCAACAAGAGAAGAAAGAGAACAACACAAGGAGAGGCCAGAAAAAGAGGCCAGCTCATTCACTAATTCCTACTACGAGGCACCGCCGTCGAGAGAGCAGCTGGCACGGTCCACGGCAGCTGGCACCCAAGCTCTCGCGATGTCTGCCAGTGCGAACGACTTGGCTCGGCAGAAAGGTCAAAGCATCACCGTAAGCAGATGGGTACGATTGAGAAAAAAGCCAAATGTCTCAGGGAAGACAGACAAAAAATGAGAAGATGAACAACGCGGCCATGAACACGAACGCCTCCGGCTGACGAAGAGACCACGCTCCCCATCAGCTGACGAGAACGCGAAAGCACTTCGTCCATGAGTTTTAAGCAAATTTGCATTTTCCGACTTGTTCAAAGTAAAGAGAACCTGAAGCAACAATAAAACATGGAGGTGACTAATGTTGATCCCACCAAGCGCAGGTAACCCTGGTTGAAACACCAATAAAAAGCACGGCCATACGCGAGGGAACACCCTCGCCTGCCCTTCGTCATCCTCCGTCAAACTGAAATCGACCAAAACGAAAAGAAAAATGGCAAAAACCTCCCCTTTGATCACTCTATTAACCTTCGATACCTGACAAAGGGCACGTAAAAATACAGAGTAAAAATGGTGCAAAATTTCCCTCGCCTCCACCCCCCTCCTCCCTGGGCCCTCCTTCCCTCCACGGTCGACGCGGCTGGAGACGAGGCGCATCCGTGCCCAAACGAGGCAGCCACAATCACCGCCAGTTAACATGGGGCAGGAGGAGGGGATTGGGCATGGGGTACTCGGAGGAGACGGGGGGAGGTCAGGCAGAAAGAACGAGCGATTGTCTGTCGCCCTGCCAATGGACACAATAGCCTGCGGGTCACCCTCCCCTCGTCTCCCCTGTAGCCCCTCTCCGTCCTCAGGGAAAGGAAAACGTACAACACACACACACACACACACACACACACACACACACACACACACACCACACACACACACACACACACACACACACACACACACGCACACGCACACACACTCTCTCTCTGTCTCTCTCTCTCTTTCTCCCCCCCCCCCCTCTCTCTCTCTGTCTCTGTCTCTCTCTCTCTCTCTCTCTCTCTCTCTCTCCTCTCTCTCTCTCTCTCTCTCTCTCTCTCCCTCTCTCTCTCTCCCTCTCTCTCTCTCCCTCTCTCTCTCTCCCTCTCTCTCTCCTCCCTACTTTTCCTCTCTCTCTCTCTCTCTCCCTCTCTCTCTCCCCCTCTCTCTCTCCCTCTCTCTCTCTCCCTCTCTCTTTTTCTTCCCATCCCAAAACCAGGACGGCCTGATGAATATAGACCAATTTCTCTGACGTCCTGCCTGTCTAAAACCTGTGAAAGAATCCTCCTTACTCGTTTACTCCACCAGATCAAGGACCTGATTCATCCATCTGTCTTTGGCTTTCAAAAAGGGAGAGGAAACCCAATGTGTTTAGCACAGTACCTATGTGGAGTAATGCAGAGTCTTCTTACTTCATAGACTTCAAGGGAGCTTTCGACAGAGCCTCCCCTACAGCAATCCTCCATGAACTAACACTCTTGGGAGTTAAGGGCAAGCTTCTGCTATGGATTAAGGATTATCTATCTTTCAGAAGAGCAAGTGTGGTACCAAGGCACCTACAGTGCTTATGGCGAATTAGAACAAGACACTCCACAAGGGGGGGTACTGTCCCCTACACTGTTTAATATACTTATGCACTCTCTTTGCAAACTTAATGATGAGTTAGGAAACCTATGCAGTATCACATCATATTGCTGATGACATTCTTATTCAGGTATTTGATAGGGGGATTACATTTCTACGGAGGTTTAGCAAAAGTGTGCTTCCTCGGACTCATAATCAACCCAATCAAAACTAAGTATATTTCGAGATCTCGTAAACTACCTT
This sequence comes from Penaeus monodon, assembly GCF_015228065.2. Classification (NCBI taxonomy): domain Eukaryota; kingdom Metazoa; phylum Arthropoda; class Malacostraca; order Decapoda; family Penaeidae; genus Penaeus; species Penaeus monodon. The sequence goes on along the minus strand of NC_051395.1, from coordinate 31,147,385 downwards.
ACATTCCAAGGTTAGGAGGACAAACTATTGCAAGAACTGACACCTATAAATATCTTGGTGTTATGGTAACTGCTCCCCACCTCATGTCCCGTAGTTCTCGCTTTACCAAGGATATTGTTCAAAGGAACGTTGCCTTGAGCGTTTAAAACCATTGCGCTACATAAGTAACAGATATATAGGTGCCTCCCTGAGAGTCCTAAGGATGATGTATATCTCCCTTGTTAGGTCCATGATAGACTATGCAAGCCCATTTTCTTAGTATTTTTTCCACCAAGTGCCCTGAACCGCTTGAAGTTTTACAGAACAGGCCATGAGAATTATACTTGGATGCCCACTGACTGCCAAAGTTCTCGTCATGGGGAAAAGAGCTAGACCTCCCCTCTATTCACAGTCGCGTCATCCAAGTTAACACCATACTTGGCATCAGACTCCTGCAGATTCTACCCAGACCACAAATCTCCAATATTCTCTCAAACGAGATAAATTATAGAATTAGGCATACCCGACCTCGATACTCTAATCTCATACAGTCCAACTTAGAATGGAAAACTAAAACTGCTCATACTATTATGTTCTTCAATGTATGGAACAACGAAGCTATTAACATTCCAGAAACAGTACTTACTACTCCTTGGCACAGAACTCACGTACATGCTTATATTGATAAACTAACAGGGCCCCAAATCCATTGCTTCAAAAACGGAACTAAAAGCCCATTACTTGAAATATATAGATGACATAGTACATCCCCCTTATTGCACGCCCCCACTTGCAATCTACTGTGATGCCTCCATTGGTCCTCATGGAACAGCAGGGATTGGTGTACTAATTCCTGATATAGTTTTTGAAGAAAGTGTGTGTATTTCCAACTGGACAAGCACAACTGATGCCGAGTCAGTAGCCATATATCATGCCATTAAGAAAGGTAGTGAACAACAGCGACACCTAGCTGTATTTACTGACAGCCAGGGCGCCCTCCATAGGCTCACTGCATTTAATGCAGAAAACATGGTAACTAGAAATATCCTTCACCAAATTTCTAAACTATCAGAACAGGGTATCCAAGTGTCACTATACTGGATACCCTCTCATATAGGAATATCATTGTGTGACAGGGTTTTATCGTTAGCCAGATAGCACTTTCCCATGAAGATCCATATTATGTAGTGCCGCTATCTCTCAACCAAATGAAAAAACGTGTTATTAGCTGTCTTCGAGATTATGAAGGTCAGGTATGGACCACTGAGAAGATGAAAAAAGATGGACATGGTACTATTTGGCATTACGAGAGTATTGCTGGGACATCAGATATAGACAAACCCTATAAAGTCTATCATGGACTGTCTAGGAGACAGCAGGTTACTTTGACTAGACTACGCATAGGATATCAGTACACTATACAATATGTACAGGATGCAGTTTTGGAGGCAAAACCAGTTTCATATCACCACTGCAAACTTTGCAAGGCGCCCAAGTCGCATAATCATTACCCATTACTTACTCTGTTGCACAAAAACTGCATCCTATCGATCAAATAGTACTGTTGATTGATTATATAAACTTTATTATAGACACTAGTCTTGTCTTTGACATGATTAGTGATCTAAAAGGTTTTTTTACCAGCCAAATGATATTTTTATATAGTGATAATAGCACAGCCCATCAGGCATGTATATAACAATAATGTTTGACTAATAGCCCTCTACACGAATAGAAGCACATCCAGTTGGATAGATACTTTGTTATCTTACCCAGGCTTTTTGCAGGGCATGTACACTGTTCTGTAAATAAATGTTATCAAATCAAATCAAATCTCTCTCTCTCTCTCCTTCTCTCTCCCCTCCTCTCTCTCACCCCCCCCTCTCTCTCTCTCTCTCTGTCTCTCTCTCTCACTTCCCCCACCCTCTCTCTCTCTTACTCCCCCCCCTTTCTCTCTCTCTCTCTCACTCCCTTTCTCTCTCTCTCACTCCCCCCCTTTCTCTATCTCTCTCACTCCCCCCCTCTATCTCTCTCTCTCTCTCCTCACTTCCCCCCTCTCTCTCTATCTCTCTCTCTCACTCCCCCCCTCTCTCTTTCTCTCTCTTCCTCTCTGTCACTCCCCCTCTCTCTCTTTCTCTCTCTCACTCCCCCCCCTCCCCTCTTTCTCTATCTCTCACTCCCCCCCTCTCTCTCTCTCTCACTCCCCCCTCTCTCTCTTCTCTCACTCCCCCCCTCTCTCTCTCTCTCATCCCCCCTCTCTCTCTCTCTCTCTCTCCCCCTCTCGTCTCTCTCTCTCCCCTCTCTCCTCTCTCTCTCTCACTCCCCCCTCTCTCTCTCTTTTCACTCCCCCCCTTCTCTCTTTCTCACTCCCCCCTCCTCTCTCTTTCTCACTCCCCCCTCTCTCTCTTTCTCTCTCTCTCTCTTTCTCTCTCTCTCTCTCTTCTCTCTCTCTCTCACCCCTTTCCCTTTCTCTCTCTCCCCTCCTCTCTCTCTCTCACATCTTATGCATATATGTATGATTATATATATATATATATATATATATATATATATATATATATATATATATATATATTTTTATTTATATATATTTATATTTTTTATATATATATTATATAGTATTCTTATATTTTATATATATTTTATATATATATTATATATTATATATATATACAATATATATATACACATACATACACACGCACACGCACACGCACACGCACACACACACACACGCACACACACACACACACACACACACACACAACACACACACAACACCCCACCCCCACACACACACCACAACACACACCACACACACAACCCCCCACACACACACCCCCACATTCCAAACGTAAAAAAAAAAAAAAAAAAAAAAAAAAAAAAAAAAAAAAACAGACAGACAGACAGACAGACTTCCCGAAGAACCGATTTGGTGAGCAGACAAAGCAAGACTGTTCTGATAACACAGGAGGACACGGCGGGGCAAGTTCAACTGTTATACGGCACAATGTTCTTAGTTTTGCTTGTTCTTCGAGGGAAAGTGCGAAAACAAGGTCTACATAAGTACTTATATAGACTTTGCTTGAAAAACCCATTGTCACGTGCCTTGTGTGTACTTATTAGGCCGTGTGTGTAACCTGATGTAGGCTTACAATCCGTTATGAGTGCGAATGTATATACGGAGTTTAATAGGCCTATATACCTGCAAGCGTAAGAAAACCAAAACGAAAGATGCGCTAATGTTGATAATCACAATGGAATCAAATGAAAGAAACATAAAAAGCAAACGTGCTTCGATGCTTTTCCATTGTTCTCTTGAAAACCACAAGGGGGGGGGGGGGTAAAGAACGCTCGGAGTGGCTACCGAATGCCATTCAAGCAGTTTGGAATTTTCTTTACATAATGCATCTGTGAAGTATAAGCGCAAAATAAATAAATACTCGCCACAAATAACAATTCAATATTACAGAAATCTGTCGACCGCATGAGACTAAAAAGCCATATAAAAATAATCTTAAATGGCGGAATTTATTCCACTCCACCGAGGGAGCATGGGAACATTTTTCTTCTTTTTTAAC